>NC_081560.1:49661538-49961538 GCF_022355385.1 Mustela nigripes
CAGGGTCCTGGGATCGAGCCCCATGTCGGGCTCTCTGCTCGGCAGGGAGCCTGCTTCTTCCCTCTCTCTCTGCCTGCCTCTCTGCCTACTTGTGATCTCTCTCTATCAAATAAATAAAATATTAAAAAAAAATTTATATATATATATATATACTATATATGATACTTATCTCATGCTATGTAGTAAGTGCTTGATGCACACCCTGTATCCATTATTATACTGCTTCTTTCTGTTTCCAAGTGGGGCTCATTTTGCTCATACACTCATCCCACAAACAAGGACCAAGAGCCTGTATGTAGGACACCAGGCTAGGCTGGAGACCTGCCGTGACGATGTCACTGACCTCAAGAAGCTAAGCCTCAGGGTGCCTGGCGGGCTCAGACAGGGGAACATGTGACTCTTGATCTTGGGGCTGTGAGTTCAAGCCCCACTTTGGGTGTAAAGATTACTTAAAAAAAAAAAGAAATTAATGTAAAAAAGATAAAAGTGGAAGCAGCGTCTAAGGCTCTAGAAGGGGAGACGGGGAGTAAATGGCTGTCACTGAAGGTGCAAAGTGCTCTGGGCTCAATGTGACTGGGAGGACATGGAAGCTCTGAGGAAAAGCTCTGCACTCTCTGAGTGCTTATTGTGGGGAGATCCTGGGGCGGGAATGCAAATAAAGGACAGGGAGGGTCAGCGAAGGTTCTTGGAAGGTTCAGGGACTTCGCCTCAGAGAACAAAATGGAGCTGACCAGGCAAAGATGATGCTTCTGGAATCTCTGGTTCAGGCCTGGGGGACATGAGCGCTGTTTCCACATGGGATTACAACCAGGATAGAGGCAAACCTATGCTTTAAACAAGCTGCAAATGCCCCCAGGAGTGAAAAGACACAGCTTTGTTTTGCTCAAGGGAGACGGAACTCCATAATTAGATAAAAAAAAAAGACACCCCTGTTTCTTCTGTGAAAACCAGGGTTTATCCATCACTGGGGGCATATGTGGCCCAGGCCAGGAGGCGTGCTGTGGCCACTGCTCGCTCGGCCCCACGGGCCTGGCTTTCACACTGTCCAGAATCTAATTAGGGTGGCGTTTCCATCTCCTTGCAATTCACTGACCAAAGTCGGCACAGACAGGCTCCCAGCACCCGCTTGCCGCCCTTGCTGCAGGGACACGAGATCCTGTGGGATGGCCTTCCTCTCACACCCCCAGGAACACCGGAGTCTGTCCATATCTGAGCCTCATGACTCAACAAATTATTTTGTGCATTTGCTTTATTGCAGACTAGTGGTTATAATGAAATTAGTTCTATTCCACATTATTGGTTCGTAATTAGAACTACATGAGCAAAACAGATACAATCTCACCAAGTCTTCTACGCCTGAACAATTGAACTGACTGCACAAATTCCTCTTTTTTTTTTTTTTTCACTCCCCCAGCTTCCTATTCAGGTTGTTTCCAAGTCCTCAGTAAAATAAGACCTATTTCAGTTGGCTCTTTCTACCCTCCTTAGGCAGGGCAACTACACAATTTAGCATCCAAACTGGGACAGTTGTGAAGCTGAAAGAGAGACCATTTATAGTTAGGCCAGGATGATAACATAAGCCAGAACTGCCCCAGGCAAGCTGCCTACTTTTATGGGGACAAGCCACCCTGTCCAATAGTCATGACTTAGTCTTGCCAGGCAATGATGTTTTCCTAATTGTCTTTTTTAAAATGTTAATTTGGGGCAACCACCTTTATACATTAAAAATCCCTTCCTATGGGGTGCCTGGGGGGCTCAGTGGGTTAAGCCTCTGCCTTCTGCTGAGGTCATGATCTCAGGGTCCTGGGATCGAGCCCCGAATCGGGCTCTCTGCTCAGCAGGAGCCTGCTTCCCTTCTTCTCTCTGCCTGCTTCTCTGCCTACTTGTGATCTCTGTCTATCAAATAAATAAATGAGATCTTTTTTAAAATCCCTTCTATATGGATGACTACTGTACAATTTCAGAACAAATTTGAGAAATTAAAATGACAAGAAGCAAAGAGTATACTTACATGCAGATATACGAGATTGCTCTGGACTTTCTTTAAGTGACCACGGCAAAGGGTAAGGGGAAATCTGGGCTGTGGCATTCCTTTACTCCATGTCCTGGGACAACACATGGAAGTGTACTTACCGTCCCTTGAGGCGTGGGAAACTGCACAAAGTAATATTATAGTCCCTCTCCATTTCACAAAAATCAGATTTGGGCAAATGAAACGCTCACCTTTTGGCTTGAAAATGGAATATACATCAGTAAATATGAGAATGTGTTTTCCTGGGAAACAGCCCTCATTTAGAAATAGCCAGGTGACATCCAGAAATTCTGACCTCAGCTCCGGGTTGACTCAAGTGAAACTGACTATTTAGGATCCCTGCCTTCAAGGCTGCCACCAGTCATCCATTATCCACCCTTGGCTAGCCAAGTTAGGGTTTTCTGTATTAAAGCATGAGACCTTCTGCTTTAGGTTTCTCCAGTGATCCTGACATATGTGAACCTGAGGCAAAAAAAAATAAATAAATAAATAAATAAAGCTCCCTTGCATCCTTGAAGCAGCAGGGATTTCTCCAAGCACATGGGCTACATCTAAGATTACGCCCTGCCTACCGGCCTGCCTGTCACCTGGGCTTGTGTGAAGACCAGCTGTGATAGTGACACATATTACATGGATGTCCTTTGCTAACTGGAAAACACTGTAACGACATGATTTATTATTCTCATTTCGGTGTTTTCTGAATGAAGCTGAAATATCTGGGCAGTTGTAGAATGAACGTTAGCATATCCAAATCCATGCACGATACACCGTGTTTTCATGGGGTTGTGCTCCACCGAAACACAGTTTACACATCTCTCTAACTGTCACAAGCGACCTACACTTAGGTCCGTAGTAGCCTCCAGCGAAGACATAGATGGGATCTCACTGAGCTCTAGGGAATAAATGAATTCCAAGGAAAGAAGAACGAAAAGGAAGAAAGAGAGAGAGAGACCTCGTGATGCTTTCCATAGAACAGTTTGCAGTATCCTAAGAGCCAGGGACAACCACATATATGACCATCCAAAGGAAAACCTTGTTAGAACGAGGTCGTATTTTCCCTCCAAATAAGAAGATAGAAAGTGGCAGGGGAACTGGAAATGGAGGATGACCTTGCAGTGTTGGGGAGAAACCTGGTTTCTCTGCACAGCGTGACAGGTCTCAGGCGCCCGTGCTCACAGGGCAGGGCGAAACCGCAAAGGGACAGCGGAAGCCCACACGTTAGACACCTACTGTAAGGAACTGTTGACAGAACAGATTTTCATCAGTGTAAAAATTATCATCTTTTATTGAGATTGTTCACTCTCCTATCCCAAGATAAACCTGTCCATCGTGTGTGTGTGTTTGTGTGTGTGTGTGTGTGTGTGTGTTTGTGTGTAGCCGTGGATGCGGGCTGTTGAGGGAGCGCCTCTATGTGCCCGTGTGTGGGTTCACTATCTCATCAGATGTGATTAAGGGAAAAAAGCTGGGGGTGGGGGGGGAGGGTGTCTGTTCTTTGTTTATTTTGCAGATAAATCTCATCTCTAATCCGGATGCAGAGCAATGTCTCTTGCAAAGGAAAGGAAGCCCCTCCCCCACCCCACGGCATCCATATAAATCACAGGTTTTATTCCTCTGCTGTGAGGGGCATTACTGGATCTGTCCGACGTTGCGGACTCTCATTGGGTGATGCTTCATTATTTGGAGGAAAATCCCCAGGGCCAAAACGTTATTTAAATGTGCTATGAAAATAAATCTGATTTATATGTGTGTCGTCTGCTGAGCCGCTCGTCCCTGTTACTGCAGGTGTTGCTGGGACCAGGATTAGCGCCTGGATTTATCACCAGTTCGAGCTGCACACATGCTCCGTGACAGGACATTGTCTGCATCTCTGAAAGTTCCAGAAGGGAGACAGTGTTTGCTGAGTGGTGGGTTTTGGACATGCACTGGTGTGGTTGACTTTTATGGGCTGAAAATGTGTGCGCGCGCGTGCGTGTGCATATGTGTGCGAGGTGTGTGTGTGTGTGTGTGTGTGTGTGGCCTGGACCGTGTTCATTTGAAGCGTGCGGGGAACAGACACTTTGTACTCAGATGCATCCATTTCCAATGGCAGCAGAATGGTGTTTCTGGTCAAAAAGACAAAGAAGAAAGCACGAATTTCCTTTCAGCTCGGGGCTGGGGCCCATATGTTTAGCTCAAAGTGAGTGGAAATCTCTGAAAAGCAGGCTTGGGTTAATAAATGTCAGCAAGCCTTCAGCCCAAATGGGATTTGATTAGCAGGAAGGAGTGTGGTTGGGGTGTTTCCATGACCAAAGAAAGAAATGCAGGGAAGGGCTCGTGTTAAGGGGGTGCAGAGCCCCAGGGATCCCCTCCTTTCTCCGTGGGCGTGCACTTACACTCAGTAAACCCGGCTCCCACCGTGACCCCTACCACAGGCAGTGGGCTGCCACAGAGACTCACGGTGGGAAGGGGTGGCAGAGCGAGACTAGACACCACGTATCACTCTGTAGGTGACAGGCCCAACTAAGACAAACCATCCTGTGTGCATTCTTAAAGCAGCCCTGCCTTTCTGCCCATTACAGATGAAGAAACCAAAGGCCACAGAGGTAACCATCTCATAATCTGGAATTCTATAGTCACAGAGAATCCAGGTCCTCTGCTCTCAGAACTCCTCTTCTCTGGACATGTGCTTAGCTGGTAGCAGCCTATGTTTTGCGGATCTTGTCTCCAGCTCTCATATCCTCTAGTTTTCTTCAAGATTAAGGGTCCTAAATTATATCCAAAATAATAAGAACCATCATCAAATCCGTTTCAGATTGTTGGGGAGAAACAAATAAAGGAATTTACAAATACGCTCTATTGGGCTTTTATTTTAAATAAGAGACAGCGGTGGTGGTGAGCGCCGGCAAAATGGGTGAAGGGGGTCAAAAGGTACAAATTTCCAACTATAAAATCAGTAAGTTCTGGGGATGTCAGGTGACGTGGTGACCCTAGTTAGCAATAGTATGTTGCATATTTGAAAGTTGCTAAGAGTAGATCTTAAAAGTTCTCATCATAAGAAAAAAATTCTGTAACTATGTATGGTGATGGATGTTGACTAGACTCACAGTGGCGATCACTTCGCGAGCTAGATAAATACTGAATCATTATGCTGTGCATCTGAAGCCAACGTAATGTTGTATGCCAACTATACCTCCATTTAAAAAATAAAATTAAAAAAATAAAATTAGAGACAGTAACTCCAGAGACCTCAATAGGAAGACTTTTTTTTTAAACTTTCAGTTTTGAAATAATTTTAGATCCACGTGAAAGTAGTAAAAATGGTACCAAGAGTTCCTGTGTCCTCTTCATTCAGATTCCTCCAGTGTTAGTATTATACTGTGTTTGCTGTATTATTTTGTGTGTGTGTGAATTAAGTGTGTGTGTGTGTGTGTGTGTCAATATGTTTCTAAATGGTTTGGGACTAAGTTGTAGACATGCTTTCCCTCTATTCCTGAATATTTTAGGGTCTATTTCCTAAATTCATTTCTGTAACCAGAGTGCAGATATGAAATCTAGGAATCAACATTACTACAATACTATTATCTAACTTGCAGACCTTATTCTAATTTCAGGAATTGTCCTACTAACGTTTTTCTAGAGAAGTTGGTTTTATTTCAAGTTTGTGTGAAACTTGTCCCCCACTTGTGTGGACTTGTGTGAGTTTGCTAAAGTTTTAGGCTATTAAACTAAAAACTGAATATTACTGTATATATACATATATATGTAGGTATGTAATATATATATGATAATATATGTAAATACACATACACACATAAAAAATCCTCCCTTATCATTATAATTAAATGTCGATAACTGACAAATTAAAAATGTTTATATCCTTGCACCAAAAACTAGAGCCAGATTCTGAGTTACTCTGTGCATTCCTGTTCAGTGTTAAATCTATATATGCCCTTGGTCCCCCTGGGAATCTGCACCTTTGGCTTCTCGAGGCTTTCTGCAAGGACTCTGGCTCTGAACCCACAGTGGGCAAAACAAAGGTCCAAAGGGGTTTTTCGGCAAAGTGTTACGAGAAACGGCACTTCAGTCTGTAAATGGCTTTCTGTGAGACTTAGCTCCTAGCGAAGTTGGGACACTAGGGGGGTGTCCCTCATCAGAGCTGCGACAAGTAGGTGATCTGGCTCCCAAGATCACATTGTGTGTCCTAAGACCCAAAGATAGGCAATTGACAGGATGAAAAAACAACATTGCCCAAGGATTTAGTGCTGTCCACCAACAAGGATTAGTGGAACGCCTTTATAATGCCGGTGCTGACAGACAGGACTAGCAACTGTTTTATGGGCTATGGACTGAGTTATATCAGGCCTCGCCTGTGGGTAGCCATTATGTTTAGCCAACATGATTTGACCTGTGGTTCATCCGAATTGGTGTCATAATAAGCTGAGTTATAAGGGTGTTTACTTTTCCATATATATGCTCGAATATAGTAAACCTGTTCTAAAACCAAGCCAATCGGGGCTTCCGTTTCCCCCCCACTGGTGCACGGGGAGGATTCGGGTGTCGGCAACGCCTTCCCCTTCAAGACATGTCCATCCAGAAAGTCTGTAAAGCTCTTTATTCCTCAGAGGGAAATGATTTTGGTCTTAGGAAGGAAACACATGGCTTTCTTCTTACAGCTTCAAACTCTGTCTTGCCAGCTGCATTTCTTTCCCTCAGCCTGGCACTAATGAAAGGAGACTTTGATGAGCCCAGTGAGTGGCCCATCCAGAGGGAGGGATGCAGAGAAACTCCACTTTCTGGAAGGTGCTCCCCTGAGAGCGTTTCTGCCTTATCTCTGACACACATCCTAGAGAAACATCATGGGCTTTGGACGAGGAGCCCCCAGGGGCCTGATTTACTTGCCAGAGTGAGTTTCTTTGGGTTCAGGTCCTTGGAGAAGCAGCCCTGGGAAGGCAAACCAGCTCCCACATTCTGCCGCCATGTCTCCCCGGTCCCTCCTAGGCCTGGCATGCCCAAAAGCAAATTCCTGCCCTTTTTTCGTTGTTGTTTAAATTTTTTTAAAGGTGTGAGCAATCTGTCCTACGTTCTCCCACCCCTGCTGGGATTTATGATTCAGTTCCCATTTTACTACATGATCTTGGCAGGCTCCCCTCGTTGAAATTCAAACCGAAGCAACTTGATGGGGGAATGGACATAAAAATATTAATTTGGTGGATATTAAAAAAAATCACACTGGTTATAAATCAGGGGCTGTCCACTGCTTCCTTTCATCATCTAAATGGTCCTTCTAACCAGACCACAAATCTTGCTGGGGAGGAGGAGGGGGTTTGGAAGGTGGGGGTTCCCTTCCTGAGGTTTTGGAGACAGCTTACATCCAACACACTTCCTCAAACCTGGCTTTGTTTTCCAAAGGTAATAAAAAGTGAGTACTTCTGGTACAGGCAGGCTAATTAGCTGGCCTCACAGAACAGACGGGGCTTAAAAGAAAGTTGGCTTGGTCTAAAAGAAATCAGGTTGTGGAAATGTCTAAATTTTGATTAAAAATCGTGTTTGAGAGACTCTACTTCTCCAAGGCTGTGGAGACCACTGTGTTGCGATGGTGGCAGATGGAGATCGGGTGAAGTAGGGTTGGGGTGGTGTGCAGGAATGGGGGACGGCAGACCAGGGCAGGCACAGGAACCTGTGACCAAGACCGAGGAGGAGGAAGGCTTGCCCCTGTCTCCATTGACACCTCCCAAGCCAGCCTTTGGATTTTAATAGGGAGCCATGGCTAGAGATAGCTAGGGGAGGGAGGGTGGTTACATTTCTGTGGGGTAGAATTCAGAAAAAGTGGCAGAGAATTTCTCTTCCTATAATGAGAATTTAATGGATTCTTTCATTTCCAGCTTATGGCTGATCTTTACAGTTAAAAGACTCTTGATAGGTACTTTAAAATTTCAGGAAAACTCCGGTAACTGGTTTTGAAAAACTGTGGGTAGTTGGGAGGCTAAATACTCCTATAAGAAGGCGGTAATACAAATGGAAAGGTGTCCCCATTACGAAGGCCCACATATGCAAATGGGTGTGTAGCTATGATGAGAAGTTCATTAGTGTCCTAGAAGTCCAAGGGTCTATTTAATGCTACAAAATCTAATAATGCAAACAAATCAGAAATTCGACCAGGCCAGGCTCACAGCTAATGTGGGTGCTGTAACAGAGCTCGGAAGACATCTGGGTCTTGATATTAAAGAGAGAGAAACCTGCAGTAGCTGGAAAAGAGGCAACCGGTTTTCTATAAAAATCAAAGCGAGATCTCTGGGTGCTTGGGTGGCTCAGTGGGTTAGGCCGCTTCCCTTGGCTCAGGTCATGATCTCAGGGTCCTGGGATCGAGTCCCCGCATCGGGCTCTCTGCTCAGCAGGGAGCCTGCTTCCTCCTCTCTCTCTCTCTCTCTCTCTGCCTGCCTCTTTGCCTACTTGTGCTCTCTTTCTGTTAAATAAGTAAATAAAATCTTAAAAAAAAAAAAATATATATATATATATATATATATATATATATATATATATATATACCTATTTAAAAAAAAATCAAAGCGAGGTCTCAATTCAAAATACTACCTTAATAGCAGGAAGAAAAACGACTGGAGACTGTTTCTTGAAGGGAAAACATTTGTAACCAACAATCGGTTCCTTTTACTTTTCTACTGTCTTTATGGGCAATGTTAAAGGAGGGGCCTCCTTTCTGTCTAACGAGGATAATGATGGGAATTATTTCGTCTTGAACAGCTTTTTCTACTTGGTTACCGTGCAATCTAATACTGACAGTGCCTTGGCCTTGAAAAATGATATTCTCATCTCTGAGAAATGGAAAATGGGAGAAGGTGCAGCCGTTCTGAGCCTCACTCTAAAGCAATTATGATCTCTTCACAACTCTCAGACAAGAATTGATTTTTATTTTTAGATTATTAAGCTGTGGGTGTAAGGAAGTCAGGATGTGTGACCTAGTTTTGACCTTGTTGATTGAATTCTGCAATCGATTCAATATTGGACAGGAAAGCTTTTTTTAAAAAGTGTTTCTTGCCTTATAATCTCCCCAAATTGACTTTACTTCTTTCCCACCTTTACCAAAATCCTCATGTTCATACAGAGAGACAAATAAACAGGGTAGTAATGCGAAGTATTGGAATAGAACGTATACATATCAGAATTAATTGCAACGTCCTAAGGAAACCCAGAAATAAGGAAAACTGCCAAAAGATGATGATGTTGGATATGTTCAATGCCATCAATGATGCGCTTCCTCTCAGACATCTACAGTAGTCAGGTATCCAGCTTTTATACTTACATTGTGGGTACTCACTCTACTATGTGTTTTGGGGAATCGTGGTGTTTACATGTGCTCTTATGTGCTGAACACAACTGTCCCACTGAGTCTAGAAGGGTCCTCTGGCTAGATTCAAAGCCCCACCCAAGAGGTAAAAGAACCCGCTTGACTGTATGTCCCTGTGAGTCACTATCCTTCCTTCTGTGACCACACTGAACAGCTCAGATATGCACCTCAGTTGGGCCAACTTCCAATTTAAAATTTAAAATTTTTCCAATTTCAATTCCAATTTAAAATTTAAATTCAATTAACATAGAATGTATTATTTGTTTCAAGGATACAGGTTTGTGATTCATCAGTCTTACACAACACACAGTGCTCACCGCAACACATCCCCTCCCTGATGTCCATCACCAAGCCACCCCATCCCTCCGCCCCCCTCCCCTCCAGCAACCCTCAGTTTGTTTCCTAGGATTAAGAGGCTCTTACGCAGCCATCAGAAAAAGTGAGATCTTGCCATTTGCAACGACGTGGATGGAACTAGAGGGTATTACGCTAGGTGAAATAAGTCGATCAGAGAAAGACAATTATCATATGATCTCACTGTTATGAGGGATTTAAGAAACAAGGCAGAGGATCGTAGGGGAAGTGAGGAAAAAATGAAACAAGACAAAACCAGAGAGGGAGACAAGCCATAACCAACTTCCAATTCTAAAACCCAGCCTGGAGTGTGGACCCTAGAGTTCACCAATTCCCTGCCGTCTCAGCCTGGCCCTTGAAGCAGGCCGGCACCTTCCCTGCTCCTTGAGAACCTGTATTCATCCTTTGCTGGGCTTCTCTGATGGAATGTTTCCTCCTGCCCATACAGCTATCCAGCTCTCCCCAAACCTTCCACGCACTTCCCCCTAACCCGTCTCCTCCAGCTTGAGCTCACCCTGCTTGCTTTCCAGCCTCTGTGGCATTTCTGGCAGGGACAGCCTGGCTTAGCATTTCACAATGAGATTCTCTGTTCAGTTGTATTTCTTCTCCCCCGGAGATAACGTCCCTGAGTTTCCCATTCGCCATCTGCAAAATGCTAATATATGCAGAGCTGCTGGGAGGATGAGACCCACAGAGCTCGGGGCTTGGCTCCCAGGAGGCGCTCAGGGAACGTGTTGGGCCCTCCCTTCTGCCTGAGGACCATGTCACATTTCTGCGGTATCTTCCTCTCAACCTCACAGTGTCAACGAAAGTGTTCTTGTGTGTTGCGGTTGTAGTTGAATTGTTAAGCAAAAATGGAACCCCTGTACTCTATCCTACTTACGTCTAGGCAGAATTACACTCCTCCTTGACTTGTGGGTGGGGAGGGAAGGGGAAGGTCAAATGTTTGGGTGGGGATGACCTGGTCTGATGTGGGTTAGCCTAGAAGAGGGGAGAGAAAGCCGACCTCTCACGGCAGAACAGTCCAGAATTCCGAGTCTCTGAGCTTGAGGGGCTTTGAAGATGAGCCAAAGCAAATGTCTCATATCGTTGAGCACTGCAGTCTCTAGGATACACTGTGGCAGGGAAGGCCCCAGTAGTAGACCAAAATAATCACCAATACAGTATTCGCTACTGAGAGAAATGCGGTTATGACAAGGAAGAAGTCTCGGGATGTGTTGACCCCTCCTTAAGACAAAAAGGCAAGAAACCTGGAACAGCTTAATTTTCTGAAAAGAGCTGTGACATTTGCATCCTGACTATCTGTCGAGCTGGTGATTATCCCCAAACAGGCAGTCTGCTCCTTCCTTCCCGAAAGGACCTTCCGGCAAAGCAGAGCCACGGGGAGCACTCGTGATTCCACGAGATGGGACCATCCCTGCTAAGCGGGCTTCTGCTGAAAGCAGAGACCAGAGACTTGAATTCATATTTCACGCTCGTTGTATTTGGTTTAGTCTGGGAAAATGGACTCAAATGCAATGCATGTGCATACATAAATGCCATAAAATTAGTGTAGACAGCTGGCAAATCATTAATTAACAGCAGTAATGGTCTTCAAATAGCGCTCCGGGGAGGCCACAGAGAGAGGAAGTTTCCCGAACCCGGTTTCCGTTTGGTCCGTGATCTGAATCCATCTTCCTGAAAAAGAAGGCAGGTGGGATAAGGGAAGGAGCAAAAGCCACAGAAATGTCACTCTAACACCTTCTGTCCGCCCTCCCTGCTCACCAGCCCCAAAGAGGACAAACGTTGAACAAACCACACCAGCCGTCTGTCTGCAGGGCTTTTCCCAAACCAGACAGACGCCAAATAAGCAGCAGGCATGGGAGCATGGGCCCAGCACAGGATAATTGTGCCATAAATATAATTAAAGTCAGCAGGAAGACCATTATGGAGGAAACCAAACTTAGAAAAAAATTAGTGCTAGTGAAGAAAATATCATACATTCTTTTTATTTCCATCTAATTTTGTTTACATGATTCATACAGTTTCTAAGAGGATCCCTGGAGAACATTAGGCCGGCACCACATGCATAAACATTCATATATAACATGTAAATTAGAAACAATCTCAGGATTTATATAGAAATTACAGCCACTTCTAGCAAATTAATTCAATGACAGAAAAAGGGTTACTGTCTCTCTTCAAATCAAGAGGGGGAAATATTGAGCAAAGCAGATTTATTTATTCAAGAGGCTTATTCCTTGCCAGGAGCTGATGTCCCCTTGGCCTGGAGATTTCCATTTTTTTATTGGATATGTTTTGGTGATTGAATTTACTTTGAATACAGGAGCAGTCAATGAGGACCATAATGGGTGGTTTTAAGTTATAGTATTGCTAATACAGTCATAAAGTCAATTAGGCTAGAAGAGTTTGCTGTGGAGAGATGATGGAAAAAGGCAAGTTGCTCGAGTTAAAATATTCAAGAATATCGAATCTGAGAGCTGCATGGCCTTGAGAGTATAAACTTACCATTTTATAGATGAAGAAACTGAGTGCCAGAGAAAAAAAAGGAAATAAATGAACTACAAAGTCAGACTAGAACCCAGTCCTTCTCCCCTATAATTGATGCCCTAATCACACCATCAAGCCACTCCTCTTCTCTATTTTAATAGAATGGAAAAGTGACATTGGAATGGGGTTTTTCCTGTAGGGTTTTTGTGCGGACATACTTTGGTGGTGATTTTGCCATTGGGGGTTATGGTAGATTGATTGTTAAAATGGCCCCAATTCTCCATCTTCCTCCTATCTGTCTTTCTCAATGTGACTCTAGAGTCCTTGAATCTTTGGCCAACAGAACCCATGGAGCCATGCATGTTTCCACTGCCCTTTCCCTACCTGATAAGAAAAAGCCAGGGCTCACCTGCTACAGAAAGAGAGACATAGTTGGGTTTGCAGCAAAAAGAAGTATGGGCACATACTTCTATTAAAAAATTCCTTTAACAAAATTCCTTTTTTAGTCACCTGAAATTCCTAATTGAACTTGCTGTCCTGTGTTTTATCTGCACGGGTGAGAGAAGATACTATTCTGTATCAGTTAGCCAACTCCTAAACGTATGTGAGAGCCCAGTCAAGATCAGCACATCTGTCTGCGCAACCCACGGCTGAGCGCAGGTATATAAGTGAGGCCCCACAAGGCCAGCAAAACTGCCCTTAGACTCACGAGCAAAAATAAATATTTACCCGTACAGGACACTGAGGTTTGGCGATTGTTCGGTGATACTATTGTGGCAGAAGCTAACTAACTTGGGGAGTAGCCAGTAAAAAACATTCCAAGAAAAGGAATTTGATTTGGGCTTCAGATGAGGACAGTCTAATTGTTGTGATGTTCTGTATGCAAGCAGAAATAGCAGGAAAGAAATATCTTGACATACATTCCAAGGCTAGAGACTTCATGCATAAGTACATATTAATAGAATATGAGTCTTATGCATATTTTTGCCTTTTGGGGTCTTGCCTTTGTTCTGGTGTTTTCTTTTAAATGACCCACTTTGCAATTATGTCTTTGTGACAGAAGAGCTTTCCAGAATGAGATAATGTGGCTTTTTTTTTTTTTTTTAATTTCTTTAGGCTTGTGATAAACTCCCTGGCTTATTGCTTACTTGTGCTCTTCCTTTCTTATCTTCGTGTATCTCCTTTCCCATCCTTCCGGGAGGTAGGGGGTATAAGTGAAGGTTCATCCTGGGGCCCAGTAATTATGCTTGATCTCCAATTATGGTGACATTTTTCCCAAAGGCCTGAGCCTCAGGTCAGAGGCCTGAGCTATATGTCTTGTCCTTGTACTTACTGCCCTCTCTCTGTGAAAGCCATCAGGGCAGGCATTGGAGTCTCTCTTTTGCAGATGAGGAAACTAGGGCTCGCAGACTTCACGTGACTTTCCCAAGGGCATACAGCCTAGCTCACGGCAGATTCAAAACTAGAACCCAGATTCTAGTCTACTAATTTTGGACTCTTTCTGGCACACTCTGCTGTCATCCTCACCCTAGGGCTTTGGACAACTGATGTCGTGTCTGGGTAGTTAACGAGCACTTGAGTAATGCTTCTGTCCGCGATGAACGGGAGTGGAGGCAGGATGTTCTGAAAGTCGCTGCTAGGAATCCCCAGACCTGCACTAAAGCAGGGTTCAGTGCACATGACTGACGCCTGGATCAAGCTTTCACACTGTGACAGCCAATCTCAGCCTCTGTAGAACTCCAGAGCAGAGCTCTACATTGTGGATAATCAGTCCATATCTCTGTTTTCAAATTATGTTATGGTCTCTTAAAGGTATGCTTTGAGATGTAATGTTCTGCCTGGAGCCATGGTCCATTTAAAAGCAGGGCTGCTTACAGGTTGTTGGTTGAGAACAACTGAAGGCAGATGAAAGGAAAAATACCAGGACATTACCCCCAGGAAATTTCTTTTTCTCCAAATCCACAAAACAAAGGCATGAGCCACCCATGCAAATGTAACACTTGTCTTGATTCTCTTCTTGATTCTGGAGTATCAGTACTGTTAGTATTGGGTTTAGGATGAACAATTATCCTGATTTGCCCCGGACTAAGGTACTTCTTGGGCTGTGGGACATTCAAGACTAACACTGGATCTGTCCAGGCAAACTGAGATGCTGTCCCCCTCTCTGGTCTGCATAGCTCTTTTTCTTTCCTTTTTTTTTTTTTTTTTTAAGATTTTATTTATTTGACAGAGAGAGACACAGCAAGAGAGAGGCAAAACAAGCAGAAGGAATGGGAGAAGGAGAAGCAGGCTTCCAGCCAAGCAGGGAGCCCAATGTGAGGCTTGATCCCAGACCCTGGGACATGACCTGAGCTGAAGGCAGACGTGTAATGACTGAGCCACCCAGGCGCACCCCGCGTAGCTCTTTGAGATCAGCTGACGAAGAGAGAGCTCCTCCATCTCCACCGAGGGGCACCAAGTCACGTCTCCCACACTGCTGGCCTTACACACAAAGATCCTTCCACAGAGAAAAGACACCAAATGCCTATTTTGAAAGAACGAGAAAAGAATGACTTGTCCTGGCCTCTCAGAACTCATAGGCACCTGAACTAGGGAAGAGGACCGGCTTGGGAACTAGGAGACTGACTCAGTTACTAAGTGGTTGTGTAAACTTTTGCCAAGTCATTCTTTGACTGTGCCTCAGTTTTCTCATCTGCAAAGAGGGGCAGGGAGTAGAGGTTTCTAAGGTCCCTTCTCTGTTATATATTCTAGAGTTTTATAGTCTAGGGACCAATGAGATCGTTCCACCTTGCCTTGACTCTTTTCATCCTGATGCCACAGGAGTCCCTCACTGAGCTCTTCTGTAGGCCTCTCTTTGAACTCAACCCAAAAGATGGAGCCTAGCTCAATGCTGTCTCACAAAATTTTCTCTGCTGGTATGTGTTCTATATCTACTGTCCAACATTATGGCTACCAGTCACATGTGACTATATAAATTTAAACTGAGTTAAAATAGAATGAATTTTAAAATTTAGCTCCTGAATCCAAATAACCACATTTCAAGTCTTCTAGTAGTCACATGTGGCTAATGGCTGCCATATTGAACAGGGCATATCTAGGTCATTGCCATCATAGCAAAAAGTTCTATTGGACAGCACAGCTCTAGAGAGCCATCTTGAGCATTTTCTCAGTAGCCTGAGAGGTATCCAGGGTAGAAAAAAAGAGAAGGAAGGTAGGGAATGGGAGAGAGAATCTCCTTCATCATTAGTAATTGTTATGTATTGGTGAGATTGTGGGAATGATGTAATCACATTACTGGAGATGGACCATCTTAAGTCTTGGCACAGGCTGTGGCCTTTTAAAAGTTAGTAAAAAGGACATGAAAATATGTGCTTCACTGAAGCCAAAGCAAAAGGCCATGATAACTTTTTCCCACCCATATCGCCGACGGGGTTAACTTTTCGGTCAACTATAGAAAGCATCAAGAAAGAAAATTAAATGGCTAAATGTGAAAAGTTGTAGGAAATTCTCTCCCTTTGCAAGGATCATGGCTCAAAAGTTTTCCCAAGCATCCTATAGGAAGAAAAATGCATGGAGACTGCTTTATTTATCACCGAGATTAAGCAAAAATCAAAACGTCTGGTAAAGAGTTCGACTCCTGGAATAGCATTACCATCCTTGTTGTGAAAGTGAATAAAGGATGCTTTGTGGAATGGAAACCCCAATGATGGTGGTGTGGGGGATGAAGAACTGGAACCCCAGGAGCACACTCTTGGTTCCAGCTCTGCCACTGGGGGCTGTGTGACCTTCAACAAGGGGGCAGTCGCTCACTTGTTCGCATCAGAAAGCTACCATGCCCCCTTTGGCTTTGGTGTCAGCAAAAAACATCTTTTCATGTCCTTTTTATGAACTTGTAAAGATCATAAAGGCACTGTCTAAAAGATCAGTGCCTCTGACAAGACTAACCCTCTCTGGGCCTCGGTTTTTATCTGCAGTTGAAAAAAGATGATGCTGGGCAGGGTCTTGGGGATCTTTGTTGTTCTCATTTCACTTTTGTGACCACATTGTTGACTCCCGCTGTGGACAGTAGAGCTACCTGTTTTATCAAACAGCTACCTGTTTAGCTACCCGTTTTACCAAAACACTTTCTCTTAACACTCATGAATGATCTGTGTTGTCAGTTGCCCTCACCAAAGACTTCCATCATCACACCTCCAAGCATCTGAGACCTGGCAAATGTTTAGGTTTTCTGGAAGCCTCACACACAAGGATGTTCAGCATTTAGCTACCGTCTCAGAGCCAGGAGCAAACACTTCTCAGGAAGCAGAGGCCCCAGCAGTCCCATATGTACACAGGTGAGGACTGAGGCTCTGCCATACTTGTAAATACAGCCGCAGGGTCAGGGAGACCAGATGATGGGGAGCTGCTTCCAGCTCTGCCTCTCGTCAGCTGCAACACTGGTGGCAAGTTCTTTCATTTCTCTGGACCTCAGCTCTTCACACTGTGAAGCACAGATACTAATGTGGTGGCAGGCAAGGCTGGTTCATCGGGAAGCCGAGGAACCTCAGGCTTCAGGGCCGCTCACTTGCAATGGCCCCTTTCAAGACCCTGTGCTTCATTTTGGCTTTTTTCGTGGTGGTTGCTGTTGTCGTCATAATTTCATGATCTTTTCCTCAAAGAGGAACCTCCAAATTGTATAAGCTTCAGACCCAAAAAACCAGGTTGTGATATTTAAAAACAAGATGGCACCCAAATAGGCTACCCTCTCTAAAGAGATTACCCATCAACCAAGCTTGTGGAGTCAGCCCAGTCTGCAGCTTTTCTATTTCTTCCAGATGCCATCCTCTCTCACAACCCAGCACACCTGTAGGCCATGTTAGTTTGTGCCTCTCAACAAAACAGGAAAGGGGACACCTACTCAGTCATGGGCATCTCTCAGGGACCACAATGCCTATTCTTAGAGACCACATAATCATGAAATCCAAGGTCTAAAAATGACCTTCAGGGGTCATGTACACACTCCCCCTCTCAAAAGATATTCCTCCCTCTCCTTTCCTGTAAGTTCCCTTCCCAAATGGAGATTCCACAATCTCCTTTTAAAACCTGGTCTGGTCTTATGTCATCAACATCATTAGGAACGTCTCCCTTCAGCCTCCCCCTAATTTAATTTCTCTCTTAATTCAAATATGACAATGCCCTTGACTTCCTTTTTTGTCCTGTTTTATGCAGATCACAAAACACTTTCAAGACATACTCGCTTGCCTGCTGCATACTCAGAATTTGCTGCATTAGCCTTTTTAGAAAGAAGTAACTGAGGTTCGAGTGGTATAAGACTTGCCCAGAGTAGTAGATGGTGGGGTCAGGACCCTGAAGGCAAGTTCTGCTCTATTATCCCCATTGTTCCCAGAGGCAGGTAGAAGGCATGGCAGACATGAAATGATTTTTGGAGGAGCTAAAGCTCAGGAACGGCTTGACTCCCAGGGGTTGTTTCTCCTATGGGATAGCTGTCTCTGCTTCTACCTGAGGCCACAGGCTCTGTCATTAGAACCTCCTTCCTTGGTAACTGGACTCAGAATGATCAATTCCTGTCCTTGGTGATAATCCAAACTTCCAGCAGGTGGTAAAGAAGGTACTCATGCCTCATTACAACCTCAGGCTCCCCACCCCGCCCCACCCCCCATTATTAAAAAGTGAAGTCATAATTTACTCTTATTCATTCATTACAGAATTGCTCCGTGGGTGCCTATCATGGGCATGACAAAAATCTTACAGCAAAAACAAAAATAAAAAAATGAAAAAGAAGAAGAAGTAAGGGGGAAAAACACTTACAGAAGCTTATTAAAAAAAGAAAGAAAGAAAGAAAGAAAGAAAGAAAGAGGCTTATTTATGGCAAGTGACATTAGCAAGATGGTGGAGAAGGAAGCCCCAGGCCCTCACTGCCCCACAGAGACACCTGAGACATCCACTTAATATAAGGACCAAATGGTCTTTCTGAGAACTCCTAAAGTTTAAACATCCTGTTTTCTAGGCAAAGGGAATTTCTAGTTATTTAGTCAGGCTAATAGTCACTTGTATACTTAGCTAAGAAAAAAAAAAATCTGATTATCACTAAGTGTCAGGCCACTAAGAGCTTTATGAGTATTAATGAAATTTTCACCCTGATCTTATGAGTTGTGGATATTATAATTATTCTCATAGTACTGACAAGGGGGAAAGAACCATAAGAAGCTTACAAAACTGGCCTAGGTTCACAAGGTGGCCAGTGGCTGAGCCAGGAAATCAGGCACCCTGGCTCCAGGGCCTACGCTCCAGACTGTGTTTAAAATTGGAAGTTGGCACAATTTGGGCACATTTCTGAGCTGTTCAGATGAACAGATGCTCCAGTTATGCTGCTTTTAGGAATCTGCCTTTCAAAACAAAGATGTGTTCTTCAAAGGAGTAATTGAATTCACCCGGTCTTAACTCTTGATGTAATAAACAGAAGATGGTGGAAAGGAGCTGGTTTAAGTTTTAGGTCTCCATCTTTGATCCTAACTCTTGATGGATTTTGCCAGAAAAAGGAACAGAATCACCAGTTAAAGAGGACAGCAGGCAAAGATAGAGCAAGATCTGTAAGAATAAATATTTCTCACTGTTCTATGCAGTCTGGAATTTCACCAGATTTGCATATGGAAGGTGGGGAGTACTTGACCATGCCGGGCACCTCCATATTAGCAATCAATACCCTCTGACACATTAACAAACGTTTAAATTGCTACACATGGGTGGAGATAGAGTCATAGCTCCTTGATTTTTCTACAGCTCAGAAAGAAGTGGGTTTTAGATATTATTTAGTTAATATACAAAATTGGGACAAAAATTAGAAAAACCCAGGTGACTTTTTGGGGGGGGTGTGGGGAGGAAGGATTCTTGCTTGTGTTAATCAGGAAGATAATATCTCTGCTCCTCTGGGCGGCAGAGGTAGACCTCAAGAGGGATGCATGTGCAAAGATTTAGTTTGCTTGTAGACAATATGGAATCGACTCTGATGCCAGAACCCAGAAGTTCTATGGGATTTTTTTTTTTTTTTTTTTGAAAGACTTCATGCCTTTGTAAACGAGACTTACATAAAGGAGAGCCAGACGTTTTTTGGAAGATCAAATGTATCTCAGCACCTCTCATAGGCAATAATAATTAATTTCTCAGAAAGATAAAGCCATATAATTAGAACGGGTTGGGTGTCCTAAAAAATTTTCAAACATGGGATGAGCAAATGGATGAGAAAGGTTTCTTTCTTTCTTTTCTTCTTCTTTTTTCCCCCCAGTCTCTTCCTTTATTTTTTAGAGTTTGTGTGAAATACTGAGAGGAAGTGAGCCCATCTGTTTCTGATCCTTCCAGGCTTGAAGGATCAGAATGTTTTGTAGCAGTTATTTGATGTCTAGTGTGCCTCTAAAGTATTTTCCATAAGCTGTAAGCCTGCGCTTTTACCGACAGGAAGTTTGTTTTCTTGGCGCTTTCGCATCAGTTTGACACTCAGGAACAGGAACGGAGTAATTGGTCAATTTCTAAGTCGCCCTGCGTTTAAGTCAACCAGCGAGAAAATTCGAGAAGAAACAAAAATGAACGGAGTTGCAGATTATCCTTATTATTTACATCGCTTTTCACGGGCTCCCCTCCCCGTGGCCGCCCTGTTCCCCCCTCTCCCCATCCCTAGGAAAGAGTGACCCTACCGGGGAGACGGGCAATGGTGGATCTCACAATAGAAGGAAGGAAGCGGGAGGCTCATCTCCTTGTAAAGGTCGTGGGGAGGGAGGATGAGGTGGCACGGCGCTGTCAAAGCTCTATCCGACGGGGTCCAGCCTGGGCCCCGAGCCGGCGTAGCGCTTCAGAGGTGCTGGCGGGCGGGCGGGCGGGGCAGGGAGAGCCAGGGCTGGGCTGCGGCTCGGTGGTACCTGCCCCGGCTCCCCGCGCTCCGGTCTCCCTCCTCCCGGGTCCCTCTGCTTCGCTGCGAGGGTGACAACGCCACCCCTGCATTCCGCCAGAAGCCCCGTGCTCTCCGTCTCCCTTGGCCTCCCCGAATCTAGGGGAAAGAGGGGGCACGATTCAACACTCCTGCGGTCACGCTCACTTTCTGGGCAGGCGGGGGCTTCCTGACCCGCTTCTATTCTGCTTGCTACTAAGCTGGCTTATAAAAGGGGAAAAAAAGTCCCGGCTTGGTGTACATTTTCTACAGATCTTTTGGACACTCTCTAAGGTAATTTTTTGATGGTGGACACACAGGACACACAGGAGGACTGTTAGGGATTTGATTCTCTGGGTCTTGCAGGGGACCCACTGAGCGTCTCTGGGGATTGAACACACTGCGGGCTGACTTTGCGCTGAAGAATGGGTCACGAATTTTTTTTTTAAATTTTATTATTATTATTTTAAATTCTAAGCAGCCTTCCTCCAGTTGTGGAAAGAAAATAAAGAAGTCATTAGCTTCTTTAGCTCAGCTGATATCTTCATTTTGCCTGATTACTGAGAATGAATGCAGATTGAATTACTATCACAATATTTAACGCTATGTAGCAAAATGGCATATTTTCTCTATGTACACATATGTTACCTGTAGGTACATAGAAAGATGACTGAAAAGCTACACACCAGACTGAGGAGGAGGAAGCTGGTCTATGGGAACCTTAGCTCTTTGAATTTTTTAACGTCTTGATTTTGAAAAACAAGAAGAGTGCTTATGGGTGACTTTATTGATTAAAAAATAAGCAATCAATCTGAAGCCAAGAAAAAAAAAGCAACCCAATACATACACACGTGTACATGCGCACACACGTAGAAGAAAAAGAAGAAAGAAAAAATGAAAAGAAATGAACAAAAAGCTTTGAAGACATTCAATGCCTCATATAGGAATTTACCCTACAAAGATACTCACAGCTGCGGACAAAGATACAATGCCATGTACTACAGTAGTGTTTATAAGGTCGGAAAATTCAACACAACTTAAATGGCTCATGATATACAATATGTAGAATAAAACCAGTTATGATCACTGAAAGTAGATCTGTCAACCAGTCCAAATAATTTGTAGAAGAATCCAGGACCGTGGGGAAATTCCCATTATTTATTAAGTGTAGTAAAAAACCTCTACAGTTTCCAAAGCAGCGCATACAATGTTCACTTTTTGAAATGCAAGTATATACACAGAAAAAGATTTCAAGGATACATGTCAAATCTGAATAGTGGCTTTCTTTGGTTATGGGTGAATTTTACTTCTTCCTCTGTGCCTTTAAAATTTTCTTACAATGCACATATGTTATTATGGTTGAAATACACACACACACACATACATACATACAAGTATATATACATATATATATATATATATATATAGTTTTGAAAATGCATTAGCCCATACATGGTAATTTTCAACCATGGATGACTCTTTAAAATCTGGACAACCCGATCCCAGATGTTCTAAGTTATTTGCCCATTTCATTCTTTAATTTGGTCATCAAGATATCATCCATTTGCTTCAAATATTCCTATGAATAATACTTGTATTGAAGAAGATAAACCAAATAGAGAGGGAAAAGACTACGTATGATGATGAAATATATTTGTTTTCCCAGGCGTAATTCCTCTCCCCAAAATATGTACCATTACCACCTCTAGAAGTTAAAGTACTATTTCACAATTTTTAAAAAAAGAAATATAATGTTGCCTGGCATATTGTTGTTCACCATCATGAGAATATGCAAATCACTCTGTAACTGAGAAGCTGCTCCATGAGGGATACAGGAATTTTTTTTTTCTACTCAAAATTCATTTTACAATCGAGTTTAAAGCAATAAGATTGCTTAGTTTTTTGGGGGGCTGAATATTACTTTGAAATCTCACTTGAACTCCCTGTATCTATGATGTGAAGGGAGAAAATAAGGGTAATTTTCAACATAATCCAAGTTTAAAAGAAAAAAAATTACTTTATATTTTGAAAATAGGCTGTTTCTTTATCTTTTCAGATAGATTTGACCTTTGCATAGGAAGTTGGTATTCTGACACCATTCTGTTTTTACTCTCTATATTTCATGCTTATAGCAAATGGAAGTTTAAATATTTCACAACTGCTTCACACCTTTTGGAAACAGTGTTAGAATATGGGATCCTTAAATACAGTAATGATTAGTAAAGCAACTCATTTTTTTCGAGAGTCTGCTTTCATTACTTAATTATGGCACTCCAGCACAAAACACTTATTGTTTACATGAAAAAATATATATTTATCCATTACCAATGGTGAATTCATGCTGTTAATTTTTTTTAAATATATATTTATGATGAAAGAAACCTGCAATAAACAAACACTCCCTACCAGGTTCTTAATTTCCTTTCTTATGGGTGGTGTTTATCCACAAAGGCAAATGCAGTCTTTTAAAATGTATATAAACAAGCACCTTCCAGCTGAGAACATGTAATTGGTCAATCAGTTCTTAGATTTTAAAATGCCACTGTATATTCTTATGCAATTCTTGGATTCTTGCATCCATAAAGAGTGGCCTAAACTGTACCTTCTGTGGGGCATATCCATTTCCATGTCTTTTCTTATAAAACTACCCTGGAAAGATTGATGAAACTATCCATGTCAAAAATATCCATAATTTTAAATAAAATAAAGTAATATAGAACACAGATTTTGACTTTCTCACAGTTGGCAATTTGGTCTATATATTTGGAAAAAGGTTAATTTCTATCACTTGAACATTTGTTTAAATATGTTAGAGTTGGATATTACAGGAAACTAAGGGGAACCAAGATTTAAAAACAGATTTCTTTCCATAACAACCTGCCACCACAAAGAAATGATTTGGCTTAGAAATTTACAGGATATGTGACACATTATAAAGGCTGTATTGCTATGAGTTTATGAATTAATGATTAACAGTTCTATTTGCTTTGTTACTAGAACCATAATATCAAGACAAGGAAGATGTAAATAGTACGACGACTAAAACGAAATGGTGAGATATGAACTTTTGCTTAATTTAGACACCGCAAACATAGCTAATCATGCATTTGGTTAAATACTTGCTTGATGATATTCTTAATTACATGTCCTTTGTGGCTTGCTGGTATTTTCAGGTGCTATTAATAAAAATCAGTATTCCTAAAAGTGTAAGTAGATTGGAAGCAGATGCTGTTAGTAAAACATAATTGGGCTAAAGGAAAAAATTTGCAATTTGGAAACAGACCAATGTCTTTAAAGTGTTGGTTTGCTGTGAGTATGCATTCATGCAGGATTTGAAACAGGAATAATCAACAAATACATCTTAAGAGAAATAGAAAATATAGGGAAGGAGAATTTTTGTAAAACTCAGAGGTAATGTTTGCATGAACAATATTGGAATTGTTGGCATATGCTGCAGAAAACTCAAATCAGCTTCTGGTAGATTAGAATATGAAAATAGAACTTAAGCAAATAATTTTTTAAGGTATGCACAAAGGCAAATTAATTTAGGGTGTATTGTTTTGTTTTTAACCCAAAGGTCCTATTATGTATAAAAGTGATAATATTCTATTTTTAAAAAAATGCAAACAAGTAACATGGGAGTTATTTATGAATAGATCCTTATATATTTTATATATATTTTGGTTGTATTTTTTGGTAGTTACAAATGGTTATCTTATGAATATGTACCTTTTATAATAAAATGGAAGTTTTCAAAAAGTATAAATGTTATAAAACTATGAGTTCTTACAAGTTTAAATTATAGGTCAAGCAGGAAATAAAAGCGATATAAATCTGAGCTTTGAACAGTGAGTTCTTAATTTAAAGCCCAATTTGAATTTTGTAACAAAATAAAAGAAAAGAACAATGTTAGCACTTACACATAGAAAAAGGTAGGAAGGAAATATAAGAAAATATTAATTTAATTCTTGATTTTTAGAGTATGTATACATTGTTTTTTCCCCTTATGCTTTTAAATATTTATCAGGTTTTCTTTTTTTTTTAGGAATACATATTGCTTCAGAATTACATAAGCCTTATTCATAAAGAAAAGAATTAAATCCCCTCAAACCCCAGTGTGATAGCTTGGATTAAGTAAATTTTCATTTACATATTTTAAATTGGTATTTTGTTCATCACACACAGCTTATTAAAACAGAGCCAACATACTCCTATAGTGCTTACTCCTAAAACTGATTAATCTGATCATATAATTTTTTTGCCATTAGGCTGTAAAATTAGCCACTTAAAATTACTAAGAATCAAGTGTGTAAAAGTGCTAATGTTTTATTAATTTATTTTAGGTAGGTTTCAGTTTCAAAAACCAATTATGACAAATTATCAACTGACATGCTTCTTGGCTTAAATTTGTATTATTTTAATTGCCAGGAATATCATAGGCACTGACATGTATTTTTAATGTTAAACTACTTGCTAGCAATGGAATAATATTTTTGAGTATCATTTCATTGAGGAGGCATAAAATAATATTTCAAGCCATTTACTTTTAAGACTAAAATATTAAGTATTAGTTGAGTTAAATGTAATGAACACATTGATATAACTCCAGGAAGTCAGTAATTAAGCAAAATTTCTACCTCTATTACAGGTGAGAAAGTGTTTCAAAGAAAGAATTTAGACCACATTGACCTATCAAACTTTCCCTTTCCCCTTGATCTTAACTTTTCTGGAACTATTATTCTCTGTTGAGAGAATGTTCAGGTTTTTATTACTGTAGAAATTATTTAGCAATCTCTTTATTTCTGCGCTCTGGGACTAGGAACTGGGGAATTGGAAAGGTGTCATTTATCTTCCAGGAGGGAGAAAAAGACAGAATTTAGGGACAGGATTCTGCATATTCGTTTTTGCTATGGATTTGGATTTTAATTTCTGTTTAAATAAGCCTGCAAGCCTGTCCTCCCCGCCAAACCCACCCGTTTTCCATCTTTATTTCATCAAAGGGCGTTGTTGACTATTCAGATTTTACTAAGTAATCTAAATTAAGGAACAAACACTCCCAAATTTTAGTTTGGAATGAACACGCTACCGTGAAAGCCATAACACCTATTATCCAATGTAAAGGTACAGCTAGTGTTTTAACACTCAGTTTCCTGGAATTCTTTCATTTTCCAATTATTTGTCTCCTGACAGCTTATTTCACAAGTCCTGAAAAGTAACTTTATGTTCAGCTGAAAGAGAGAAGAGAAATTTTCCTAAGAAAAACAAAAAACGACAAATGAATCACAAAAATAATTCTCTTATTTAAAAAAATGTCAACCTAGTATCCCCGGGGCATATTACCGTTGGAAACAATTTTAACACTTGCATCATTCACAAACAACTCACAAACGCTTAGCCCGCAAGAAATTTCCATCCTTTCTCAGCTTCTTACACACTTCAACTCGGCTTTCCCTCTATCCACGAACAGAAAATTAGGAAGACAGGGAATTCATAATAAAGACAAAAATGAATTCTCATGAAAGAGTAATTTATTACAAAAGTGGGGGTGTTTTTTTTTTCCCCGCCCCACAAAAGGACCCGAGAGAGCAGCTCTCTTTACGCAGATTGAAAGGAAATTAATTTTCTTTTTGGATTTTTGGTAATCTCTTATTTCATGGCACAAACCCAAATAACTTGTAAAAATAAACGAAAAGATAAACTTGGAAATATATAATTACTTTTTAAAGGGTGAATTAAAACGAAATTAAAACGGTTTTTAGAAAACCATTTGTTTCCTTAACTAAATCCAGGGCGAAAGCTGGGCGAGGCTGGTAAAGACCTACCCGCGACCCGCCCACACCCCCCGGGAAGAGGGGCGGGACACTCGGTTCTCCGGTTGCGAGCTCTGGACGCCCTGCCCACTTATTATGCAAAAAGAATAAAATCCGCCCCCGCTCTCCTCAATCCAGCCAATGACCAAACCGCATCTCGCCTGGCAGGAGGTGGAGCCAGGAGGTGGAAGCTCAGAGGTAAACCTAGTCCCACGTGTCACGGCTCTCTCCGCCTCTTCCTTATTCTCATCCCGCCCCCGCCCTGCCCTGGTTCGACCCCTCCCACTTTGATTCTGCCCGCCCCAGGAAGAGGCGAGGAAGTAGGCGGAGCGAGAGACTCTCGCATTCTCTCATTTACATGCTGCCATTCTATTGGCTAAGGCTGGCGAAGCGTACAGGGCGGAGGGGCGGAGAAGTTTGTCAAAGTGAGCTTCACGGATTGGCTTAGCTGTACGATGACGTAAAAGGGGGCCGTCTGATCAATTGAGAGCTCCGGGCGAACGCCTCTCCGTTACGAAGCTCCTCCTTCTTGCCCCACCCCGGTGAGCAACCCAATGAAAGACGAGCCTGTGCGTCTTATTTCTTTGAACATTTAAATGAGAAATCTAGAAATTTAGCTATTTAAATATTCATGAAGAGGCGGGGAGATGTACCGTGTCTTCCGGAAACGCTTCTGATTGGCTGGCTTTCTCAATAACGTGTTCGCTTTAGGAAACCTGTGAACCCCTCACCTTAAGGGATTGTTTCCCGCATTTTTTTTCCTCAAAAGCGCCACACCATATACACCTATGTTTTTTTCCTTGGTAATTGATTTCATGTGTGGTCCGCCGGCTCAGCTTTGTCACTCTTTCGCTCTCAATATATTTTCTTTTTTGTAACCCAAGTCCCACTTTCATCAGTTTTTAAAATGCAAAGATCTGAGACAGATGGAAACAATTAGAACCTCCGCTCTGCTGATGTGTATAATCTTATTAGTTTAATGGGTCACAGGGCGCAGGACCTATTTCCTATGGATCAAAGTGAAAACAAACACGGTTAATATCCCATTTTGTTTTAGAACCACATCGGATCGGGTTCCCTCTGTTGGCTGTGGTAATGACAATATTAAGAGATCTTGGTTGCCTTGAAGTTTAGCAGGAAAATGGAGTCATTGAAATATTCTGGCTTAAAAACGCATTAATATTAACACCAGGTAGCCGGTCACCAGTTCCCTGAGCTCTCTTGAGTTTATCACAATGGCATGGCTATTAAAGGATTTCAGTGTTGCTTGTTTTGATCTATTGCCTTCAAGCGAGCGAAAAATCCTGCCCACTTCGCTGCTAATTATACCAGCTTCTCAGATTTCGTCTATTCAGGCTTAATGCAAGCATCAAGCTCTTCGCTCTTCGTGTAAATTTCAATTTAGGGCTCCTTAATGAATTTTTCTTTATCTGTGGGTGGTGGTCACAAACTTTCTTAATTCTTAAGACGTTAAAGAGCCCCATAACTGCCACCCAAATTTAGCTTTTAATTTCAGGGAGTTCTAACTCCAGTTCACAGACCCCCACTAAGCATCCTGGACCCTAGTTAACAACCCACACCTTAAGAAAATGTTTCTCATATTTTGGGTGTTTTATATATAATCTTCTAAGCACCTACGGGGTTGGGCCACGGCCTCTCTCTTCGTGGCAAAGGCCCCCTTTGGAAACCTCCCGCAATAACTTCTCACCCCAATAAATTAAATGCAGCCACAGTGTGGTCCATTACCCGGGAGTGTGAGGTGACGGCGCCTGTCAAAGGTGGCTGGCCGAGTACAGACCCTTAAATATTCCTACAGATAATAAATATCTGTGCAAGGAACGGATGTAAATAATAGGTTCACATTCGTTTAGAAAGCTCTGAACTACAGCAATGAATAAATGCACTGCAGACTTGATGAATGCCCCCAAGTCTTTCACAGAGGTGGGGGGGGGGGCAGGTCCTGAAAATATTTTGCCCTATGTTGGGAGGCTGGGCTGTAGGAGCTGAAGGCACCAGCCGAGTGCTAGTTCCTCATCGGGGCCTCTAGGAATGTAAATACCACGAGTTGAGACAGGTCGGCCCGGGAAAGTGCGAGCAGTGGTTATTAGCAAATCATGTTAATTCCGAAGCTGTGGAGAATATTTGCTTTCCCTTGGCCGCACCAGGTTGGAATCACTGAGAAAACTCTGTTCTTGTCATCCTCTCCTTGTGGGCTGAGAAGCAGCGTCCCTGAGTCTGGGCTCTTCTTCCCTAGGCTTTGTGCAGAGTTCACACACGCAGGTAGAGGCTAAACCTGCCTTGCCCTGGCGGCTGCAGGCGCACACTTCCCCGCGCTGGTTGTTGGGCCCAGAAACCGAAGTTAAAACGCAAGGAGCAAGCTGCAGGGGAGTCTGATGTCTGGGGCATATGTGACTGCTCCACCTAGAATGGGGCTGTCCCTCAAATAAACGTTCATTGCTTTCTTTTAATTTGCCCTTGAATTTCGTTATTTCAGCATCTGATCTTTAAGCATGCCTCAGTGCATCACATAATCTTTTTTCCTCCTGATTTATCTCTTGAGGTCCTCTAAAAACAGGTCTCCTGTTTTTATCAGTAGTGTAGTCTTATTTTGAAAAAGGATAATTTTCCCCCTCAGAAGTGGGGAAAATGGTCAAATCTCCAACCCATCTTTTCCTGGAATTTAATCCTGCATTTACTCCTGGATCATGAAATATTGAAACCGTTAAAGACATTCATCACTGGTCAACTTTAGAATTATTATGTATTTTTTAAAAATGGAAATATAATCTTGGTGTGTGTGTGTCTTATTATAGACCGACCATGCTAATATCCCTAACATGGGAAAAAGAATATTTGCATGTGTGAATCTAAGTAATTGTTCATCTAAAGTAACGATTTCTACTGGGCTTGATTTTTCATTTTCGGATACTTCTTTGCACCTAATATTCAGAGATATTAATAACATTCAAAACCAAAACACCTCTTCCAGTGTAGGGGAGAGACCTCACCCACGTCCAACAACAGATGCCCTTTCGTATTTTCTTTTTTCTCTCTTTTTTTCCTTTAGTCCCCAGTCTCCTCTAGTTCTTTATTTTAGCCGGATAAGCCCAAGCTGTAAACTCTATGTAAACCAGAGCCACGTGGGTGGGTTCTCCGACAGTCGCGTCCCAAACGCTATCTGCGATCTGTCGCACAGCTCTGGGATACGCAGAAGCACAAGCTGTCATTTTCAGAGGAAAGAAATCCCACGTTAATGCCTGCTTGGGAAGAATCCCGGAAAGCCGAGAATTCCAATAAGAGACCACCGGGACTGCAAGGATCACTGCCTCTTACTTAGACTTTTGACAACATGTTGCTTGGCCTTATTTTGAAAACTTGTTTATTTTTCTGCAGGGAACGTGGACCTTTATGATGAAGACCTTCCTGGCCTTCCGGGGCAGGTCGGCTTCCCTGGCCTCCAGGGCGACGGCTCTCATTTAGGGAGGGCTGGCCTTCAGGTGACGTTTCCCCCAATCTAACAGTCAACTGCAAAGTTGTTTGGTCCACATCTGGGCTTTTCGCGCAGAAAAGTCGGTGGAAAAGCCTCGACTTGACTTTTACCATCACACCCCAAAGCGGGCCCCCCTGCAGGCTGCTCGCCGGGTCCAGTCGTGCCACTAGCGTGGAGTTACAGCCGGGACCTAGCCAAGATCAGAGGCTGCAAGGCTCGCCCGAGTTTAAAAGGAGCTCTGCTACCGGAAGTCATTTGACAGATTTCAGACAGGCCTTTCTTCTAATCTTTACTGCTCTGCGGAGCTTTGCAAATCTCTAAACACGCTGTAACCTTCTTCAAACAGTGCTCCAGACACACTTGAGGGTGGGGTTTTACTTTAGGGCCCGGTGGAATGGAAGTTCCATCTGCAGAGAGTCTGTACCGTTTCCAGCTCTTCTCGAGACCCTTACTTCCTCCAGTAAGCCGATTCCCGCGCATGCATCCGCCCACCCAGCCCCAGGAGCCCTCCTGTCCCGGGAGGCTTTAGACGACCTCCTGCTGGAGAATCACCCCGCGCCCCTGCGGCGGGCGGGCGGCAGCGGGAGGACCCTTCGGGAATTTAGCGGGACCCGCGGGGGCGGGGCAGGTGATTTATGACCCTGATCAACTTTTTAGGAAGCAGAAATTAACCTGAAGGGGATTAGGTTTGAGCTTTGAAGTTCACGGTTTTGTTTTCCTTCAACTCAGCCCTGCAATCAAACAGTTTTTGGTTCTTTCCACCCGCCTCCTCCAACTCCTCCCCAGGTCTCTGATCACCCCACTCCTATCCCCCAGCAGCTCTCCCTATATGGATTTTCATATTTAAAAAAAAAAAAAAAGAAAGAAAGAAAAAAGAAAAAAGAAAAACTCCAGACCAGCGACTTAAGTTCCTGACTGTGACCTAGTGAACAGAGCCAATGTACTGTCCCTCTGACTTCTTGGAATCATGTTTTACGTTTTAAACTGTTATTTATATTTGGAAGTTGGGAGTAGTAAATTTAAATCTTTCTTTCTTTCTTTCCTTTTTGCTCCTTCCTGCTTGTTCCATTCTCGGGGATTGACCTTCCCTCGAAGAGCAGAAGCCCAGTCGGGGTTGGGGTGGTTAGTGGCTCTGTGGATGACCACTAACTTCTCAGCGTGTCCTCCAGGTACTGCAGGTTTGTGAATTCCTCCCCTAGTTGACCAGAAAATTCTAATCCAGACGTGAGAGACCTCCCTTGCCGCCTGGCACTCTTACCTTGGCCGCTTTATTTCCATACCTCCAGACTCCGCTCCCTACCCCCCCACCCTCCCCCCCCCCCCCCCCGCTTCCCCCCACCTCCCAAACTGCAGGTCTCCAGGGAGAATCTGTCTCCTGCGGTTTTTTCCCGCAGGCGCCTGCTGAAAAGGCAATTTCCTTGGGGGTGTGGTTGGGGCGAGAGAAAAACAGAAACCAGGATTGTTTGGGGCCTGAAACCATCCAAGTTTTATTGCATCCGCTACAAAGTCAACTAACTCTTAATGAGCATCCAAGCGGAAAAAGGCCGAGGTTTACTCGGTGTTAAGGCAGACGAGGTGGTGGGGGGTGGTGGTGGGGGGGGAGGAGTTTGATTATTTCTTTTTCTTGCAACCAAAGGTTACAACACCTTCCCGAGGGGCTCTCCCCAACGCCAAGAGTACAGACAAGGAAGTCGAAAGGCATCAGGTTTCAGCTCCCTGAGATCGAAGATCATTCGGCCACGAGGACCTTCCAAGTTGGTCCTGTCTACAGCTTGTAATGAAAAGGATAATCTGTCTTGTAATAAAAAACAGGACTCACACAAACAAACCCAGCATCCAACGGCTTTCCAGTGCGCCTCACTCTTCCCTAATAAGGGCCAGTGACAAAATTGCCATCCAGTTCCACCCAAAAAAAGAGGAAGCAGTAGATCTTCCTTTTAATAACTTCCCAAAGTGTTACAAATAATAAAAGGAACACATAAATCATCGCGGGCACGACGGAACGTGGACCAAGGAAGGATTTACTCTCCTGAAACCTTGACTTCCAACCGCGTTCTCATTGGCTGCTTCCTCGTAGCCCGGCCCCCAAATCTCCCCTCTTATTGGTCTGTCAGGATGGGTGACGCACGGAAAGGGCGTGGCGTCGGTTGGGGCTGGCTTCCAGCAGTGCGCATGCTCCCTATGGCGTGAGTGTGTGATTGACAGCAAGGGGAGGTGTGTGCGCGTGCGCGAGAGTGTGTGGCGGTGGGGTGCTGGGAGTGTGGGGGTGATGGTGGTGATAGTGGTGGCGATGAGTGCTCGAATTGAGGCTGCTTCTCCCCGCTTCGTGGGTGTAGTCCTCTTGGAGGGCATTTTCCGCTGAGTCAGAAGGGCTGACAGTTACAGACTGGGACTCACGGGCTCGGGAGACAGTCTGGAAGCGATTTACTGAGGAGGGTCTCCCGCAGTAGGTTAATTGGAGAGGGAGTAGAGAGAAGTAGAAGGCTTGCTTTACTGTGCGTGAAGAAGATACTTAAAAATACCCAGGAAGAGATTTAATGTTACCGCCGTGTCAATTTGTTGGTTTCTTGTAAAGCACACACTAAATCACAGTCCAGTCTTTCCATGAGCCGCGCACCTCTTGCCCACCTTTTCTCAGCTCCGACCAAGCCCGGTCCAGGTCCCCTACAGTCACCGGTACAAGCACATCTTAGCCTCCCGTAGTCATGCAAATCAGGAGGAACTTTCAAAAACACCCGAACACTGTGATGATCCTTAATTAGAAGAAACAAACAAACAAAAAAGTTGAAAGGAAGAAGTAAAGAAGAAAAAAATGAAAGAGGAAAGAAAAAAACCCCAGAAATATGTAGCACCAGTTAAACAATACTGTCAAAAATAAATAAAATACCAACGGAAAAAATCCGCTAGTTACTGAATGTAAACTTTAAATTATTTTCCCAATGTAGAAACACCTCCTGCTTATTGGACTGGCGGTGTTAACGCCTAGTACAAAATTCTTCAGAGGCGAGGGCCGGCTTAGCCGAGAGGAGAAACGTTGCTGCCCGTTGCCCTGTTGCATCCAAATTCTCGTTTCGGACAAGTTTCTCCCGCGCGTTGGAGCTGAGCAGACAGGCTGCGGAGTGTTTTCCTATCACAGGCTGTTAGGTCGTTGCTTCGTGTTTGCATATATCTTAGGGAGATAATAAAGGTGTTAACAGCGCTGAACATGTTTTAATTTACAGTAGCCTTGCACGAATTTTGTAGCTGGCAACCCAAGGTTTCGGTTTTACGAATTCTGAGATTTAAAACTGGCAGTTACCTCTTAGCAGGCCCTGAGATTTTTTTCCCCTTTGTTTTCATTTTGGAGTGTGTGGTGGGGGGAAGAAGGAAAGGACAAATAAAAGTATTACAGATGATCCATTCAAATACTCTCCTGTCTGTGAGTGCACAGTAAGTAAATAAAAAGCAGTGATAGAAATATATGATCCTTAAAAGCAAAACAAATTTCTTTTAAATTTTCCCGTTGGTGCATTTTTTTCCTTTGAAGCAGTGCTTTCAGCTTGCCTAAGTCTTGAAAGCCGTCTTTTTATAAAAACTCTATCCCAGAAATTTTATTCAGAAGCCCTATGTTCACCTTAAATTTGGAAATAATCATTTACGACACGAAATCATTAGCATGCATATTCTCTTTGCTTTTTTATTTTGCCTTTGACGACTTATCAAAATTTTAAAGCAGCAAACATCAAATAAAATTAGTAACAAGGCTTTGTTGTTGTTTGTTTTTGTTTAACTGGATGTCCTTATTTTATTAGGTAAATATATGCTTAAATTTATTCTAGAATAACGAGCAAAACAACACTTTTCTTTCGCATTGCTAGAACAAAGTGATTTTTCATTCTTCTCCGTCGGTTTCTTTCCTGTCCTGCTGCCACAGTCGACTGACATGCTCCTAGCGATCCGAGGACTAGTATGCAAATTTCAGATGATTGACACCTACAGTAGAAACCAATCACGCTGGAGTCAGTTGCTGATTGGTTGACAATTATTTGACGTAAAATTGACGTTTGAAAAGCTTAACAGCCAATCAAAGCAATTCATGCAAATGAAGGACGGTGTCGAATTACCAGGGGGCCAGAAATACTTGAGCACGCCCTCACGTGTTCAGTGTTGGATATTGCACAGTTGCCCGCCCCGTTCTCTGAATAAATGCAGCAAAATGTTCAATTCTACAGCCCGTTTTGACCTTTCCCAAACTTCTGTGTCACTGGAATATAAATGTATCCTTTAAAAAAATATAAGACCGTGTATGTCGTGCACAAATATGATGGTTTAGGCTGGAAATCTATGTAACCGTGGGCTTCCAACGCACAGAATTTCCCGCTCCGTTCCCACCGATACAGGGAATCTGCTTTTTAAATGAATCCTTAGTGAAGGAGGCTGTTTCTCCCCCTTAATTTCAAAAGGAGGAGATTGACAAAGCCTTTCCCTGGAGAAACCCACTCTAGGCACAGATGGTCAGTAAATTTGGCTTCTTCAGCGAAATTCCGCATGGCACCGCCAGATGGCATTAAGGATCTCCTTCCAGTGGCCGTTCCTCCCCGACCTCCCTTGTCACCCTCCGCCCCGTGCCCGGTAATTTAGAAAAATTGAAAACCAAACACTTTTATATTTTATAGCTAAATGAAGTGAGAACGTACTCGCACTGTTAAGGAGCTACATGTTACGAAAATAAGCTTTGTTGGTTGTTGCTTTAGTGTGAAACTTACTCTTGAGATTTTGCCCCGGGGAAAGTTGGCGAATAGAATACTCATCCAGGGAAAGTGTTTGCAAGCACATTCCCTTCAAGCAAAGTGCTCACCTTAAGAACAACTCCAAGCAAGTTAAAAAGATGAGAGTAGGAAGCGGCTGGGTTTCTGAGGGTGTCTTTTCAGGGCCACTTAGACATTAAAATGAGATCGAAGGTGCAGCCAAATCTCCCACCTAAAGGTCCTCCCGGGTGCGGAGTTTGGGAGGGGACGCATGGGTTCGAGGTTGGATCGCACTGCTGTAAAAAGCAGGGTAGCTCTAAAAAGCAGGGGCTTACTTCGGGATCCCGATTAGAGATAGGGAACACGTTCCTTCCATTCGCGGATCACTGTCATTAAAAGCAATGCCTTTGTTTTGCCAACTCGGGCGGCGGCTGTGGGGAGAGGGCCTGGAAAGGATTGACTCCCCCGTCTCCTCTGCCTTCCTTTTTATGAATATATCTGTTTTTCTGTTTAAATTTGTCAGAAAGAGAGCGATTCGTGCCTCCCCTACCTCAGGGCCAGACTAAGAGCTAATGGTATTTGCACAGGGGAGAAAGGAAAAAAGGATATACCCCAGAAAAGTAGCAAGTAAGGCCATTGATGACGCTCACCGCTCTCTTCTTGGGAAACTTCATGTTTTCTTCACTCATTATTACAAGCAGAATAATTGTACATTTGCTTTTGATCACCCTACTCCATAATTATGCATTTTAAACTTCCAGCCAGGAGTTAAAAATAGATCTTAAACGGGCATATTTATTACTTAAAAAATGTTTCTTAAACTAGTCATTAAGCCCTCCTCTTACAAAAAGGCAGATTCATTCGGTTTGTTGCTTTTGCTTTGTCTGCTGACTTTTGTTTAGCCAGAAAGTAATGTTAGGGTGCCCAGGAGAACTCCTGTCCCTCCTGCACCCCGCCCCCCCCATGCTAACTGTGGTTAATTGTCTGGCCTAATGTCATAACCTAGTGCCTGCAGCACAAGGATCCGCACGTTTGAAACTGTAGGTAGGAAAACTCATCACACCCAGTCACACACACATACAACATTGAACACAATTATTTATTTATTTTTTAACCTTAGAGCTACCCCTTCGGATTTGTTAGTTCAGGTTGAAACATACGTTTATTTTATTCACTATCTGCACCACCCCCCCTTTCGAAGCAAAATTATGATCGGAGAGCATCATGGACAGGCTAAAGGTTATGTAAAAATTTTAGGGATCGCTTATTTCTCTTTTGCCAACTCGGGCGGCGGCTGTGGGGAGAGGGCCTGGAAAGGATTGACTCCCCCCTCTCCTCTGCCTTCCTTTTTATGAATATATCTGTTTTTTAAGTTTCACACTAAAGAGTGTGAAAGAGTCACGAGGAGAAGCAGAGAACACAGCAACCTAAAGTCTTCGGCGATTTAAAAGAGAACGTCAGGTTTTCTAAGCACAGTCTCACTGCTCTCGAGTTTGTTTTCTGCGCCGCAAAAAAAGGGAGCGAATTGTGTTTAAACAAACAGAGGTGCGGCCTAGGGGCCTCTCCAAGGCTTCGCCCGGGACCTCAGGGAGCTAGAAGCTTCTCTTCCTGATCTCGGAATCTCTTTTGCCACGTGCCCCCCCCACCCCCTGCCTTCTAATGAAATCGCGCCCAAAGCTGCGAATGTGGCGTCCCCCGCGCGGTGGGTCCGCTGCGCTCGGGGGCTTGGCCGAGCGGCGGAAAAGACCCGGGGACCGAGCGGCGGGAGCGCGGGCCGAGGTCCCGGGGGCAGGGAGTGAGGGGTGCCCCCGCACTCCAGCGAGCTCCGTTCCCCGCGAAAATGTGGGCAGAAGGCGCGAACAGCCGCGGCCGCCTCTTCCCGAAGGCCGGCCCGCGCGGGGAGTCGAGGCTCGCCTGCGCCCCTGCCCCCGCCGCCCTCGCCCCCACGCCTCTCCCCTTTCAGGGCCTCTTCCGGGCTGAGCCTGGGGCCCGTTTCCCGGCCGAAGTGATTTCGGCCGAGTCGGTCCGGCGCGGCTGTAAATCAACCCCCCGCAGCCGGCCCCGGAGGCCCCTCCGGAGCTGGGCGGGCGAGGGGGGCGCGGGGACGCAGGGGCGCGGGGACCCGCCCGCGGCCACCCGAGGCCCGCGGCCGCAGCTGGACCGGCCGCCTCCGGCGACGCAGCGGGGGTTAAGCGGCGCGAATCAATCAATCAGGCCAGCGCCGCCGTCCCCGAAGTCGCAGCGCCGCCCGCAGGGCCTGCTTTGTGTCTCGCTCGCCCGCCTGCCCCGGGCCGCTTCGGGGTCCAGGGCCGCGGCGCGTTCCCACGCGGGGCCGAGGTGGCCAGAGAGCCGCAGCCCCCCGTCCCACGCAGTAACGTGGGGCATGGAGGCCCCGGACCGACCTCCCGCGCCTGCCCGCCCCCGCAGCGGCTCCCTCCCGGCCCCTCCAACCGAAGGAGGCCAACTCTTTCTTTTCCGGCGGCTGGGACCCCCAAAGACCATCGTCCCAGAAAGTGCAATGTAACTGGGCGGATCGGGGTGGGGGGAGGGATTCGGAGATTAGTCAGTGGCAACCAGAGACCCCGATCAAGTCACAGTTCGTCTCTGGGCCTCAGTTTCCCGTCTTAACACCAAAGATCTTTGCCTTTTTGTTGTTCAGGTCTAATGTTCTTTCGTTTGAATGGGGTTTTCCGGCTGGGTTTCCAGAAGCTCCCTTTCCCTCCCCTCCACGTTTACTGTTCTTCCAGCCCCCTCCCCAGGACACAGCCGAGCTGGCACCTGAGTGTCTTGGAGCACAGCGGGGCCCCCAGGGTCAGGGCCCTCGAACCTTTGAGGAGCCGAGCCCCGGCCTTGTTCGTTTCGGAGAAGCCACCAGGGGGCGATAGAGCCCAAGGATAGAGCCGCCAGGCTGCAGGAGATGTTTCCAAAAGTTGGTCAAACTCGTCATTGCTTCCTTTTTCTATTTGTGCGACTTGTAAATGGCGCAGAGTTGTTTCTTTTAAGATCTCAGTTGGTCAGCCCTGAGGTGCATGAATGCAGCGAGCGGCTCATAGGGCATGAAGTACACAAGCATTAACGAAGAACAGGCTTAGCATGCCCCCAAGACCAAGCACAATGGAGTGAGTGCAAAAGGCTAACTTGAAGTACAAAACGTTGGTTCTGATGCCATGCATACGAAGTGGGCTTTCAGGCTCGGAGAAAGAACTGGAGACAGGAGCCAAAGGCATTGAAACAGTGGGGATGCACACTAGTGTATTTTTTACCCGATCTTTTGCAAATATTGGGTTTATCTTGTGATCAGGAATGGGGAGTAGGCTGATAGGGTGTGAGCACACGGGAAGAAAACAGAGAGACATTCTCTGGGTGTGGGAGGAGATGGGGATGGTTTAGTTTAGAGAGCCCCACTGCAATGACCTTCATCTTTGACTTCGTAAATTCTAGAAAGATTCTGTTTGCGAATGAGAGAGAACTTCATCCCTGCCCCTGTCTCCAAATGGCAGTGTCGGATTGTTCTTTTATTTGTTTCCTGCGAATGTTTTACAATACGGATTAGCGGGGCCTCAGTGGAAACTGGGGCTGGTTCTCTGGGAACAGCCAAAGGATCTTCAGGAGAAAATGTGTTAGGCTGAAATAATCATCTTTTCCCACATGTGCAAGCCTCTTGGACTGTGTTTGCTTTCAAAGTCCATAAATGTTTTTATTAAACTATATCTTTCTTGTAGCCCCTGCGCGTATAAAGTACAGCATATGTAAACGCTTCCATTTTGGTCCTCCTTTAGGAAAACTTTGTAACTCGCAGTAAATATTTGCTCTAGGGTGAACCTTGGCAAGCAAGAGCTAATGTCTAAAATCTGTTTTCACTGTATGTGTTTGTGTGCACATGTGTATGTTTTAACAGTATCTATACATATATTGGAAAATGTGTAGCACAGCTCGGTATTTTTACTCCTTTGCCACACATGGGGAGGTCTAATGACTGTAATTACTTGGATGGCATTTAAAAATTAACAAATTCTCTTTCAAATTTGATTCTTCCTTGTGTGTTGTCGGCCCTCTCCCCCCAAATCATGTCAATTAAATGTTCTTACAATGTCACCCTATAACAACCCTCTTTAATGTAGTGATTTCGGAGGTTTATTTTATTGTATTTTTTAAGATTTTATTTACTTATTTATTTGAAAGAGAGAGACACAGCAAGAGAAGGAACACAAACAGGGGGACTGGGAGAGGGAGAAGCAGGCTTCCCACTGAGCAGGGAGCCCGATGTGGGACTCGATCTGAGGGCCCTGGGATCATGACCTGAGTCGAAGGCAGAAGCTTAACAATGGAGCCACCCAGGCGCCCCTTTGGAGGTATATATTAAAGCAGTCAAGCGTAGTTCTTGCTTCCTAGCATCTATCTTAATAAGAAAAATGTAAAAATCAAATCACGATCTTCATTGTTCTCCTTCTGTTTATACTTTCAGTTCTTTTAATGTTTTGATTTTATAAGCCATACCAAAAAATTTCAGAGAGAAAAATGAAGACAGTTCAGAAGTATGACGCATATAGAGTTAGGATTTTGGATTCTCATCCCTGGAGGAAAATTTGACTTGCAGCTACTCCTCTGTCATGAAAGGGACTTCAGTTTCATGAAGACGTTGAATCCGCTGAGGCTGATGAAAGAGAGTGCTATGGAAAATTATTTCAAAGTATGAAAGCTGCTAGACGAGGGCTGTGTGTTAGTCATCTTTGAGGGAATAATCGGGAGTCATTAACTCAGATCAGCCTGACGAGCCTTGACATGCGTACTGCCATGTGTGGCTCCCGGGTGTGTCCTGCGCCCCTGGACTGGCTGGAAGTGGGATGGCCCTTGCGGGAACCCCAGCCTGCCCTCATTCTAGAGATATTCTCTCCTTTCTTCCTTTCCTTTCTTTTCTTTCTTTTAAGCCATAGACACTAAAGGAAGAAGGCTATGCTAAATGGCATATCCAGAGTTAAACTCTTCCCTTCTGTTCTAGAAGGACACAGATTTGCCTTTTCCATTGGAGGCCCTCTTGAAAGACTATAACTCATTGCTTTTGAGGGATGGGAACAGGGCACTGGGCAAGCTTTGTTACTTGTTTCTTTTCTTTCTCTTTCCATCATCCCCTTACCTGCCCCCCACCCCCGCGCCCACTGTATCACAAACATAGTATGTCCTCTGCTCCTCGTGTTGATTTTATTTATTCCAGTGAAGCTGCAGAGAGAGAAGGCAGCTCCGAGCAGGGAGAACAAGGGACCCTAGGTACATGTTTGCTGTGGGCTGGGCTGGCTGTTAAAGTTGGAGTAGGCTTCGTCCAGAGAACTGAATGCACAGCTCCCCCTCCCATGCAGACGGCGTCCCTGGAAAACATCATGCGGATCTGAGTCACTCTCTGGAGGACCTGCTTCTCAGAGTTTGGTTTGGCAGTTCGGGCACGTGTAATCCTTCCTTTCATAGTTTCCCTGCGCTTCTGAGAGCAATGGTTTCCAGATCACGTGCACAGGGGTGCCTTAAGAGAGGGCCTAGAACTATAGGAAGGGGAGGCCTTCGGGCATGGCCTGCTGGGGGCTGACAGTATCTGAGGCTGTCCCAGTTGGGGACTGTACCCTTCCATTGAAGTGTCACACAGATGCGTGAGCGAATCCATGGGGACGAGGGGCTGGCCATAGCACATGTCGGGGAGTTAGAGAATTCTGAGCCACGGGGGCTGGGAGAGTCTGGAGGAAAGTAGGTTCCCTTTAGGGGCAGCTGGTAAGGGCTGTTGCTTTGCTATCAGCCCCCACTCATCCACCCTGGCCAGTCACTGAAGTTCTCGGACCACGGAAAGTGCGATATAACTGAGAACAGCCGTAGTTAGGTTTGTTTTATGGGGGCTGGAGATACGGCTTGGACAAGCAGCCTGGGCATCTTTGGATCCTATATTATTCTAAAAGATGGTAGATGGATAATTGAATCCAGTCCCGCTGAACTTTATTCTAGTCCATTTTAGTCCAAAAGAAATACGATGTGAGCCACATAGGTAACTTTACATTTTCTAGAGGCCATGTTTGGAAAAAAAAAAAAAAAAAAAAACAAAAAAAACCCAGATAAAATTACTGTCACATTTCTTATTTAACTCAATATCTCCAAAGTAGTTTTTCAGTGTATAATCAATATAAAGTGGGTGATGAGATTTTTACATTCTCTTTCTTCTCCCACGTCTTTGGTATCTGACAGGTAATTGACAGAGCACATCTCAGTTTGCATTTCAGGGGCTCAGGTGCCACGTGTGGCCAGTGGTTATTGTATCGGACAAGGCAGTTCTAGAGAGTTCTAGCTCTAGGAAGTCTGGATGCATATACAAAGTCAACAGCGGATTTCCTCCCACAGTTCTGTTAGGGTCAACAGAACTTTTCACTGTTGGAGAAAAGATCAAAGACAATAGGTTCAGAAACTTTTAACAGGGCCCTTTCAGCTTGAAAAAGGAGAGTCCTAAGCCCCAGCCCGTCTATCTGAGGAACATCCGCTGTTTCAAAGAAGTGGGTGTTGCCTTTCAGAGATTTTATTCTATTTCAAAATGTTTATTTTTAATTATGAAATAAATCCCTATCTGTTATAGAATATCTAGACAACATGAAGTATAGGAGAATAATAAAACTCATCTGTAATCTCACCAGCTATCGGTAACTGCCATTCACATTTTGGGATATTGCTGTCCTTATATGCAGATCGTTTCCCTAGCTGTGATTATACCGAAAATGTACTTATCTAGCTTGCTTTTATCCATTTACTGTTATATCAGAGGCATCTCCACATTTTGTTAAAAGCTCTTCATAAGAATAATTTTTAGCGCCAGGATGGGTGGGCCATAGTTTACTAAAGCTGGTGACTTTTGGTAGAGTAAAGCCTGCGGTGCGTTCATTATGGTGTGACCAGGACAAACAGACCACTTCAGGGAAAAGTCACCCCACAGGGTGGCCGTCCTTATCCCTTATGTGGGAGTGCATGCCTTCCATGGCTGTCTCACCATAGACAACCAGCATGCCTTCTACCCCCATGCTTATTTTTTTTTAAAGATGTATTTATTTATTTTAGAGTGAGAGTGCATGGGGGAGGGGCAGAGAATCTCACCCAGACTCCCCACTGAGCATGAAGCCTGATGTGGGGCTCAAACTCATGACCCTCAAGAGCCCAAGTCGGTTGCTTAACTGGCAGCGCCACCCAGGTGCCCCCACCATGCTTATTCTTTTAGGGAAGGGATGTGAATCCCTTAGAAAAGAATCGTCCTTCTCGGGCCCACTCACCCACCCAAATTTGACACATTTGGACTGTGACAGAAGGGTGAAAAGTCAGTTTTTCCGAAGAGATTTAGAACGTTATGACAACAAGAACGTTATGAAGATACTCATAGAACATTTTCTTTCTGTCTCGTTGAATCCATGCCCCCTAAGAGATCACAGTCCCCTGGGGCACAGGTACTTGGCTACCTTGAGTGGAATCATAGTTGGATTTCTTTTTGCTTCCCTTTTGGCTCTCTTTCCCACCATTTGTCTTTCACGCAGGCTTTTGTGATATAAATCTTGTGGAATGTTGGGCTATGCACATAGCGTGAAGGATTCAAGCTCTCCCATTTCAGGCGGGCTAGCCAAGGTAAGCAACAGAGAGTGGTGGAGATTGGGGACAGATATGACGGGAAGAGGCTGGAGTAGCGGGGCTCTGGAAAGCACCCATGATATATGACAACGACAGCTTTGAGGTTACTCCACTCCTGGAAGTTTAGCCAAGGGTGACTGCAGTTGACTGACGATCACCAGGTAATAATAAAGTCTACTAGAAATGGCACCATTATGGACTGCCATGATTACTTTTTCCTCTCTATATGCAAAGGCCTGGGGGCCGTCTCCAACCATGGTCTGCTTCTCTTGACACAATCCTGCTTCAGTCTGGTGCCAGGATGTGACCGACTTCTCATCTGGGAACCCAGAGACCTTCCCTGTAGGGAAAACCCCAGGACAGAGTGTTCCTGTAGCGCATCTGTTCTCTTGCCCATGATGGGTTCCCAAACTTCCAAGCACAGTTGGGCTGCAGTGGGTGGGGGTTCTTTGACACCCTTCTCTTTGGCTTCACACCTTCTGCCACAAAAGCATTTCTCCTGACTTGTCGCAGATTCTGCAAGCACGCAAGTGCTGGGGGGATTTTATTAAACTGGCAAATATTCATACAGGTTTACTTCAAACCAGTGGCTCTTCTCTTTCCCAATCCAGCCGAGTTGCTACTTTCCTCCTCCATCTGGAGCTCTCGTTGGCCCAAGCAATTCAGGGCAGGGAGTCTGAAGGGTATTTTGTTTCGAAAGTGGGCAGTCCGTAAAATAGTGGACCTTTTAACATTGCACTGACAGACACTTTCAGAGCTAATATAATTGATGTATTCATAGGAGCTTAAGCGAAATAGCTTTGCAAAGGGGAGAAAAAAACCTCGTCTTTTCACCTAAGGACTGACCGATTTGTGGTTTGGATGCATACACCAGATATTAAACAGACTCGATGGAAAAGGTTTGTTCGCCTCAAGTTTGACTTTCCCTCATCTTGTAATTTTTGGCCCCGTGTCAAGTTTTTGTCCATTCCCCTGCACGCCTTGGGTCGAGGCCAGCGCCACGGGCTTGCACTCTCCGTGGTGTTGACAGAGTGTTTTTCAGCTGTACCAAAGGCCACAGATTTTATGTCAGACTTCAAGATGCACAGCTTGATAAACATGTCTGCCTCTGGCGATTGGCAGCATTCTTTCTGGAAAAGAAAACAAAAATTGTTTTACATAAATAAGGGAAGTGGTATGAATAGCATAGAATAACACGATTGGAAGGTGTGCCTGGGTCCTGAGCCTTTCTGCAGTGCGTTGTGCTCTTTAGATCGATTTGGTTTTGAATTCCGCCTTTGCCTTCACCACCATCCGACGGCTTCCAGCAGCCATGTGTGTCTGGGTCTGTAACGAATAAACAAATCAACAACTGATTTGTTTGGGAAGTCGGAGAGTGGTAAATAACTCCAGGCTGGGGTTTTGGAAAAGGATCTCGGCTTTCTGCAGCTATTCTGTTTTCCCTGCTGGCTGGAATGGCGGACCCCAAATACCTTTCATTCACTGTAGTTTTGTTTTTTTTTTTTTTTAAAGATTTTTCAAATTTATTTATTTGACAAAGAGAGAGACCCAGCGAGAGAGGGAACACTAGCAGGGGGAGTGGGAGAGGGAAAGTAGGCTTCCTGCTGAGCAGGGAGCCCGATTCAGGGCTTGATCCCAGGACCCTGGGATCATGACCCAGGGTCATGAAGGCAGACACTCAACGACTGAGCCACCCAGGCGCCCCTCATTCAATGTAGTTTAGAGACTCTGTGATGCTGTGTCTCTTTGGTATTTTCTAATAGTTCTCTTTGCCTTCGCTTCTTTCTCTTGGCTGGGTGTTGGGCCATGAAAATTGGTAGGGGATCAGCACACCTGTAGGACACAGAGCTCTGCTCTGCCTTAGCTGGAAAACTCACCATTTTAGCACTGCAGGCAGCTCGTCACTGAAGCCTGCAGTGACTGGGGATTGGGGACTTGGGACTGGGTACTATCTGAAAGCTTCTGATAACAGGCTTATCACCTGGACTTCCAAGGCTCCTGCCCGCCCCAGGGGCAGTACATGGAAGCTGCTTTGCTATGGAGCAGATGCCCTGAAAGCCTGAGGATGATGCCGGCTCCTTCATGTTGAACCTCTCTTTGTAGGATCGATGAGACGCCGAAGGGGTCTGAGCAAGCCTGTGTGGGCAAGCAGCCTAGGGCCGGCAGGGGAGTCTCTTGGGAACTCCCTGCTCACGTGGACGACGACCTCTGAAAGACGCCGGCCCTTGGGACATCTGCTCCCAGGATTCCTCGTTCCCAACCACCACCCTTCTCCCCCAAGAACCCGCTCGAAAGCCCAGCGCCAGACCTCTGATGTCACTGCACGCCTATGATTAAACACCAGCTCGAAGAGCAGCCTGATGACAGGGAGGGTCAGCAGTAATGGGTCTGAGAGGGGTTTCAAGGCCCAGGGTAATATTTTATTCATTATCAGTGTCGGCCGAGGAGCTGTGAATCTGTCTGTTGTTTGGTAGCGCTCTATCTGACACCTCCCCAGGGTCAGTGTAGAAGCTCGAGGTTGCTGGAGTGCAGTTTTTGTTTGAGGAGTGTGTGTGTGTGTCGAGGGTTGTAAACACTGGATAGTGGTATCTTATCAGGTAACAGAGCTGGATAGTGACGAGATAGTTCTTCTGTCAACTTCTGAAAGCTACATCAAAAATAAAAATGGCTGATTCTAGACATGGTGCTCTACCCATATGTACATCGAGAGACCGATATACATATGCTTGAAGGTACACACGTGTCTGTGTTGTTTTTGGATGTTTTAGAATGAGCTTTGAACTTAGGATGCCCCCCGTCCATGCTGAAGAGCTCTTGTGTGCACCTGTTCTGTCTGTGAAGGTCAGTTTTCTAACCCGGGGTGAATGCCCAGTGGCCCATGGTGGGAGGAGGGCTTAGCAAGGTCTGGGAATCCCTGCAATTGTAAGTCAATGTTTATACAGGGGGGCTAAGTTATGCAGCCTCTCCAAGCTCTTTTAGACATCTGTAGAATGGGGGAAAATAATTCCAGCCTCATCCTCTTAGTGTGAGGGTTAAAAAGAAAATGCATGCCAGGGTGCCTGGGTGGCTCAGTTGGTTTCGAGACTGCCTTTGGCTCAGGTCATGATCCCGGAGTCCTGGGATCGAGTCCCGCATTGGGTTCCCAGCTCCATGGGGAGTCTGCTTCTCCCTCTGACCTTCTCCCCTCTCGTGCTCTCTCTCTGAAATAAATAAATAAAATAAAGAAAAAAAAATGCACGCCAAGCACTTAACACAGTACCTTGCCCCAAAGTGTTCTCTGAATATTAGATGCTGTTATTATAACTATTGTTATTATGATGTGCTTGTGTGAATTTTAAGTGGGTATAAAAAGCCATAAATTTTTACTGATTTGCAGAGGGAACTTTGGGCCAAACAGGGCAAGAGCCACTGTCCCTGATATGACTACCAGAGAATAAATCTCTTACCGAGTCTAAGTCTGTTTGTCAGAAACAGGAGAGGAGGGCATGTGATTTGCGAGGCTGACCCATCCGGGGGAAATTCCTAGAGTCCCCGGGAAGCAGGACTCAGCAAAGTTTTTATGTCACTCCTGTTTTTCTTCCACCTACTATTAATTAAAAACAAGTTTTTTCCCTTACTCTTCCCATTTTTTTTTCTTTCCTGAAATAAGTCCAGGAGGCACAGTCCTCTTTTCTGCACATATACAAATCCTGTTCTCCTTCTTGTTCTTCTGGGGTCTCAGCTATTATTATAACAACGATAACTTTTTAGCATTTAATTTCAAAATTACAAAATAAAAGTGCCAACCCTACACTGCAGCTTTTCTTGTGACATAAGGAAATGTGGCCTTTTCCACTTTACAGGTTTGCAAGCTGAGCCAGAGGAGGGCATATTTTTATGTATGTACAGAGTCAGAAATACTTACTCTCTGTTCAGGTCATGCAAACCCATGCGCCAAGTAAAACATCACAAAGGGGACTTCCTCCAATGCAGTGGCCCCAGGAATCCAGTTACCACAAACTCTGTGGGGGAGAAAGTGTCTCTCTCCTGTCATAAATCTGCAGCCCCTTAGCCAGGGCTGAGATGAGATGAAACTACACTCCTGATCATCTCCGTGATTTTTCACATAGAAATGAAGACCAATAGCTGTGAAAGTTACAGAATACCAAATTACATGTAGTAAAAAGAGACAGTCAAGCCCTTCATCTAAAAATTAACTTAACTGCTTGAGGAAAGATACGGTTATAAAGTTAAATGGCGTAATTTCGTGTATGGAAATGGCTGTCCTTTCTTATATTTAAAATTTACCTTAGGACATAATTACCTCTCCACAAAGCCAATTTCTAAATGGGAAACATTCCTCTGGCTGGATGTTCTTTCCATTTCTTGGGGCCCCAGTGGAATAGTGCTGCTCAGCGATCGGGGAGGAAGTGTCAGTGCTCAGAGGCAAACCTCCTCAATGAAAGCCTCCCTGAAAACTGGCCTCATTCATCATTATCTCTTCTCATCTCGAGGCAGCACGCCAGCTTCCCTTCCTATGGAATTTGGCGGGAATTCTCCGAGAAGGATGTTCCAGGGGGTGAGAAACTGACCCAGTGTGCGGAGAGGTCTCTGGTGGCGTTCCCGAGGAGGAGACCAGAGGGGTCCCAGTTTAGTCAATTCATGTTGTCTTCTTGGAGTCTTCCAGTTGACAGGAGGGCCCACCCTTGTTCTGATGTGACATCCCACTGTACACGAGCAAAATGCTAATTTGGGGTCATTTGGCAAATGGCATTCTCTTTTCCTATTTGCAACAACACTGTTCCTTTCTGGAATTCGGTTCACCATTCGGTTTCTCATTTCCACAGCTCTTCATCAGCTCTGTAGAAAGGTGACGTGGATTTTGTCCGAATTTTTGTTACTTGTAAGGAAGTGAAGTCTTTTGTGCTCTTCGGATCTTAATTAGAAGGGAATCCCTATGCAATAATATTGTGACTTAGAATGCGAAATATCTGTGCTTCTGTTGGTTCCCTGAGTCCCAGAGTCTAGAGACCAGCGTCACTTTGTTCATTCATGACGCACTTGTCCAGCCCCGGCTTCACTGAAAGCAGAGTTCTGGGTGCTGTGGAGACTGTAAAGATGGATGGGACCTGGGTCCTGCTTTCCAGGGTGTAGACAAGGTTGTGAGGATGAGGCTTGTGCATATGGAAGCAGGAAGGTGGTGTGTTGCAAAGGTGCAGAAGGATTCCCATGGAAGGTCAAAAGCAAGAGAGATTGTTTCTGAATTTTAGTCGGGCAAGGCTTCTTGGAGTAGGTGGCATTTAACTAGGTGAATACTGTGGGCAGATCCAGAAAAGGCGACATAAAGGGGGAACGGGGTTCTGACTTTATGTTCCTTTAAAGAGTAATTCTCGGAACTTATTTTCTTTATGGACATTAGGTTTAGTGATGATCTGAATGTGCCTTTCTTTCAACCCCCAACTTTAGATTCTTTTGTTCAAGCCATGTGAACTTAAGGCAAGAAAGTGTAAAAATGAAAAATGCAAAGACAAGGAGCAAGTCGACGACACGGGCATTATGGATGATAGAGAGCTTCTCTTCCACACTGGAATAATTCACCAGGTCATCGTGCCAGAGAAATATAATTTCGAGTTGAAAACAGAACCAGGGTTTCAAAGTCCTGAATTTAAAAACGGCAATCACCGGGCCTTTATCTGTTTACAGAAGAAATCACAGCAGAATAAGGCAATCACCCTTTCCCAGAAAGCAAGAAGGATGCATTTCCTCGCACTGTAAATAGAGCCTCTGTGAGTCTGGCCACCCCCTCTTCTCAGGAGACTGCAGACGCTGGACGGTAATAACGGGTCTCTCAGGCAGGAATAATTAATGGAGTAAGTGTAGGTTTGTGGCTTGTGAGCAGCCAGGGTGAACCGGCTTGTCCATTTCAGCTTTCGCCTAAACCACCGGGACGCTTACTTCCTGAGTCAGTGGTGATCTCGCAATGCTAACAAAAGACCCCCATTGATCACTGCCCTCTCGTAATTGCTGCCAGTGTGAGGCTGTCCCTCACAACTTGTTGACATCTCTTGACAATTTAAATATGGCCCGTGCTACAGGCCCAAAGCCGTCTTAATGCAGGGCGAAGAATGAAAAGGCAAATATGGACTCTTGCAGCAAACTCAAGTTCAGGGTGCAACAATGCTTCTCCAGTGATGACATTTAATTGTGCATTGGCAGCCTTTCCACTGGAGCCTCCAAGTTCTGCTTGAGCTGAGAGGTTGCTGGTAAGCTAACTCTTAACTAACCCCATAACCTTTCAGAAACAAGAAATCAGGGGCGCATGGGTGGCTCAGTGGGTTAAAGCCTCTGCCTTTGGCTCAGGTCATGATCCCAGAGTCCTGGGCTCTCTGCTCAGCAGGGGGCCTGTTTCTTCCTTTCTCTCTCTGCCTGCCTCTCTGCCTACTTGTGATCTCTGTCTGTCAAGTAAATAAATAAAATCTTAAAAAAAAAAAAAGAGTATCTTTCTAGAAACAAGAAATCAGGAGGCGGTGTGTATCCAAGAGCACTTGGGTGTGTTAGGAACCTCTGGAAGGAAAGGTCTCGCCCCAGGGGTGGGAGTGGAAGTTGGCAGCCTGTGTCCAAAAAACTGCTTTACAACTCATCCAGACTCATGTTCAGCAAACTGTTGTGAGGGCTCAGCAAACTGTGAGCGTGGCCAAATCCAGACCAGTGCCTGTTGTAAATAAATTCTTACTGGAGCGCAGCCACACCTATTTGTTTACATAATGTTTATGGATCTTTGGCTTTTGCAAGAGCAGAGCTGAGTGGCCGAGACAGACTGTATGACCTGCAGAGCTAAAAAATCTTTCCTATCTAGCCTTTTAAAGAGATTGCTCTAATGTATATGGCCAGATGGCAGTTTTCATATGAAATCACTGAACTGGGTGCCTGGGTGGCTCAGTCGGTTAAGTGTCTGCCTTCAGCTCAGCTCATGATCCCAGAGTCCTGGGATCCAGTCCCACATTGGGCTCTCTGGTCAGTGGGGAGCCTGCTTCTCACTCTTACTCTCCCTCTGTGCTCTACCTTTCTCAAAGGAATAAGTAAAATCTTTAAAAAGAAAGAAAGGAAAGGAAAGGAAAGCAAAGGAAAGGAAGATATCACCAAACCGAGCCTTCAGTAGAAGGTTCTGTAATCTTAGAGAAGCCTTGCAATTAATTGTGCTTTGAAGCCTAGAGAGCTGGACCCGAGACACTGAGGCCACCATCTAGGCTTATTATGAAGCTTTCAAACTCTTGGGCATTACTGTGGTTCTATTTCCCTAAGACATCAGTGTCTATAGCTAATAGTCTAGCTTTCCGTGATTTCAGGAACATGGCAAAACTGGGAGAATCAGAAGGCCCTTGGAACCCTCAAAGTCTAAATTGCCGATTTCTGAAATGGAGGTATAAAAGTTCAGCACAAGCCTTTGAATCACATTTGGTTTGGATGACTATAAAGGTTTCCAGGGTCACATGTAAATTTAGCAAAAGTTAGGCATGCTCGTTCTAGCATTCCATAGTTAAATTCAAATTTCTGGATTGCTTAGAGAAAGAATTCTTCTTTATAGTTGAGAAGGAATTAACCATCAAGGCACCAGATTGCTATAACTGTTAAAAATCTAGTAATTGTTTGGGTCAAAAGCTCTCTAAAATGTACTATGTACTCTTAGTATGAAAGTTCCCGATTTAGGTCTATTGCCAACATGGGTGGCAAACTGAGACCCAGTCCTGGGAGCTCCCCTTCCTGTTGTCGTCCACATTCTACCCCCAGCTTCATCAGCTCTCGCACACTTGGAGAAGATGTCCTTTGCCTTGAATCAGCCAGCGGGCTGATGTGTTGAGAAAGATTCTGAGGATGCCTCTAGGGGCAGTAGAAAAGAGCTCCATGACCCTGATTGGTGTGGGTGATGATTGCAGAGACGAGGTTAGGTATCATCTACTTTCCCATTCTGATTCTTGCTCTGTGGCTTGCAGACCCTTTGAATGGCAAAGTCATTTTTTGTAGCTTTGTTATCAGCTCTTTACTCTGCTGATGGTGGATTTGGGACTCAGCGTTCCTGTTGCTGGGTCTCAGCATCATCTCTCCTTCTGTTCCTCTGGTTCCTTACTTCATTTCTCTCCCCTCCTTTCGTACAGTCAGTCATCTATCTTCTGGGCTCCTCTGACTGTAATGATTTCTCTTGAGAAGTATGTCTTTAGACACTCCTGGTCAGGAAGATGCTTCTTTCTGTTCCCCAGGGCCACTGTTTATAGGTGTGCAGACGGGGACCTGGACAAGGTTGCCTGGGCAAAGATGGGAATGGAGGCTTCCGGGCAGTGTGCGCCCTGCCCCTTCCACATTGAGTCTTCTGCCTTCTACTTCCCCTCTCCTTCTCTCTCTTTTTTAATCCACTACCCCTGCATTCTTGTTTTAGTAAATGGATGATCATCTGTTTGTTTTGATGTTGTGATTGGCCCAGATTTGGCCAGTAGGACCCCTTTCATGTCGGTTCCTTTGTTCTTTTGACACATCTTTATCCTTTTTTTGTGTGTGTGAGTACTTCCTTCCTTTTTGCAAAACACAAAATTACAGATTCATCTTTACCTTCCTTGCCCCAGCCCTGGAATCAGCTACTTCTGCAAGAAGCCCTGATTCCTTTCAGTTGGGGATGATATTTAGAAATCGAGACCAGGCACTATGCTGGCAGTTAACTGGGGGTGTATTAGCTTTTAGAATTTAAAAATGTTTTAAAAGTTATTAATGATAGCATGAGTTGATATTGATACTTCCAAATCCAATCCAATCCCATAGGTTCTTCTTTGCTTTTCCTATTCCATTTTTGTAAGTTTCTCAAGAGAGAAACTTGACTCTCAATAGTACATCCTATCTATTCATTTGATCAATTCTATAACACATTTAATTTCCATTTGAATTTGTTCTGCCTTGGGCATCTTGTAGTTTCTGAAACAGTTTTGTCTTTTATTTGTATTTCTTTCTTTGGTAAAATGAGTCTCATTATGTGTCTTCTTTTTACTTGTCTGTTTTTGTTCTTAGTTTTTGGATATACTTACTTACATGTTTATTTGAAAATAATTCAATTTGTCATATTGTGTTAGTGGTGTCTTCTGCTTCATGGTTGGATTTTGGGGGATAGTTTTTATTAGCTGAAATACTTTTTACACTTTTATCTCCTTCTAACAGTAGTGTTCTATGCAATTTTTTTTCTATTCCTAGGCATTTTGTGAGTGAGTTTTCTCATTGAAATCACCATTTTCTGTCAATATAATAAAGTTCAGTATCTTTATTTTTTTAATTTTTAAAAAAGGTTTTATTTATTTATTTGAGAGAGACAGAGATAGTGAGAGAGACCAGGAGAGAGGAGGGGCAGGGGGAGAAGCAGGCTCCCTGCTGAGCAGAGAGCTGAACACGGGGCTCAATTCCAGGACCCCAAGATCATGACCTGAGCTGAAGGCAGACACTTAACCAAATGTGCTGCCCAAACCCCTCAGTTCAGTATCTTTAAGGGAGATAACTTTGATGATGATGGAGGTGGGGTGGAGGGGGAGTGGCCACAAAGTCTTACCTTTTTATTTGCTTCAGCAGGTTTCTTATCTTAAGTTTCTTGCTTCCTTTTTGGTCTTCACTGTTGCATATCCAGGCAACACTGCTTCTTGCCTGTTTTTCTGATTCTTCCCCCTGACAGGGGTTCTTCAAGGCTGCCATTGCTGTCCTGTTCACTTTCAAGTCCCTTCTTAGTAACAGATTCGCTGAACTACCAAGTCCCTGACCACTGTTTAGTATTTGGGTAGTTAGTGTTGGACTTGCTGTTTCTGAGACTTTCTCTTATCTTCAGACCTGAGATTTTCTCCTGACAATCCTTTCTGCCCCTAGATCTGTAGGTCAGCTCTGGCTTGGCTTGGTCCTAGTGAGTTCTGCTCGACTGAAGGACCAGTCCCTTACTTGAGCCACAGTGTCCTCATAGCACAGGGCAGGAGCAAAGAGGTTGACCCAAATTATTCAGGCCCATTTGAAGCTTCTGCTTAGATAGGGTGTATATAACATGCGAGCATATTCACTGACAAAGGCAAGACACATGGCCAAGCACCCCCCCCCCCCCATGAGGCCAGGAATTGATTGCCTTCCACATGGAAACACAGCAAAAGTACGGAGTGGACTATACTCTTATGGGGAAGGGGAATGTTAAAATGCTCATGTGCATAGTAAATCCTTAAGTGGGAGATTTTAAAAAACAGATTGACCCAAATTAATTGACCACAGGGCCCTTTCCTTGAGGTACATCTCAAATTCCCCAGAGAATACTTTGGGAAATGCTGCTCGGCTCCATCTTGAGATGTGTGAACTAACCTTCCAAAGACATTTCTTTGAAAGTCCGGGTAAGTGGAGGATATAGAGTTCTGAAACTCATGTTTCAATGAGTGAGAGCCAGACTTTAAAACCTTCCCATGTCATAAGTCCTGTACCCCCTTTTTAGCTAATACTTCTTCAGCCCTGAAATCCTAAAAAAAGCAGATTTGGAAAATAATTAAGTTCTCATGCTTTCTTATCCTTGTGGATATCAGTGATCTTGTTAGGAACCATCCCCTCCCCCAACCATGTTTTTTCCTTCCCCTCAAATAATCCATTATTAAAGAACCATTTGTGCTTCTTCAGATAAGAAAACTAAGAGTCTCCCTGTCTGATTGTTTCAAGTCTCTTTCTGTATGAGTGGTATCTTTCTCCGATTCAACTCACTAACTAGCAGCCGTTAGCATGGTCTCCCATATACGAATAGTAAATTGCTTTGAGTGATGAAAAATTGCCGACTGAGCAGGTGATGTGCTCATGGTGGGTGACGTATCTTCACTCTGTGGGCTTTGGTTCTATGGAAAGCAGAGACATAACATTTAAATCAGGAACACATATTCTGTTTTTGTAGCATAAGGTAAGTGTCTCATAGCCTTGGAGTGACGAGATACAGGTCATTGGGCTAAAAGAGGATGGGAACGAAGGTGTCCTCGTTCCCGTACCCAACCTGGTGTTTGCCTTGGGCAATTTACTGTCAGTCTTCTCACGTGCCACAGAAGAGACACTGCATGAGGCCTGAACAAAATTCTGCTAATGACGCTTGCAAAGATAAGAAAAGGGTTGCAGAAGGTGGCGATGGGCTGTACCATACTGCGTCAGTGGTGTGCTTTCTTTTTACCTCCAGTATGTGTCTTCTAAGGTTTTTTACCCCCCAAGGTTTTCATTGTGGTAAAAATATGTAACATGAAATGTGTCATTTTGATGATTTTAAATGTAGAATTCAGAGCATTGAGTACATTCATAGTGTTGTGTAACCGTCCCACACTTCACTTACGGAAATTTTTCATCATCCCAAACAAGTCTGCCCATTAAACAAATCTGTCTCCCCTCCCCACAGCCCCTGGCAACCTCTATTCTACCTTTTGTGTCAGTGAATTTGCCTATTCTAGGCCTGTCTTGGGAATGGAGCCCTACGCTATTTGTCCTATTGTATCTGTTTCTTTCAGTATAATGTCTTCCAGGTTCATCCATGTTGTCACATTCATTAGAATTCCCTTCATTTTTACATCCAAATAATATTCCATTGTATGTATACACCATGTTTCGTTTATCCATCCATCCGTTGATAGACATTTGAATTGCCTGTCTTTTGGCTACTGGGAATAATGTTGCTATGCGCAGTAGTGTGCACGTGAAGCCTCTTCTGGAAGGTTCCGGTCCACCTCTGTAGCCTTGAAGTCCCGACACTCAGTTGGGTGGAGGTATGGCGTCTAACAAATAGAAAAGGGCAACTGGCAGCAGGCAAATGGTTAAAGTTCTGGCTTAAAGTTTTATAAGCTCAGCTCTCTTCTCTTTTTTTCCTCAGGGAAGACCTTTTCCTGGAATCGAGTTCAGCTCTTAGAACCCCTCCATGGGTGGCTGATGGATAAAGCAATAACGCTGACCGAGTCTTGCTCCTTTCCATATTAATGGGACCATTTGCTGTTGTGGGATTGAAAGTATTACAGTTGAGTGACAGTTGTTTAATATTCTAATTACATAAACTTTCTGTGTTACAGTTTTGCCATTTGACATATGAGATTTCATAATGTGATTGAATTTGTATGTTGGAACTATGTTTATTAATGGGGACTGACATGGTTCTAGTAAGAATTTATGTTTAGCTGACTGAGTGAGTGATGTGGGAAATCCACAGTGATCGTCTGGGGGAGGCTGGAGTACAAACTGACCAGAGTCTTTTCTGTTTCAGTTTCACAAGAACATTTCTTGGAAACGAAGTTCACGTTTTCACTCATTTGGACACATTGAGAGATGATTGGATGTGAGATGAGGGAAGACTGGCTCAAAAAACGGGAATTTGCGGAGGTCTGAATTCAAAGGAGCTGCTCCGTAAAGAGATTGTCCAATGGGGGGAGGGCACAGAAACACACTTAGACCATCTGATTTTATTACCTTTTCTTTCAAAAGTCTTTTCTGGCTGCGGGTATAAATACATACTAGTTAGCAGAAGCTTTAGGCTTTTTCTTTGGAGAACAACTAAGTTCTACCCATTCCAGCCTAGATAACTGGGTTGGGAGCCATTTTTTCAGAGCGGCTGTGGCCTCAGAAGGTGGCAACATGATTTTTGCCTTTGCACTCAGCTCAGATCTGAATCAAACTGGGCCTCAGCCAGGAGGTTTCAACAATTTATAATTTAGTGAGGTTAGGCTCATCCTGGTCTCCAAAGGTAGTTTAAATTGCGTTTAAACAGATTTATGCAAAACTCCAGCACAATATTATAAGATCCAAATAAATCAGAAAACTATAGTCATTTTCATCTTCTAGGATATTACAATTTTAAACCGGCCAAGAGAGTTTATATGCTAGTAAGGTTAAAAATTATAAAGCAAACAGATGAGTTCGACCCCTAATCAGATTTCAATTTTTAAAAAATTATTGTATATTTATTTTTTTAATTATGAAGGTAATAGAATTATCTTATAGAAAACATAGAAAAGACAAAAAATTTCTCCTAAGATAATACCTTTAAGCAGCCTCTAATGCATTTTGGTATAATTCTTTATAGTCTTTTCCCTCAGCATAACTATTTATCTTTTTTTCTTTACATATTGGTCATCATAATTTAAGGACAAATTTGTATCTTATTCTTTTCATTTAATATTGCACAAAAACATTTCCCACGTTTCTATACTGTCTTCATAGCCATAATTTTAAATGACTTAATTGAGGGAAAACAAGTAACACAGAGCATTTATATCACTTCCAATTTTGTAGTAAACTAGACCATGGGCATTTGCAGAGTCATCATTCAAGATTTCAGCCATTTGCAAGCAATTCCAAAGGCCCAAGGCATGTAACAATTAGTTACAAAAGTATCAAAGCGTTTGGGGGAATTTGAATCATAAGATCAGAGTCCAGAAGCTAGCCAGTCAGTCTGTGAACTGATTGCCCAATATGAGGGTATTAATGTAGTTTTTCTATTTTCTGTTTGTCCCATATGTGTTTTATGGGAAATTACTATATTCGTTTTTGCTGCATAACAAACCACTGAGGAAAATGCTTAAAACAACAAACATTTTATTATTTAGCTCATGATGCTAAGGTTGGCTGAAAATGCTGGGAGAATTCTGGCCTGGGGTGGCTGGCTGGAGCTGGGGGACCTAGGAGTCACTCAGTTACTCATGTATCTGGAGTTGGCGGGGTGTTGGCCAGAGTGAGGGGCTTGGCCTTTTCAGCACATGATCTGTCTAGATTCAAATGCTGGTGGTCCCATGATTTTAAGCGCGGAAAGAGAAAGCAAAATCTATATGCAAGTACTTCTCAGTCATTTCTCAATGTGCTTGCATCCTATTTGCTAATAATGTTCCATAGGAGAAAGCAAGCCGTATGGCCAATCCCAAATCAAAGTCCATTAATAGACTTTACCTTTGATGGACAGAGAAATAGTATCATATTGGAAAGAGGCAATGCATACTGGAATAGAAAAAAATATTGTTTGCAAGTGAACTACCACAATTTCATATCCAGTGTATGATCACATTTGGGAATCTGCAAAAGTCTGGCAGAAGTCCAAGGGCCACACCATTTGTGATTTATGGGGAGGAGGATCTTCTATTTATGGGCAAGTATTGTAAATAATACTTTAATACTTCTCTTTGTATATATATTTTCTAAAACTCTTTTGAGTTATTTGGTTAGGATAGATTCCCAGAAGAGGAATTACTAGGTCAATGAGAATGAGTATTTTTATGTCACTTAATATTTATTTCAAGCTTGCTTTTCCAAAAGTTGTGTTGAATCATGCGCTGTCAGCAATGTATGTTTGATTATTCACAAGATTACCTGTTTTGCCACACTTCTGTTGGCACTGAATGTTATTATTAATAGATTTTGCTAGTTTAAAGCTAAAAAATGGTTCCTAACTTCCACGGGTGTTTGTCTTCTAGGGTGGCCATACTAGATTGCCACACCGTGGCTGGCTTAAACAACAAAAATTTATGTCCTCACAGGTTAGGAGCGAGAAGTCCAAGATCAAGATATTGGCATGTTGGGTTTCTCTGAGGCCTCTTTCCTAGACTTGGCAGACGCCCACCTTCTTGCTGTGTCTTCCAGTGACCTTTTCTCTGTCTGTGCACATTCCTGCTGGCTCTTCCTTTTTTTAGAAGGACATAAGTCATATTGGATGAGGGCCCCACTCTGAGGACTCACTTAACATTGATTACCTCTGTAAAGGCCCTCTGTCCAAATGTAGTCACACTGGGGTTTGGAGCTTCCACATATGAATTCTGGGGGAATACAATTCAGTCCATGACAGGGTGAATCTAGGTCTTCTGAGGCCTGAAGCTTATCTAATTTGGGGACCCTCTTTAAAAAGAATATAGAATCACAAATATAAAATTGTTAGGTGCTCTTCCTGGTCTTGGAAGGGCACTAAGGGTTAGGCCCCAGAGTGGCACAGTTAGCCCAACTCTGCTCACTGCTGTTTTGCACTTTAGTTAATAGTGGGCATAAAGGCTACTCATTTGTGTATCTGCCAGGTATACAGCTCAGGATATTGGTTTTGAATAAAAAGTGGCAGGAGAGGAGAGGTACCATTAAGTACCATTAATGGTAAATGTTACCATTTAGCCTGGAAGGTTCTCAGGTTTGAAGCTTTGGGTTTAAGCAGACATGGTAAGGTTTTTAGGAGAGGCCTCAGTTGTTCTGGCTGAGCAGCAAGCCACTTATGTGGTGTGTTTGCCTTGGTGACAGTGAATGTGTCTTATTGCCTCCAGTATTTTACCTCGGCCATCTGAGCACGCGGCTGGCCCATGATCAAGAGGGAACCAATCTTCATTCTTTAATTAGACATGGGGTTCAGAATCTGAGTTCCCTGGAGAGAGGGAACACGCAAACATAAGTTGACATTAAGATAGAAATGCTTTATGCTAGATTCTCTAGAAGTAAGTTCTCATTGGCGGAAGGGAGGTGGCACTTCTCCAAAAGAAGGTATTGAAAAATGGAGTTCGGGATGCCAATGAGAAGCTTCACTCTTAAAAATGTTGGATGTAACACTTTTACTGGTCCTAGAGGACATGATACTATCTACAGAAAACCCTGAAGACTCCAGAGAAAAAACTGCTAGAACTGATAAATAAATTCAGTAAAGTTGCAGGGTACAAAATTAATACACAGACACCAGTTGCGTTTCTACACACTAATAACGAAGTAGCAGAAGGAGAAATTGTCTAGGAATGTCTAGGAAAATGTCTAGGAATGAACTTAACCAGGGAGGTGAAAGATCTGCACTCTGAAAACTACAGAAAATATGTTGGATGGGCCAGTGTGGCTATGGAGGACACAGATGTTGTATCCTAGCACAGAGCTGTCCGCATGGAGAATCTGTTGTCTTAGGAATGTGCTTCTGCTACCATTCCTGCTTCCTTCCCTGTCAACTACAGGGGACTGAACACAAACAGGGACTTCTGGGAAGGGGCAGGGCTATGCTGTGACAGGCATCGCCTTAGACCAATGAGAGTGTAGAAACGGATCCTGGGGGGAACAATTACTCAAGCATGAGTCTTTAAGTAGAGGTTGTGGGGAGTTTGGAAAGTTGGTTTGGCAGTGGGCTGGGTGGAAAGCAGAAGTCACATGGGAGTGGAGGTAAAAAGAGAAATTAAGAAGAGAAACCCTCATGAAATGGCACATTTAAAGATATTTTTAAAGATATTTTAACTACATATAGAAAAGGTAAACCTAAATTCCTTTCCCTCTTGTTAAATAATACAGATAATTCATAGAGCTGTGGAGATCATTGTTCAAAATCACCATGAACCTTCTGGCTCCTGGAAGACAGCCAGTGAAATTCCCAGAGCTGAAAGGGGCCTGTCTTAACTACCAGCCTGAGTTACCACTGACACCCAGCAAAACATGTAGGAAAATATTAGCATTTCCTATTCAAACAAATAGGATATAGTCTGGGGACACAGGTTTATCTAATCTGCCTTTGAAAAGATAACATATAAGAAAGCACAGGGCTTAGACAGGAAAATCACTTTGCACAAAGTCACCAGTGATCCGAGGTGGGGTAGTCCTCTTTGCCTCCGAGAACAAGTAGGGCATTGTCTCATCCATGAAAAGAAAACACCCTCTGATTTTCTAATTTTGCTCCGAACCAAATTCTCAGTTAGCATCTAAGGATGTATTTTCTTTGTCCTTCTCTTGCCTCCCTTCTTAATTTTCTTAACCTCCGATTTTTAATGGGGCTATCTAAGTGGATGTTGAAACAGGCTGAATGTTCAGAAAGAGTACATTTCCTATGTAAACAAACACGGCCCAGCTTAGAGAGAAAGGAAAGCAGTCTTGTCAACCCGAAAGGACCCAGCACATGGTAATTTTCGTAACTGAAGTATTCCAGGGATCGCAGAGTACAGGAACCATCCATAAAACGGGAACTGGACCACACAAAAACACACCCATGGCTCCAGGCGGGCACGTTTGAAAGTAAGCAGACCTTGAGGAGTAGGAAGCAGGGGGCTTGCATCAAATGATCTTTATAAATGCCCCTCTAAAATTAAAACCCTCTCTAAGCTTCTTCCAGGTAAAAATGTTGTTGTCTGGGGGGCTGGAGGCCATGAAACCCAAGCGCTGTGGAGAGGAAGACAAATAGACTGCTGAGGTCGGGGCTGGAGTGACGTGACCTTGAGATTTTTGTTTCCTTTCTCAAGGTCTTTTGACATGCGTCATTGGATTACAGTTTCAAGTCTGGGATTCCGATAGAATTTGCCTCCACTGAGAATTTACAATGCTTTAAGCACAGTACTAGATGGTTGTAGACAGTCTCTCGTTTGAGTTCTTCAAAGACAACACCTAATTATCCCCAGAGAAATCATGGCCAAAAAGACGGGATGGTGAGAGTTCCTAAATCTAGACATGATTTTCTTTGGAATATCTATGCTGCTGTCAAAGGTGATTTCTTGCCCACCTGCTGGGAAAATTTTTGACTCTCTGAAGTCTCTGAATAATAAGTGTTATTGGAGCAATCATGATATTTTAAAAAGATTTTATTTATTTATTTGATGGAGAGAGAGATCACAAGTAGGCAGAGCAGCAGGCAGAGAGAGAGGAGGAAGCAGGCTCCCTGCCGAGCAGAGAGCCCTATGCAGGGCTCGATCCCAGGACCCTGAGATCATGATCTGAGCTAAAGGCAGAGGCCTAACCCACTGAACCACCCAGGTGCCCCTGGAGCAATCAGATAATTTTTTAAGACAGTAGGCAAAATGTTCATGTTTTAAAATAGAGTCTATCTGTGATTCTCATAGCTTCCATTCTTATTCCAGATGAAGTGCTGTGGGTGCCAACGTCCAGAAGAGCATTTTGTCACCTCTGAGGATTAGCAGAACATGGGGAGAAAAAGAGACCCTGTTATCTTTCCATAGTTGTGGCCATTTAACTTCCCAGAGATGGAAGTCAAAATTTCCTTTGGTGTAAGTGGTAGCTTTTGACTGGCTGTAAGGAGAGCCTGAGTTTGTTTAATTTGGAGTAAAGTTTTATGAGTTAATCTCCAGTGAGGGAAAGCAGCAGTAAACACAGAACATATTGGTCATTATTCCAAGTATTTCTACATTCTTTCTCATGCATGAAAGGAGAAAAAAATTTCAAAAAAATGGGGAGGCATGGTGTTCAAACATGTGTGTGTATGTGTATGTGTGTGTGTGTAGGTGGTTGAGTGCGCGTATACGCATAATTTTGTTTTGACCAAACCATCTGGTGTACAATATACTTCAGTAGTGTGAAGGCAAACATTTACCAGGAGATTCACATGGTTTCTGCTGTATATAAACATACTTGCCAAAGACTCTTACATTTCTAGAAAGTGGAGATAAACATAGATCTCTTTCGGCATATATTAACTCAGTTCAATCCTTTACAGACCAAACTGTGATTTATTTTGGTGGCCCTTATAAACTCAGGTGGGTTAAAATGCTAGAGAGACATACACAATCTGGAAATGATCACTGTCGTGTCTGAGGAAAACTACCATTCTCCTCAACTTTAGTAATAGAAGCGAAAAATTCAGGGCTATTGTGATATGACTGTGTGCTGAAAAGTGGATTAAATCTTGACTAAATTACAACATAAATAATATCTTAACTAAGAATGGTAAAAGTGAACTTGAAATGGTCTTAAAAACAAAGGAGGTAATTTGCCTGATTTATTAGGGGAGAGAAAAAGTAGCTTTGTGTGTGTTCTGTGGATTTCATGTTTAATGGGACAGACTTCTAGGGAAACTGCTGGGGTCTGGGGAAGCTAGACCAAGAGCTCCTAGCATGCAGGCTGGATTTTTAAGAGGCTAGAGGGAGGGAAAAAATCACCCGCCCATCACCCAAACAACCAGCCACCCAAACAAGCTAAGTGCCCAGGCCCTGGGAACATGGCCACTGTTTCCAAAGGGGGTCCTGGGTATCAGAAGAGCACTAAACGAGGGAGTACTTAAACTTCAAAAGGAAAAAGGGGATTTATTAGGTGGTTGGAGGGGAATGTTCCCGTAACTGGGGCCCCTGCTGCTCTCATTCTCAGGCTGGCGGGTTGTTGAAAACCCTCCTGTCAGATACAGATACGGCTTTGGCTCTTGGGCGTTAGAGGCAGCTTGAACATTTTGCACTTCTGTTTCTCTGAAAGTCCAGGATGTAAGGTGCTTCCTTCGAAAGCCTCTCTGTCCTTCACCAAGAATAGGCCACATTCAACTTCACTATGGGGTGGTAGTGGGGGTTGGTGGGTGCTGGAAGACATGCTTCTGGCTGGTCATGTGTCCGTAGGCAAGGGTGTCCCCTCTGGGGCCCTGTTCACTCATGTGAAATGGGGGAGTTGTTCCTTAAGGAACTTTCCAGCTCTAAAATCCTGTGATTCTCAGTGGGCCAAGAAAATCCAGCTTCTGAGCAAACAAAGCTCAGAGTGGTAGAGTGGAGTTGTTTGTCAAAGGTCCCACAGCAACTGATAGTCAGGTCAAAGAAGAACTTGAGACCATATCTCTCTTCTGACAACTAGACTCTGACATCCAATAAGGCTGAGGGCTTTGGGAGGGTGATGACCATGCCTATTTTGTTCACGATTGTATATCCCATATTCCTGGCCACAGCCAGCACTCAAGAGACATTTAGTGACTCAGTAAATGAAAGGATGAATAGAAAGCAGGGACTTCCTAGGAGCAACCTGGTTTTGAGGCTAGGATTTGCTCAGTTCTGAGGTGTGGAACCCCATGTGATCAGCGAGCCTGAATTTCATATAGAGGAGGGCAACCTCCCTGGCATGCTGGGAGAGAGACGGACAGAGAGGCTGTGTGGGAGACTAAAACATTGCTGTCATTAATTCTGACGGCAAAATCTGGCTTGTTGTTTCACAGACGCATATGTCAAGTGTCACACTTCTGGAGGCAATGCAAGGAATGTCGGATGAAAGCTCTGAATCTGGATATGGGTGAGTCAAGAGGCAAACCTTGAACTGTTGAGGGTTGTGCAACACAATCGCTGTGATCGGAAGTGTGGAGCAAGTAGGTTACCTGAGGAGTCTCCATAAAACATGTCACAAGTCTTTGAAATAGCACATTGTGACCCCATGCATACTCACCCAGTGAAGATTACAGATTTACGAGATGAAACTTTGCTTTTACTCTGTGCTTGTAACCTGATATTTTAGGATAATTCCATTGTCTTTATTTTGTTGTTTAAAAATGTGTAATGCAATGCACTAAAAGTTGATTTCATGTACTAATCCTTAATCTTCAAACAATAAGGGATATATGATTGACGTGGGACAGTTTGGGGCACGTGTGCATTAGGTATTGCCTTTGTTTCATTTTGATTTTAAAAAAATAAAAGTTTTACTGAGATACAGTTTGTGTGCCAAACAATTCACCCATTTAAAGTATGCAATTCCATGCTTTTTAGCATATTCCCAGAGAAGTGCAAACGACCCCCCGCGATTTTAGAATACTTTCATCCCCTCAAAAGGAAACCCCACATTCTTTAACTATCACTCCCCATCTCCCCATCTCCCCGGCTCCCTGGCCCCAGGCCACCACTTATCTACCTTCTGTCTCTCACAGATTTGCCTATTCTGAACATTTCCCATGAAAGGAGTCAGAGAAAATGTGGCCTTTAGCGATCAGCTTCTTTCTCCGAGCATCCATGTTCTCCAGGTCCATCCATGATGTCGCATGTGTCAGCCGTCCGTTCCTTTTTATGGGTGAATAGTGTTCCGTTGGGTGGGGTCTACCACGTTTTGTGGATCCCTTCGTGGAAGCATTTCATCTTTATTTACAGAGGCTGCTGTCTTTTGCTGCTTAAGTCTTTGTGGAGTAACGAATGTTGAGGTCGGACAGGACCGCAGGGTGGAAGCCCGGGACCCCCGCACCGTGAGAGTCTCGTGGTCCCACCGCCCCGCCTCCCTGGGTCCGCCTGTCGCGAGACGCAGAGGGAGCGCGCGGGCAAGGACTGCTGGTGCTGCTGGAAATGGGGGGCACAGAGCCCGCGCTCCTCCCTTCGGGTGGCGGGGAGCCACGAGCCGAGCGAGGGCAGGAGCAGCGCACGTGTCAGGGCCCATGAAGAACGTTCTGGAATGTCCCTTCCGTCCTGCGAATGGCCCTCGGGGCGCGGAGCCGCCGGGCAGGAAGGAGGCCTTGTCCGCTCGCAAGATTTCAGGTGAAACCCCTTCCGCAGAAGGAAGTTGCTCCCAACCGAGTTTTATCACCTCTCCTTCTTTAAACCTGCCCTTTGAAGTTCCTCAGTCTCTCCAGAATCACAAAGACTAACGACTCAGTCGCAATGGAGCCTCTTCTCAGGTCAGTGTTCCTGGTTTTTTTTGAAAAAAATTTCTTTTTTTTAAAGATTTTATTTATTTATTTGACAGACAAAGATCACAAACAGGCAGAGAGAGAGAGAGAGAGAGGAGGAAGCAGGCTCTCTGCCGAGCAGAAAGCCCAATGCAGGACTCGATCCCGGGACCCCAAGATCATGACCTGAGCTGAAGGCAGCAGCTTAACCCACTGAGCCACCCAGGTGCCCCAGTGTTCCTGTTTTTTAAAGCGTGTCCCTTCCCTGCTTGTAAGTGAAAACTCTAGAGGATACGTGTGCAGATCCCGCAGGTGGAAGACAGGGGGCGCACTCTCGCCCCCAGGGACCTTCCCACCCTGAACAGAGGATTTGATTTCACGTTCACCGCCTTTTAAAGGCCGGCTTTGGCTCGACCGGATTTCTGGAATTTTCTGGGGGTACTGACGCTGGGCAGTTTTTCATTTTCTTGGCCTCGGCCGTGACATTCCATGCTGACATGGCTGCGTCTGCCTGCTGTGTGTCTGAAATGTTCCTGGCGTTTTCCGTGGGTGTCTGCTCACCCAGCGTTGCGCAGATGGCTTCAGAGAGGAGAAACCGGGCCCCAGAGCAGGGGAGGAGAGGAGGTGGCGCCCCTGGGAGGGAACCCGGGGCCTGCCCACGCAGCCGGCGGTAAGCGGAGCAGAGGGCCGGGCGGTGCTGTGCGGGGCCCGGGTCGTGTCTCTCAGCCTCACCCCGAGGCGCCAGACGCTGGTTCCAGACAGGCCTTGGCCTGTCTGAAGGAGGAAGACCTGGGGGCGTGGGTGGGACTAGCTTTCTCGGGCAGTGAGCCCCGGGAATCAGCCGCAGGGATGGTTCTCGAGAAGGTGCAAGCGAGGGGCGCTTTTGGAATCGGGAGGATTTGTGTTTGGAAGGTGTTTACTGAATGCTCAAACCCAGAAGGTAGCCCCGTGGGCGTTCAAGGTACATGGCAGGACACACTGGAGATTGTCTCTAACTTTATGGTTTCCTTTTTTCCCCCGGAAGTGGGAATCCCGTGATCAGATATATAGGAATAATATGATTCAGGCTTTGAAAGAAAAAATAAAGCAAATACGGAATGTAGAGTGAGGTCCTCTCATTAACACACAGGTCGGGAAAGAGTCTTTCAAGGGGGTGATGCTTAGCAGGGATCCGAATGGAGCCAGAAATCGAGCTGGTGGATTTCTAAGGATTTATATTCCAGATCGAAGAGGTGGCAGGTGCAAATGTCCTGAGGAAGGTGCTTGCTTAGCATGCTAGAGGAGCAGCAGAAGGTAAAGTGCAGCTGGCACCAGGCAAAGAGCAATGGGGGTGGAGTTGCAGGGACCCCATTATATAGGGCCTTGCAGAAGTATGAGGCCTAATGTGAGTCTGGTTCATGCCTCAGTTTCCTTATTTCAAGCTGCTTGAGATGATAGGATGTAAAGCGAAATGTCTGGATGTAGGAGGCACTTAGGAAAGTCCAGTTATCATTCTCGTCTCCTAGGAGATGGCAACAGGAACATTTGTGATGCCTACAACCTCGCCTGACTTGTCCAGTTCACCAGATTATCACCCTTTCATTTTGCCTTGGGTTGGGTATTTAAGAAGTCTAGTTTATCTCTACTTTTAACTCTCCCTAGACCCCCTGGGTGTTGACTTTGATTATTGTGGAGAAAGGAAATGGAAGACCTATGCCGTGGGAATGCTTTCCTTGGCTAGCCAGCATTTCTAGTTGGTCAATATATTTCATGCCCATAGGAGGTAGAAATGTATGGTGCTTCATGAAGCCAGAGAAGTGGCCTAGTGCTGGCGATCTCTTGAGCTCTCTCCTGTGATTCTAAGATAGAATTCTGAATTTTCACTTTATGCTTCAGCACCTGTTTAGTTGGTTGGTTTTTCTCTGACAATACAAGACAAAGCTCTTCAGAGACCAAATGATAATATAAGTGGAGTGCCATAGGACCCAGTAATGTAGCTAGGAAGACAGTGAGAATGTTGGACCATCAATTATGATGTAATAACGTATTTATTTTGTCAAAGGTCTGGAATCATCCTGTTGCACTGAACCCCGTGTGTAATCTACAGAATCCATAACCCCCAAACCCTCCCAGAGGGCTTTCTGCCAGCTTCCAAAGGAGTAACTTTTAGGTCAATGTTTTCCAATTGGGTGAGAAGTGTAGTGTCAAAAATTCCAGAAATAATAAAAATTAAAACCAGGTCAGTAAGCTAGTATTTAGTAAGAGCTTATTTTGCACAAGAAGTACAGTTCACGAACTGGGAATCTTCAAATCCAAACCTGATTCAGAGCCCAGATCCATGTTACAGATGGCTTAGGACGTGACGAGGAGGACGTCATTGAACTTGACAAGGATTTCTTATCACAGCCAGAGTTTTCAGATGGTGTGGGGTTGGTGAAAAATGACCATCTTATACCATTTTAGGAAGATGAGTTTGAGTTTTTGGTTTTATTTTTGTTTTATTATCAGAGGCATTTACAAGAAATAACCCAAGTTTCTTGGGGCACCTGGGTGGCTCAGTGGGTTAAAGCCTCTGCTTTCGGCTTGGGTCATGGTCCCGGGGTCCTGGGATCGAGCCCCGCATCGGGCTCTCTGTTCAGCGGGGAGCCTGCTTCCTTCTCTCTCTCTCTCTGCCTGCCTTTCTGCCTGCTTGTGATCTCTCTGTCAAATAAATAAATAAAATCTTAAAAAAAAAAAAGAAATAACCCAAGTTTCTCTTACATTAAGTAAGTTACATTTAGTGTTTGAATGATTTTGTCTGCCTGGGGAATTTTCAGTGCTGGTCTCCATTTTATTTTATTGTGATGGAAGGAATTCCCCAGGAGTGGGCAAGATGACAGTGTCGGGGGAGGCTGGAAGAAGATGTGAGAACTCTGATTTCAGTTTTAAAGATCTTATCCTTTGGCAGTTCCTCAACTCTGCCTCCTGAGGTCTAGCCTGTCCTTCCTGTACTAACTTACTAGCTGAGAGATGAACTTTAGAACCAGATGACCAGGGTTCAAATCCCAGCTCTGACACTTCCCAGTTGTTTTCCTTTGGGTAAATTCCTTGCTCTCTTGGTTCCTTAGCTTCCTCATTGGCAAAATGAAAAAAATACTACCCTCCTGTTCCGGTTGTTGTGAAGATCAGAAGTGTGAACATATGTAAAGTGCTTGAAAGGGGGCACGAGTTACTGTTCTAGACTGCTTTGTTCCTATTTTCCTATTATTCTAAGGTGATAACTTATTGGTAAACAAAGATGAAAATATTAGGTAGGTGTCCTACATTTTTTTCAATGATGGGGTGGATGATTAAAAAAAATTGGAGATCACTCTTGAGATGATGAACACCTATGTGTTCATCTAACAGCTATGACATTAACCTTTATAAGGATATCATTTGCTAGTGGCTATATATTTTTTTAATAAATGGCACAGGTTTTTGTATCAACACTAGAGATAAAACATTTGAGATACAAAGGACCAAAGTCCCAGAAGAGCACCGAGTTACTTTCCAATTATAGATCTATTTTTCTGAGGCTTGTCTACAAAGAGCTGAGCTGCCTTGAGAACATACGGATGTTCTAGTCTCAAGAGCCTGGAAAAGCAGATTGTTCTGGAATAATTGCACTTTCCGTACTTTAGTAACAGATCCAGAGGGGATTAATTTTGAAAATCAAGATCTTGGAGATCCTTCAACTAAGAATGTCTATTGGGAGTGTTGGGGAAGAGAAAAGAAATAAAGTAAGATTCGTTTTAATTCAAGATATATTTGCCAGATACTTCCATTTTTTTGGCTCTCCAGTTCTCAGGGCTTCCATCCTCAGTGTTTTATGTTATAAGAGCCCTAGTTAACCCGTTGATTGCCAGATGCCTGACAGATACCAGCATAGACTGAACTTTCCATTTTTGAGCTGAAAGGAAGAATTCCCTTGAGAGCTAGGCGTCCCTCCTGCCCCTCCCTCCCCCTCCCCCTTCTCTCCCTCTCTCCATGGACCTGAGCCTCTCCTCCTCCACCAGGTCATCCTCTATGAGTCACTTGCTGGTGTGGGGTGGACAGGCCGAGGGCTCTCTCCAAGTGGTCTTCTATAAGCAATAGATGGAATTTTGCCTCGAAGGGACTCCTACAGTATGGGTTTTATAGGACTTAGTGCTGGCTTTGGCTCACAGATCAGTAGCAGCATCTAAAATGAAGCGTCTGTACCCTGACTCTGTTTGCAAAGGGCCACTGAGCTACAGCCATCAGAGTGGACCAGACTTTAGCGTAGGTGTCCAACAGCAGGTCAGTTCTCCAGCAGGAAAGGGAGGCAACAACCAAACCCCAAACAACAACACCATTTCCTAACAATAGTATTTAAATATCTTTTGTTATGGGAACTTTTGAATATAATACTCAGCCTTTGTACCCATCACCCAGGCTCCAAAATTACCACCTCAGAGCCAATCTTATTTCACTTACAGCTCCTTGATTTCCCCCATGCCTGGGAATATTTTGAGGCAAATCTCAGACATTGTATCATTTCACCCCCATACATTTGAAAAAAGACCGTTTAAGATAATGAACCACATGGTGAATGGTAAGAAGCAGAGAAAAGAAAGCAAAACCCAACTAGAAGCATCTAGTGTGTCTGTGAACTCAAGAGGGGCCTCTATAAAAAAAATTGGGTGAAGGAACGGCCAAACTGTACTCACTGCCCTATCTCTGACGCAGCTCCTAGGGATGCCTCTGACCATGAGTCTTCAACTTGTTCACAGTAGCAGTGGACTCAGAAGTAAACTTTATGCATTCAGCCTTTGATTTCACTTGACTAAATTACCACCACGACAAAGAGCATGTTAATGGAGGAATAAGCTAGAATCTGGGAACTGGTTGTAGTCTGAGAGGAGATCCTGATGTTCCTGTCAGCTTGGGGAGCGAGTTACGGATTCTCAAATCTATCGACCAGGGACTTTCAAATTTCTGCGGAAAAACGGCAACACTGGTATAGAAAAATAAATAATGCCCGATTTGCCTTCTACAAAGGAACCCAGGGAAGATTTCGGAGGTCTTTCAGTTGCTTTTCATTGTCACCTTGCTGGAGAGTGGGGTAGGCGCCCATTCCCTTCCCTCCCTGAGGATGCTGGTTACATGGGGACAAGCCACTCAGGTCATTTTTGAAATGTCGCCCACTCCTGATAGAGATACAATCTGAATCTGGAACAGGAAGTGAATAACTTTGTTGTTGTTGTTAGGAACTTGAAATTCTAGGATGTTTTATCCAGCATTTCTACTCATTTTTTTGGCGGGGGGTGGGGAGGATCCTAAACAATTTCTCCATATCACATATTTTGCTCAAACAACTCTATTCTTCTCTTTTACCACTATCTTAATACATCAGATTCAACTTCCTTTTTCTTTCTCTTTTCTGTTTTTGTTTTGTTCTGATGATTTTCATTTGGTAATCAGTGCCACAGGAAAAGACAGTTTTAACATTAAAGCGATTTCTCTTCCACCAAAGTAAACCATTAAAGACAATGGAAAGGAGAACAAATGTGCTTTTCAAGAGCCATTTTTCCTTTCCATTGTATCAGCTCACAGCAGATGGCATGTGTACAATTTACTTTTGACTGAATCATAATAAATGTGAGACAATATGGTATAAACCACTTTTCATAATGTGATGCTCACCAATAAATTCCAGTTCTAGCCTTAAATCAAATCAGTGCAGATGCAAAAATTATGTAAAGCTGGTGGTACCTGCTCTTGACCTTGTGCAGATGCCCCCCCCCCCGATTTGATTCAATAAACTTCTTCTTCCCTAATGATCTGGCAGTTATTCCTATCAAGAGAATACCATGGGGGTGCTGCAAGATGGGGGAGGGAAGCAGTGATTCAGAGACCACCAGGGCCCTAGAGAAGATTAATTTGTATGAGGAACCTGAAAAGTTGGAAAAATCTCAGTGCGTTTCTGAATACACATATTCATTTTGACCTGATTTCTGTTCCTCTGGTGCCCTGTAAAATTTCAAGGAATGTAGTTGAGGTCTGGAGATTTCCACAAAGAGATTAAGAGAGGCTATAAACTGAAGAAGTAGTTGTTTTGTATGATTGTTGGGCATGAAATATTTTCAGTACCAAGATGCCTTGATTTTCAGTATGGAAACTGAGTAAACACCTTATAAACATTTAGGGAACATTTCTATTAATGCTCTTAATAATAGGACATATGAGTTTAAGTCTAAAAAGGGTCTGCATCTGTTATCTTTACTTGGAACAACGTATAAGTCTCTTCTTGTCTTATTTCATGAACTAGTCAGCGAAGTGGCTGCATTTTGTGGAGACATCTTGGTCCAATTTTGTGTTTTATTTAGGAGCCAACCCATTGGGGAATCTAAATAAACACTTTTACTTAATACTTGCTGGGTTTCATTATACTAACCAAACTAATCTTTCACTTTTAAAATAAGGAGGGTCTGCCTGGCTGCATGGAACCCTGGAAGGTTCTCTTGCAACGAGTCAGGCAGTCGGCTTTGTGGCAGGGGCGAGACAGACTACTTCCAGTCTCTTCTGGCAGTCTAAATGCTGCCCCGATTCTGTAACTGCTTGGCAGAGGGAGAGCTAATGGAGCTCACTTAGAGTGGTAAGATTAGGGGATTTCATGGAATCTTATCCCAAATTTTGGGTATTTCTAGCTCAGAGAGGCCCCAGGGGGAACAAGAGTGGGGCAGGATGGGAGGAGGAACAGTTAGGTAGGCGTGAGGGGCAGCCCTTCTTGAGCTACATAAGCTACGTAGACTCAGGCAAGGGATGTCCTCTCTTTGAACCTCTGTTCAACCTAATAAATTAACTATAGTATTATTTACCTCTGGAAGAGATGTTAAGATAAAAGGACTTCACAAGTTGGTATGTAAAATAGAAAATTATTTTATTATCATCCTGTAGTTCAGAGCTGCCTAGCATCCTGAGGAATAAATAATAGTGCCACAACTTTGAATGACAAGAGGTTTGATCATTTCAGTACCCTTGGCCCCATCACAAAGTAATCTTAATTCCAAAGATATTAAATAAATGGTCTCTATGTGCTAAGGAGCAATTTTATTTTTTTAAACAATAGTAATTTAATCTATCGTAAGCTATAATAGACTCTAAACTATATAAACTGTTACTCTGGCTAATGAGACATGGAGGATGTCTATGGGGACAGATTTACTTCCCAGACAAAAAGTATAAAACATGTTTGGGAGAAAGCCTTCTGATCATCCCCTTCTTTGTTAATTGCAACAGTTATGGGGAAACATGATGCTAGAGCTCTCGCAGCCATCTTACAACCATGAGGCAATTAGCAAGAAAAGTCAAAATGCTGAAGATGGTGGAGCTGAAAGAGGGAATAAGTATGACTTTTCAATAATAAATTTGAGCTGCTGGAAGTGTTGAATTCACCCACTTCTAGACTTCATATTTGTGCTTTGGTCCAAAGCACATTTGATAGGTTTTCCCTATTAGATGGGTTTTCAGTTATTTGTACACAAATCTACTGGCTACCACAGGCATTGTTCAAAGTGGAATGTGAGAAGTGAAGCAGGGGGAAAAGAGAGGAAGCCTTTTCAAGATGAGCCAGGTGAGGAAGAAAGTTAGATGAACATTTCAGTTATAAGGAATAGAATAGACAGTGATCCAGAGGCACAGTATTTCATGGAGCATGTCAGAGGCTATCCGTAGTCTAGCTGTGGTTAAATTCAGGTCTTCTCAGCAGGCCTAACCCTCAGGGAAAATTTGGAAATGTTCCAAGGTCCAGGAGGTGACTCTGGCATTTGGTGAATGGGATGCTAACTGTTAGGGAGTTGGAAGGTTTCGGAATGAGTACAAACATCAAGCAGGATTCCATATGGAAACGAGATCTCAGTCGTCTTCCTTGTCTGCCTTGTGGATATAACATCTCCTTCAGGGACAAGAAGATTTCCTTTCTTCAAATATTGAGATTGAAGGGGTGATTTCATTTCTTACGGGTGAGAGACTGTAACCATGCTTAAAGAGCAGGGGGGGAGCTCCTGACCACCACTCTTTCGAATGTCATTAGAATTGTCTTCTTCAACCCTTCAGTCTCTCATTCAGAAATTTATTATTCTTTTTATTTTTAAAAAGATTTTATTTATTTATTTGACAGACAGAGATCACAGGTGGGCAGAGAGGCAGGCAGAGAGAGAAAGGAGGAAGCAGGCTTCTTGCTGAGCAGAGAGCCCGATGCAGGGCTCGATCCCAGGACCCTGGGATCATGACCAGAGCCAAAGGCAGAGGCTTTAACCTGCTGAGCCACCCAGGCGCCCCAGAAATTTGTTATTCTTATCGTTAAAAGACAACAACCTAGGAACAAGAAATAAAGAATCCCCACAAGTGAAAGGTTGTTCCTATGTTTAGAATAGATCCGCTCTCTGTGCAATAGGTTAATTCTAATAGGAAGCCCCCCCAAAACTCTGTAGCTAGCCTAGCTCATTCTTGTAGAATTTTAAGGACTAAAGGGTGGGCATATTTACAAATGTGAAATGTAACTTTCTTTACATTTACAAAATGTGAAACAAATGTTGAAATATTTATTTGTTTTTCTGATTACAAAAGAATACGTGCACCTGGTAAAACCATGCTGTTTATAAAGTGAAAGTTTCCTACAGGTTCCCTCTTTCCGGAGAAACACTATTCATAAGTTGATGAATTAAAATGTTTCTATGGATAAAGCAATGTGTTTACTTCTACACACGAAACACGAATGCAGAAGACCTATTTTTACATTTTGGGCAATGTGCCGTGTAAGGGAAGCCATCTCTTACAGGCTTTTTTTCCCCCCCAGAGGAGGCCAAGAGGAGAACTTTTGCTTCTTTTATTTCTTCTAGATCTGAAGGGTAAAGCTGGTATGCCCAGTCCAGTTGCAGTCTGAGCAGATGTGGCATCGGTTCTAATGCCCCATAATTAAATAGCTTAAATGTTACCCCTTTGCTATGGACTATGTCCTCCTCCCCTCACCCCCCTTCCCTTTCATGGGTTGAAGTCCTAACCCTCTAGCTTGGCTGTATTTGGAGACGGGTAATTCACGTTAAATGAAGTCATGAGGGTGGAGTCCTGATCTGATAAAATTTATGTCCTTATAAGAGGAGAAACCAGAGATTTCGCTTTCTTTTTCTGCCTCTCTCTTTTCCATCACGCGAGGACACAGCTAGAGGATGGCCGCTTGCAACCCATGGAAAGACCTCTCGCCGAACATGACCCCTGGCACCTTGACGTTGGACTTCTCACCTCCAGAGCAGTGAGAAACAAAGTTCTGGTATTTAAGCCACCTGGTCCGTGATACTGTGTTATGGTGGCCCCGGCCACCAGCTAAAAGATCCTCCTAACAAATATTGCTTCTCCCTGGAAATTCCAGCAGCGCATTTAGTCATTATTAGGGTATGGTAGCTTGGAAGAAGATTTTGTGTGTGTGTGTGTGTGTGTGCGTGTGTGTGTTGGTAGCCATTTGCAATTTGTCCATAAGTAATGACATAAAAATAGATTTCACACTCAAATTTCAATAACACCCGCTTTTCAGATTCTGTATATCCAGGGCACCACCTCTGTCTTCTATGAACAGCTGTGGGCAGAAGGAAGCCCCACTCAGGAAAATTTCCTCACATAATTACCAGCCAGGCGATAACCCAAGGCCATAGTCTATAGACATCTTTCCTTTGCCCTCATCCTCAAGATCTTAAAGCTTAAATAGGAAAAAACCAAAATCTTCCACATGGAAATATTGTACCTCATACTTTATTATCCAGAGATAAACCAAATAATAATTTTGGACAAGTGTGCTCTGGAGTGGGCCACAGGAGCAGAAGGGGAGAGACAGAAAAACATTTGCTTCAGGCCATAGTTGTTACTGAGATTTGTATTTGTGCTTATTTTTTTTTTTTAATTAAAAGTATCTGCTTCTCGTTGTCCATGAAAGATATTTTCCTTCTTATGTTTAGAAAGAGGTGTTTTCTGATGTGCATTGACATAATAGGACATGCATAAGCTAGGTGTTGGGACTTTTGGTTTGTTTTGTTTTCAACTCAGATTTACTTGAAATCTTGTTGTTTGACAAACTATTCTCTGAAAACAGTTGCTTAACTTTCTTAGGAAAAGTTGGACCTTCTCATATTTTCCTGAAGATAGCTTTATTTTACAACTTATTAGATTTCTTTCTTGATATGGCTCTTCAGTATTTCTTACAAAAACAGCTTATTGGTTTTTTTCATTTACTTCATTTCAAATAGCCTTTCAGAGGCTTCTTATGTAGATATGAGATTTTTTTGGTTAGATTGAAATTTATGTTAGCACATGATACGAAGCTACTTTTTACTCGTTACTGGAAAAATCTAGAGTAGTTTATGATGTCAGTATCCCCGAAGGGTGGGGCAGACCCAGGCCTCAGTTGTTTAATAGAAATTCCTGTTTTTCTCCTTGCCAATGTTCTTACCCATTAGGATTTGTCCAGAATGCCCTTAAGATGCCTGTGCACCTTGTTCCCCAAAAGGACCACACCATGTCTAGAATGGAGGGAAATTTTCTTCACCCCTGGAATTTTCTGGTGTGAGAAGAATAGAGAAACTGGGTTGTTCATGCCCATTCCCTGAGCAACGGGGCAAGTTAAGGTAGAAGCTGGATTATAATTCATGGTCATTGTGGCTTCACTGTGATGACCGGTTATCCATGGCTCCCTTCAGGAAGATCATCAATGCGAAGAACCCTCATTTCCCTAGTATCAGATGGCCTATTTTTCCCACGTCCCTTTCAGAGAAAGAATATATTTCATGTATTCTCTTTCTGAATGCAACAAATTATAGTTGAAAACCTCTATCATTTATAGGCCTTTTATCCTTGTGGAGAGAACAAAGCCACAGAATCTCAATGCTATGAGCCTGTGGCTTCAAACCACGGTGGGTTTTTTGGGAAAGTGCCAGAAACTTGTTTCTGGAGGAGAAACATCAGCATTTTTCTTGTGGAAATTTAATTGGAAATAGAATGGTGGTTCAGCCTAGACAAGAGATCAGAATGAAACGAGCTGTGTTTTCATCCTTGTCCCTTAATGGACCATAATCCTGGTCATAAAAACCCACCACTTAAACTTTGGCAGTCTTGCTTTCCCAGGAAGCTTTATTACTAAGTATTAGCTCGACTCAGGACATAGCTTCTCCGAGCCAGGTTTGAGCCAAGGCCATAGGGGCGAGTCGGGGCTCCCCTACGGTCCTGCAATAGCTAGACAGTGGTCCTTTGATGACATTTTTCTGGGTGGAGAGACTATGCTTTAGGCCATTCCAGACAAACTATACCTTAGGCCAAGGACACAAAGGAAGGCGTAGAGAATTTTGGGCCTCGGGTTCTTCTGAGAATGGCAAGCCAATACATAACTGTAAACCACTTCAAGAACACCTCCCCCCTTCAAGTGGATCCAGCATGCTCTGGATAATCTCATGCAAAAGGGTCAGGACCTGCAGGCCACCTGGGGATGGTGTTCCTAACCAGCTCTTGTTCATTTATGCCTAGTGTTCAGTCTGTTTATCTTGGTGCCAATCAGTCAATTCTGGGTGCTCTTGACCTTCCTTGGTGCTTGGCCCTGGATGTTTCCTGGTCAGGCTGATCTGTTCCATTCGTCCTGCCAATCAGGTCTTCTCCTGTGTAGGCAGTTGCATGTGGAACAAGGGTCCAAGCTTCTTGCCATCCCCCTCCCCTTCCCCCCCAATCGTAAGAAATGGAATTTGCTTCAGCAAAAACCCATCCGTGACTGCTTTAGGTAGCTTTCATGTCCAAAGTGGACCCGCGCCAGGGGCTGCCTAGATTGGGGATGAACCATACTTCTATAATTCCAATAAAAGACAATTCGTGTCCAAATTAGACTTCTTCCTTCTCTGCTTGCTCCTGTAGCTTAACAAAAATGCAGTGGAGATGAAGTATTTTCACTTGAGATGACTAAGTCTTATTTTTCCAAATATATTATTGAAACCTTTAGATCTCTGTTGCCCACCCTTCTGGTCCTCGAGCACTTTGCAGATCCCCCAGAGGAAACTGCTTTGCTACCCTGCGCCTGCTCCGCAGCAGTGGGGTGAAAAGCCAGGACAGTCCTGCCTGGCTAGCTTTCAGAGGGAGAAATGAAAATCATTTCTGGGTCTACATTGAGAGGGGGGGATATTGTGTAGGCGGGAGGTAATTATCCAGGTTGGACTTGGGCCAGGCCAGTAAGGTTCAGTTGCTCCTCTTGCAAAAATTACCATCTGGTCTTTAATGACCCAGAGTGGTCAGGCTGGCATTAATTTACACCTCATCTCAGGAAGGCACCTCTGAGAATGAGAATGCCTCGTAACGTAATACCGTTCCCTGGCTCCAAAGGAAGGGGGCTGGTGTTAAGTGGCGATGGAAACTGTTTGTTCACAAAAGTGTGTATTCTAGAATGAGGGCAAGAGTTCACAAAGAGGCCACCCTTTGAAACAGAAAGCAGTCAGAGCCAACACAAAAGGGCAGAGCCTAGACCCTAGTGACCCATCCTAAGGTGTGCTGGGTCCATTTGTATCATTTACCAGTTCATTTGGCAAAGGCTTATGGGAAGCTCACCAAGCATCAAGCCCTGAGTGTCGTGCTGGCGAGCACGGTGACTCCATGGCATACGGCGACCAGCAGACAGTCCAGAGGGACGTAGATGGAAACACATGCTTTCCTAGAGGTCTTTTCAAGGTGCTATCACAGTACAAGAGGGGCAAGGAAGGACATTTCCTGGGGTTCGGGGGGTGGGTGTAGAGTGAATCAAATTAAGGAGTTTTCAGAATCCATTGAAGGTGACCTAAGTGTTGAAAGATGTGCTTTAATGCAATATTAAAAAAAATTATAATAGTAGTTTACATTCATTTAAGGCTTACTCTACATCAATTGGTGTTCTAGCACTTCATATATATTATGAATAAACTAGATTAATCCTCCCAACAGCCCTGTGAAGGAGAGGCTGTAATTATTTCCATTTTCCGGTTGAGGAGAATACAGCACAGGGAGGTGAAGCTGCTTGGCCAGGGCTATCCAGAGGGGGGCAGAATCTCGATTTGAACTCAGAACAAGACAGAACATTAAATAAAAGAATATGATAAATTAGTGTAAGCCAAAAGATCGCCTTGTAAATGATGAAATTTAGTTATTAACGATGAAATATATCTTGTTAATATTAAAAATACCCATAAGGAGACTAAATTACCTTGTGATTCTTTCTGTTTGACCCATGGAATATTCCTTACCATGTTGTTATGAAGGGAAAAATGAAGGAATTAATACCAACTTTGCAGAAATCTTGTTTCAACAGCTGTTGAGGAACATTCTGCTCAATAGAAGTATCTGTAAACCCTATAAATAGTTGAAAGAAACCAGTTTTAATAAATTAGTCAATTTGGAAAACTCTGTGGATTGGGCATTCTGATAAATGGGTTCTTTGATTTTTAGCACATTAGTTTTCAATGAACTGATTCTCTGCTGCTGACTTAAGCTGATTCTCCCTCCTGAGAGAATTTAAGGTAGGGTCCTTCTCAGACCTGCGGTCTTCAGGCTGCAAGAACTGTCAGAGATCTGCCAATGTGTCATGATAAAGGTGAGGTAAGGTGGATTCTAGACAAGAGAATTCAGTGGCTGCTAGGGGTCCCCCTGCCGGGGGCCCTGGATCCCAGTGAAATACTAGCAGACCAAGTTCTGAAATCTCATTAGGGCTCCTCGCTGAGATAGCTTTGCAGAACTATACTTATGGTGTCTTATGTCTTACTGATTTCATGCAAAGAGGGTGGAAACAAATGGGAAGGAAATAAAAAAAACAAAATAAAGCGAAGTAGCTAACGTACCCACAGTCCCAAGGAGAGTAATAGATAATGTTAGAAAACACGGTGCCAACTCTCCTGCTACGCTGCTTGAGGAGGCCAGACATGGGCTAAAGAGAGCTCCCTCAGGCCCCCTGGTCTTGTCCTCTGACAGCTGCTGGATTTTGTGGCATGTTGATCGTTGGTGGGATCGATGACTCGGCCATACCGTCTGCAAGTGCTGCTGGGGTGTGACCTCCCTGAAACATTGCCATCAGATCTTTCCCCCTTTGCATTTGTGGACCCATCCTCTTTAGAATTTCCTAGAGAAGTTCTTTGGAACAGGCTCAGCCTGTGTTTCAGCACATCATTCCAGGGAGCCCGAGCAGCGCCCGGCATGACCACACCACATCAAATAGGTGCTGATGCTCGGTTGGCACAAGTTTGGCACTGCTCTGGGCCCACTGCACGTGTCTGGTTGTAAACAGAACAACTCTGAGCTTTCATGAGGGTATGAGGCAAGTCCTGGCACTTGCTTCCTGCCAGACTGCCCTGATGGCAATAAACTCGAGGCACTAACATCACCCTGGTTAGCATCTCTCGAAGACAAGCTCTTCTTCCAAGGATGTTGTAATGTGTTGGCCTTCCTCTTGGGAATTTCTGTGTTTGATATCTATTACATGTGCCCTGTCTTGGATCTCTCCCCCCTTTTTTCCCCATGAAGCTTCTCATAAAGTATGACGTTCTTAAAAACAAAGGGTGTTTCCTTCAAAATCCTCTTTGGTGGCTATCAAATGTTTTTTTCTTTTTTTCTGTTAAAGCATAAAAATAGGCTGTTAATACTGGAGGCATTCTATGAACAGGGCTACCCCTCGCCGGGACCCTGGAGGATTCGTATTTCCAATGGCAGGACTGTTGAGGAGAGGGAGCTTTCAGGGCTGGAAGAGCTATTCTGCTTTATAGTTGTGAAAACTTGTTTTCGAAACAGGTTTTTATGGATTCACAATTCCGCGTCAGCCTGGCGACCAGAGCCGTGTGTAGTTTTGCGAGATTTTTCTCCCTTCCCTTCTCCCACTATTGCCTTCATCATGGGTCACAGATAGCTCCAGGGGGTCCCCATTTCCGCTGATGTGGCAAAATATGGTACAAATTAAACCACCCTGGTGGTGCACAGAGAGCTGCCAACATTTTCTTTTTTGGTGCTTTTATCTTCCCAAGGGCAGCCAAGCCATGTGTATTTTATTTACATCTCGTACATACAAGGACAAGAATGGTTAACCAGAACTAAGCCATCTGCCATTTCTCACCACACATTTGGTCATCTATACAGTACAAATGTTGTAGCTGCTCACAGGTCTGTTTTGCTTTGCAAGCTATCCTGATGTACAAAGTTCTCCTTTCCAGCTAACACTTTGTTTTCATTTGTCAATGCAGATTTAGCCTTAGGATTACACTTACAAAACTGAAGTGTTTTCCTAGTGCTCCAAATAGAACCATCAGGAAAAAAATTGCAACTGTTAAAAATTATCATAGGCCTTGGGTTCCAAGATGGTAATTAAATGGATGTTACCAACTTGTTTTTCATCTCAGAGACCTTTGGTTTAGTTGTTTAGTGCTAGATTTATTATCTGAAAATAGAAAATAGAAATGGCTTGTGTATGGGGGATGATATCTTTTGGAAAGAGATCTTCCATTAATGATCTGGGAAATGGTGATGAGTTGGTTCTCATTGCCAGTGAATGGGTGAATGGATATGAAAATGTTTAATGTTCCTCTGAAGTAATAAGTGTCTCTGAACTTGAGGAAACATACAGAGGGTTTGGGAAGGTAGGGAGGTGAGTAGAGGCACCCTCCAAGACAAGGGATTTCTCAGGGCAAACAGTGTGGAAATGATTTCATCTTTAGAATTCCTACAGTGATTAGAGGCATGACTGAGAAAGAATGGGTCGTGTGGATGGAGAGATGAAAGGAAATAATCTGGGGTAGATGAGTGTTTTAAAACGTTTATGCATTAAATTGTTGGAATTATTAAAGAATGGTTGGGTTTATTAATAAATCACGAATGAGAAATGTTCTTGTGCATAGTAATAGGAAGTGTGGTTTGTTTGCCAAAGTCAGCTGTGTCCAAGCCATGGTCTCCCTCTGAAAAGTTTGTTTTAGAAAATCAAGGGGTGGAATTCCTTCCACTTATTATCGAGGAGCAATGCTGGAGAAGAGAACACAGCACTTGTCATATGCTTTGAACATCAAGGAGCTAGGGCCCCGCTGCCAGGTGGAGAGAGGCTCTCTGGGGACCTAATTTCCAAAGAGAATCTTCTCTTACATCACAAGTGGTCCCTAACCACAGTAATGCATCTTTAGCTTTTAAATATTCTCGAAAGAGTGCTCATTTTTCACAACAGAAACCATTTTTGCTGCATTTGAAAATAGGTTTTATGAATTAATGAGTCCCTGTTCTATATTTCCTGGCTGACCTGGATATGTTCTCTACGCAGCACACTCCCCTTTTAAGTTAGAAGAGGGAGTGATAAACTTTTTTTTTTTTTCCAAAGGAAATCAGAACTTTTTTTTTTTTTTTTTTTTGACAGAGAGAAATCACAAGTAGATGGAGAGGCAGGCAGAGAGAGAGAGAGGGAAGCAGGCTCCCTGCTGAGCAGAAAGCCCGATGCGGGACTCGATCCCCGGACCCTGAGATCATGACCTGAGCCGAAGGCAGCGGCTTAACCCACTGAGCCACCCAGGCGCCCCAGGAAATGAGGACTTTTATTTTAGTTTTCTAGTGGCAGACCTTTTAAAAAGTTATATACATTTTTAAACCAAAAAATAAAAGTGATACCAGCAGGTGATACCGAGCTTCCTATCCGGCTGTCAGGGTCATTACCGTTTGGCTGATCTTGTGCCACGTCTTTATAAAGTACAGGTATCTGGTGACATTTTTGCAATTAGACACATTCCTCTGAAGGGGCATGTGAATTGAGCTACTGTAAAGACATTTGGGATTCTTCTCTTAAAAATTGTTAAGGCGAATAAACACCCCCTTATTTTGTTTTGTAAGCGGAGTGTCTTCTATCTTCCCACTTTTCCTTTCTTCCTTGCCTTTTTGATTCACTAAGGAAGACCTCTTCCCGTATGTCGGACCAGGAGGTTGTCCTTCTCCACAGGATCGTGTCATCTGACAACTTTAATGAGGAAGTGAAGAGTGTTATTGAGAGGTTTGTGGTGGTGTTATTTAATAACTGTGTGTTTGGTTCCTGTTTTATGGTCAATCTTGTAAGAGAAAATCTTGAAGCTACTTGCTTGCAGAATTAATAACCTTAATCCCATCGTTGCTTGCTTTGCACAAGGCACGATATAACTCAGGATTTAACTTCCTAGGAATTGGTCAAAATTGCCCCTTTTATTTTTATCTATTTATTTTCTATTAACATAGAATGTATTACTTGTTTCAGGGGTACAGATCTGTGATTCATCAGTCTTACACAGTTCACAGCACTCACCACAGCACGTACCCTCCCCAGTGTCCATCACCCAGCCACCCCTCCCTCTCACCCCCCTAGAGAGTGAATGCCTCAGGTACTCACTGGAGTCCTGGGGAAGTCAGGGTGTGGCCCTCTCCCCTGGATAGAGATGGGTAACTAAGGATGCACTGTGGTAGACTCCTCTGGAGACCTTCCCAGCACCTCCCTTCCCCTTTGCCTCATTTGAGAGAAACCTAAGCCTGTTTGGGGTGGCGATGGACCCAGCTGCAAAGTGTTTCTGCCTCTCCAGTGAGATATTAGTAAAAATTTGCTGGGGATTGAAAGGAAAGATTTTGCTCTTCTGGCGTAGGCTGCTGTCACTTTCTTCCTTTCCCCTTTCTTTCAGTCCAGAACAGGGGGCTGGAGGTAGACTGCCATCGTGGGACCATGGTAAGAATCATGAGATTGAGGTGAGCAAGTTGGGGACTGGTTCACATTGAGGAGTTGCTACACTTGCCCCGATCAGCCACTTCAGGACTTCTTGTTATGTCTGGGAAATAATTCCCATTTGATTAAATTGGTAGAATCAGGTTTCTGTTGCACGTGTAGAAATGCAGTTTCAAACACACACACACACACACACACACACACACACACACAGAGCATATAGGAAATATTACCACAACCTCTTGGGTCTCTTAAGTTTGAGAAACTTTCTCAGAGAAATGTGTGACCAGGAACCAGCCTTCCAAGCAGTGAACATTCTCCTTGAAAATTTTCTCCATTTTCTATGGAGGACATGCTGAAACATGTACCTAAAAAGGGAAAAAATTCTTATTCCCAGTCTGTACTGACAAATTGGAGCAGGGCATTGAGGAAAGTGCCAAGAAAAACCTGACTTCACAGGTTCCTCATAGGAACTATTCATGTGATCAAGTCACAGATGATTTTTAGGCATTTTATGGGATCATTTTTTCCTTGACAGGTGTAGATCTGCTGTTAATGTCTACATTACTACTACTATTACATAAATAACCTGAGAAAGATTTGTATAGCTCTGTATTTTAAAATGCCTTTGTTGTTTAGCTGAGAGGGTACCACACAAGGGTGACTTATTCTGAGGTGAATATGCAGGGCGTCGTATGGTATCCCTGTGCCTTCAAATACTTGGAGAGCAATATGCATAGGAGAGACATTAAAGATTGGTCTTTTTGAGAAGTGACAGATTACCTAACACAGTAATCCATGCTTTCGGACAAATTGGTTTGAAAGGAAGACAGCTGGCTGTGTTCCAACACCAATAATACTATTAACAGCAGTGGCGGAGCGATGCCAGGAGGGCAGGGGGAGGCCTGCTTGGCAGACCTGGATCTGGAACATATGAGGGGAATAAGCTCAAAGAATTGTGTTTTTTTCTTGTTTTTCTGTTTACACTTGGCATTTGACAGCCACATAAGGGCTGTTAACATTGAATGTTGCATAAATCTATACAGCTAAAGAACAGAACCAATTTTTAAGATAGAGAATTTTCCAGCAATTCATCTTGAACACAGAGCTCCAGCATCCCTCATTCTCTGAGAGGCCTCCTGTTCCACCAGATAATTTATGACTCCCCCATTTTGGCATTTCGTTAAGACGCAAAGCATTTGACAAACTATATTTTTAAAAAAAGTTTTCTGTGAGTTGGTTTCGAGCAGGAGGAATTTATGATGAGTTGACTTAATCCTTGCTTTTCAGAGACTTCTAAAAAAAAGTTCTTTCTCTAAACAACGGAATTATGTGTAGTGGACTGTAGACCAGGCAGTGGGTAAGATGTCAGCGTTGCCGTGTGAAAGAAATCTCACCAAATGACTTCTTAAAGGCCCCTGTGTGCAGCCCAGTATTTGCGTCTGCCCGTGGAGCTAATTGCGTTGTCTGGGGATTGGCAGGCTTCCAGCTTCACCTGCACCACTTCCGCTCCCGAGCCCAGCCAGGCTGCCTCTGTATTCACTTACTACAACTAACCACTGTGAAATCATTCGCAGACCTTGGAAATAACATATGTAAGGTGATTTATTTATATATTTTGACTAATAATCTTAACTTGTCATTTCACTTTTAAAATTTGATAAACGGACTGGGGATTTGAAGAGGGAGCTGTTTGTGTTAAATTTATAACCCTGCTTCCTGGCATTTTGGAATTGGTTATTGCTTTTGGATTCCTTTTTTTGTCAGAGGTGTGTGCACACACATGTGTGTGTGTGTGCGTGTGCACATGCATGCGTGAGAGTGTGTGTGTGTGTGTGTGTGTGTAGGGTCCCCTGCTCACTCTTTTCTGGTTTTTCTGATATATGCGTATGATACTACGAAGAGAATATTTGAGAGGTGTAGACTTCATTGGATGCATTGGTGTTTTCCAAATCTTTATGCACTGACAAAGAGGAAAACTGAAAAACATGCGTAGTGTCTTATTCGTGCAATTTTGGCCTTTTCTTGCCATGCTACCCACTATAAAATAAAAATAGCATTTCAGGAACTGTTGTTATTTGACAGACAAATAGAAAAGTCAGACCCCCAAGTAGATGTGCTTGTTTGTTTCACCAGCCATTGCCAACTGCATGGAATTCAGTGATGTTCACAGTTACACTCTACTATGACCTGAATAGACATTGTTATCTTCCTAAGCCCTGTCTACTTCTATGACCAAAGAGCAATGTGTGGAGAGCTGTGACACATGTGTTTGGATATTTCATATCACAGTTGCAATTACTCAAGGGAAAAATAGGAGGACAATTATTTTGACTGAATGCAGTTGACTGATACATTTCCTGCTAGTCTCTGCCTATGCAGACACAGGTTTTTGTGGCTTGGGTAAACAGCCAACATTCTGGCAAAGAAAAATTAGAGGTGTGGCAATTATCTACAGATAAATTCAGATTCAAATAAATTCAGATAAAAAACTACTTGCCCTTGAAACACTTCCAAAGGGAAAATGGTTTTGTGGGGACTTCCTTAGATCAGAATCTAGCAAACTTTCTGTAAAGGCCAGAGAGTAACTATTTTATTTTATTTTATTTTTTAAAGATTTTATTTATTTATTTGACAGACAAAGATCACAAGTAGGCAGAGAAGCAGGCAGAGGCGGGGCGGGGGGAAGCAGGGCTCGATCCCAGGACCCTGAGATCATGACCAGAGCCGAAGGCAGAGGCTTCAACCACTGAGCCACCCAGGTGCCCTGAGAGTGAGTATTTTAGACATCGCAGACCACATCAACTCCATTGTAGCCGGGGACTACTGTACCCAGGCTGAAGCAGCCACAGAGTACGTAAAGGGATAAGCATGGTTGTATCTATAAAACTTTATTTATAAAAACAAGCAGTGGCCTGGATTTTGCCAACCCCGGATTTCGTCCTACTTCCTCATCTTACTGAAGAGCAAATGGACGCAGCAAGATGGGGCAAATCGCTCAGAATCACCCGGCCAATCATCTCTCACCTCTGGCTCCCGGATGCCAGATTCCTCACCCAGACGGCTTCAATTCGTTACTCCCTGAGGATCTTCAGTCCTGAAGTTGGATAAACCTCGACCGCCAGTGATCGCTCTGCCTCGCGGGAGTAGCGCGTACATGTGTAAGGATGTGTCCGCGGAGAGCTGACCGAGGCTATTTATGGATGTTCAAATGAATCAAGCTATAAGAAATCTGAAGTGTGTGCAAGCTACTTATTTTTTCAAAATCGGTAATGTTTTTCATGGTCTTTTCTCCTGTCAGTCTTTTCAGTGGCCCACGCTTTCCCGCACTTCTGCTGGTGGAGACCAGAGTCCGGGACTGGCTCAGAGTGCTGACAGTTCTGTGGGAAAGGTCTCAGGCAGAGACTGAAACATGGAGAACTGACACCGTACAGAAAGCAAAGAGGATGACAGGGTCTGCGATGGCTGAAGAAGGCAATAAATGGGGTGTTAAAGCTGAATTAGGCTGTGAAGCCTTCTGCTTGCCTGCCCCGTGCCTGTTCCTTAAGCCACTGTGACTAGGGCAGGATTGTCCCATGTCACCCACCAGGTGGATCAGAAAGCCTGGTCACACTGTGAGAGCATGGTTCTGGCTGTGAGGGTGTCCTTCCTCAGGCCAGAGCTTTCTGTGGCCATGCTCTCTATAACAAAGAAGGCCCCTTGGCAGGAGAGAGAATGGCACCAACGTTATATCACCCAGAGCTCGGATGAACAGAAAGAGTTCTGGTGTCCGGCTTTCCTCGGCAATGCCCAGATCAGCTCTGATCCCTGTGGCCTTTCTCTGGCTCTGTGAACCAGAGCAGGACCTCCTGAAGACTGCCACCGCCACCCCCCAACTTTGCTTGATCTATTTTTAGTTGAATATTTGACACTGCAAATCAAACAGTCCTGTTTTTTTTTTTTTTTTTAACCATATCATTGGTAAAAGTATCTGTCTTCAAATGTCAAGTTGTATATAAAGTGTATATTTTCATATAAAATCTGTTTCTTTTTAGCAAAACTGATGCCGCTATATTCCTCTGACATTCCTTATGCTCCTAAGAGAAGCAAAAGATACCTTTGAATGTCTTTTTAGGAAGAAATGTGTAATTGTATCCAGAACTTTATGAGTTTATGTGCACACGCTCATAGGACACACACATACCATGTCTATCCCTCCCTCTCAGTCTGAGAGCAAGGTTGTTATTTTGAGACACAGCTACTTTTCACAAAAATAAAACTTCACAGAGGTTTAAACCATGATAGAAGGATTGAGCTGTTGTTTTAAGAGTGCTTTCATTGCATAAGGGAATTCTTTGAGATTTGGATTCAGAATAGCTATATAACTGGGCTCCTCTGATAAAATGAAACAGAAGCTCCATGACAGAAAGCCAAGTGGAAAACTGGAAGAAAATATAAAATACTCAGTGTTCACAAACCATACATTTCAAGGAAAAAGATTCCATTAGATATACCAACTCTGCATGAGGCAATCCATAGCAATCTTGAGAAATAGCATATTTTCAAGTATCCTGTTGACTGTGTGCAACCAGACCAACAGTAGAGACAAATCTGTGGAAGAAAATGTCGATCATGCGGATTCCCCATAGTCCAGACATAAGACTTCATATACATGGAATCAAATGCCATGCGCTCTTTGAAGCTTGGCTTTTTTTCACTCAGTGTATCTGGTGAGAATCATTCATGTTATTGAATGAATCAACAAGCTTTATTGTTTTTGTTTTTGTTTTTAAGATTTTATTTTATTTGGGGCATCTGAGTGTATCAGGCATCTACCTTCAGCTCAGGTCATGATCTCAGGGTCTTGGGATCCAGCTCTGTATTAGGCTCCCTGCTCTGCTTCTCCTCCGTCTGCTTCTCCCCCTGCTTGTGCTCTCCCACTCTCTCTCTTTCTGTCAAATAAATAAATAAAATTTATTTATTTTAGATAGATAGAGGGTGAGAGTGCATGTTTGTGAACCTGGGGGAGAAAGAGAGGGGGAGAGAGAGGGAGAGAGAAGGAATCTCAAGGAGGGAGGTGGGGCTTGATCTCATGACCTGGGATCGTGACTTGAGCTGAAACTAACAGTTGGTCACTTAACCAACTGAGCCACCAAGGTGCCCCTGTTTTTTTTTTTTGTGTGTGTGTGTGTTGTGTTGTGTGCGTTGTTTTATTTTGTTTTGTTTTTGTTGTGGAATATTCCATTTTATGAGTATACCATAATTTATTTAACTATTTTGTTGCTGATGAAAATTTGGCTTTTTAAGTTTGGAGCTGTTATACATTAAGGTGCTAAGAATATTCTTGAACATATCTTTTTTTAAATTTTATTTTTAAGTAATCTCTACACCCAACATGGGACTTGAACCTGTAACTCCAAGATCACGAGTCAAATACTCCACCAAATGAGCTATCCAGGTGCTCCTCTTGTATTTATCTTTTAGTGGACACATGTACCCTTTTCTCTTTGTTAATATACCCAAGAGTGGAATTGTTGGGTCATAGGACAGGCTTATGTTTAGATCTGGTAGATAATGCTAACCAGTTTTCCAAAGCAATTATACAAATATACACCTGCCAGAAATCTTCATATCTTCATTAAAACTTGGTACTGTAAGTCCTTTTAACTTTAGTTCTATTGGTGGTCTTATACCGATATCTCCTTGTGGTTTTAATTTGTATTTCTTTGAAGACTAGTCAAGTTCAGCTATTTTTATATGCTTACTGGCCACTTGGTTAACCTTTTGGAAAGTTCAAGATTTTTTTTTATCTTATTATCCCTATTTAAAAAAAAATTTAATTTTTTAAATTAACATATAATGTATTATTAGCCCCAGGGGTGCAGGTCTGTGAATCACCAGGTTTACACTTCACAGCACTCATCAAAGCACATACCTTCCCCAGTGTCCATAAACCAACCACTCTCTCCCTATCCCCCTCCCCAGCAACCCTCAGTTTGTTTTGTGAGATTAAGAGTCTCTTATGGGGGATGCCTGGGTGGCTCAGTTTGTTAAGCAGCTGCCTTCGGCTCAGGTCATGATCCCAGCGTCCTGGGATCGAGTCCCACATCGGGCTCCTTGCTCTGCAGGGAGCCTGCTTCTCCCTCTGACTCTGCCTTCCACTCTGTCTGCCTGTGCTCGCTCTCGCTCGCTCTCTCTGACAAATCAATAAATAAAATCTTTTAAAAAAAAAAAAGAGTCTCTTATGGTTTGTCTCCCTCTCGATCCCATCTCGTTTCATTTATTCCTTTCCTACTCCCCCAAACTCCCCATGTTGCCTCTCAGCTTCCTCATATCAGGGAGATCATATGATAATTGTCTTTCTCTGATTGACTTATTTCACTAAGCATAATACCCTCTAGTTCCATCCATGTCATCGCAAATGGCAAGATTTCATTTCTTTTGATGGCTGCATAGTATTCCATTGTGTATATATACCACATCTTCTTGATCCATTCATCTGTTCATGGACATCTAGGTTCTTTCCATAGTTTGGCCATTGTGGACATTGCTGCTATAAACATTCAGCTGCATGTGCCTCTTCGGATCACTACATTTGTATCTTTAGGGTAAATACCCAGTATCATGATTGCTGGGTGATAGGGTAGCTCTATTTTCAACTTTTTGAGGAACTTCCATGCTGTTTTCCAGGGTGGCTGCACCAGCTTGCACTCCCACCAACAGTGTAGGAGGGTTCCTCTTTCCCCGCATACTTGCCAGCATCTGTCATTCCCTGATTTGTTAAAGTCCAATATTTTTGTTCACTTCTATAAAACATTGGGTTGTCATTTTCCTTATTGATTTGTAGGGGCTCTTTGTATATTTTGGGTACTAGTCATTTGTCAGACTTGTGAATTATAAATAATCTTCTCCAAATCTATAGTCTCTTTTTTTTTTTTTTAAGAAATGATACCAATTCTATTTTTTAAAATATTTTATTTATTTATTTGAAAGAGAGAGCAAAAGAGCCAGAGAGCACAAGTGGGGGGAAGGCAGAGGGAAACAGAGAGGAGGCTCTGCAGGGAACCCCCTGTGGGGCTCAATACCAGGACCCTGAAATCATGACCTGAGCCAAAGGCAGATGCTTAACCAACTGAGCCACATAGGTGCCCCCAAATCTAATTAATGTTGGGTTATGATAAACAGAATTTCTTAATATTAAGAAAGTTCAGTTTTTCAAACTTTTGAAGTTAAGGCTTTTTGTGTTCTGTTTAAGAAATCTTTGGCCACCCCAAGGTTATGATAATATTCTCTCATCTTTTCTTTTAGAAGCTTGATTGTTTTGATCTTCATATTTAAGTCTATGATCTGTATAGAATTAATTTTTTTATATAGTGTGAGGTAGGAGATCAGAATTCATTTTTCTATATGCAGATCCATTGACCCAGCAATATTTATTAAAAATATTCCTTACTGAATTACAATGTACTGTTACAGTAGATCAGATGACAATATATGTATGCATCTATTTTTGAAGTCTCTGTTTTTTTCCATTGGTGCATTTCTCAATGCCTGTGCTTCCATAACTATCTTTACTGCTATAGCTTTATAAGTTTTGTTATCCAATTACGTAAGTCTTCCAGATTTGATCGTTAAGATTTCCATGGCTAGTTCCTTTGAATTTTCATATACATTTTAGAATAAGCCTGTTAGTTTCCACAAAAAGCCTGCTGGGATCTTGATTGGGATCACATTGAATTTATAATCTTATTAAGGAGAATCAACAGTCTAACAATATTGAGTCTTCTAATCTGTGAATATGGTGTATCCTTTAATCTATTTAAGTCTTTCAGTATTCCCATCAGTGCTTTTTAGTTGTTGGTGTATGGGTCTTGCACATTTTTTGTTAGATTTATTCCTAGATATTTTATGATTTTTGGTGCTTTGTGTACGGCATTTTAAAAATTTAATTCTAATTGTTTTTAGTGTTACCTAAACATACAATTTTGTATTCAACAACCTTGGTAAGTTAACCTCTAATAAATGTAATAGTTTGTAGTTTCATTTGGATTGTCTCTGTATACTTAATCATGTCATCTATCAATACTGATATTTTGTTTTTTTCCTTTCCAATTATTTTACTACTTATTTCTTTTTCTTGTCTTATTGTACTGGGTGGGACCTCTAGTATAATACTGAATAGGAGGGATATGAGAGTGTTGGATGTAGAGTTTTGCAGATATCCTTTATTAGGTTAAGGACTTTCTCTGCTATTCCCAGTTTACTGGGAGCTATTTTTTTTTTTTTTAAATCATGAACAGTTACCAAATTTTATCAAATGCTGCATCTTTGAGTATATTTGTCATATATATAATCATATCTATGAGATATGACTATTTGAGATGAGCACATTTCTTTGTTTATTCTGTTAATGTGATTAATTATTACTTTATTTTAGAATGTTAAATCAACTTTGCATTCCTCAAGTAAATCCAATTTGGTCATGATCTGATATATATATATATTTTATCTACTGTTAGATATGATTCATTAATATCTTGCTTAGGATTTTTGCATCTGTAGTTTTCTTTTGCCAGCATCTGATATCAATGTTAAGGTCTTCACCAAAAAGTTGCGAAAGTCTTTCTTTTTTTTTTAATGTTTTGTGCAAGAATTCACAATTAAAGGCACTTGAATATGTGATTTGTTTTGTGGAAAGTCTTTATATATTTAATTTCTTTAATAGATGTAAGAATATTCAGATTTTCTATTATATTAGTTTTGGTAAAATGTGTTTTTCTGGAATATGTTTATTTCACTATATTTTCAAATTTATTTCCATAAAGTTCTTCATAATATTGTCTTATCTTTTAAATACCTGTAGGATTTCTACGGATATTCTCTTTTTAATCCCTGGAATTGTTTACTTGTGTTGTCTCTCTTTTTCAAAACTAGCCTTGCTAGGTACTTATGAATTTTATTAATAGTTTCAAGCTATCAGATTTTTGGTTTGTTGATTTTTCTCCATTGTATATTTATTTTATCATTGATTTATGCACTTACCTTTATCATTGCTTCCTTCTATTTTTCTTGGGTATAATTTGCTGTTTTACCTCCAAGTTTCTTAAGATGGAAAATTCTTACTTTCAACATTTCTTCTCTTAAAATATATGCAAATAATATATTCATTTATATTTTAATATTTGCCTTTAATTCTGTAAGTATGACTTTAAGCACAGTTAGCTGCATTCCAAAGGTTTTGATATACTGTATTTTCACTTCACTCAAAATATTTTTTCCATTTCCATTTTGATTTCTTCGATGATCTGTGAGTTCTTTAAAAGTGTGTTGCTTAATTTCCAAGTAGGTGGTGATTTTCTATTTCACTTTCTGGTATTGATTTCTCACTCAATGCTACTATGATCAAAGAAAATACTTCTATTTCAATCTTTTGAAACTCGTTGAACCTTCTTTTGTCCAGTTTATGGTTTATTTTTGTACGTGTTTCGTATGCACTTAGAAAGAATGTGTATTCTCCAGATGGTTTTAAATATATCAATTAGGTCAAGTTGGTTAATCATGCTTCAAATTGTCTGTGTTTTTTACTGGTCTTTTACCTGTAGTTCCATCAGTTACTGAGAGAGGTGTTTCAAAGCTGGTGCTAGTCTGGCTCTGGAGAATGTGGACAGGGCTGCCTTCTACAGCTGCAGAGGCTGTCCCTGCCATTATGGAATATGTGAATGGCACTTCCTGGAGGTGTGGGTTGGCATTTACGTTGAAAATGAATCTCAGCCTGGGCCCTGATAGGTCAGACAATGTCAAGATGAACCAGAGGCCTGTGTTAAACATTTAGTGCCATATTTGAGTTCATAAGTCAAACTGTGGTTTATATACTTGGCTTCTGTGGCTATTTTCTTTGCTCTGCTATGTCTTCTTTAAGTAAGGCCATAGAAACACCAACTTTCCCCTTCCAATTTCCCTCAACTCCCTTCTCCTCTCCATCTCCCCATTACCTCCATGTTATTTGTTATGCGCCACAAATAAGTGGAACCATATGATAATTGAAGGGAGTTGAGGGAAATTGGAAGGGGAGGTGAACCATGAGAGACAAGGGACTCTGAAAAACAACCTGAGGGTTTTGAAGGGGCGGGGGGTGGGAGGTTGGGGGAGCCAGGTGGTGGGTATTATGGAGGGCACGTATTACATGGAGCACTGAATTCTGTTACCCTGAAAAGAAATTAAAAAAAAGAAAGAAAGAAAGAAAGAAAAGAAACACTAACTTTCCCTAGGCTGTAGAGCACACACGAAGGTTCTGGCCAAGGTCTGTGTGAAGACGTGAGGAGTGTGAATGTCCATAGGAATAACACAGATGCTGGGAGATACATGGTAATTACTTTTTACCTGTGGAGATTTACCTCCTTAGCAGTTTCTGATTTGGGAAATGGGACTTGACACTGGCTGAAGCATGGGTTCAAACATCTCCCCCAAACTTACTTCTGAGCGATGAACACTTCCAGATAGGCGAATGAATGTGCTGGCTCCACACTGTGGCTCCGGGCTTGGTACCGGTGAGGGTACTTATCGGTGAGGGTATTTACTTAACAGCTACGTGTAGACTTCTTTGGAGCACAGGGTTGGGGAAGAACAAAGATTTTGGAATTCAGAAAGACCTAGAATTGAATCCTATTTTTTCATTGTCTTGCTCTGTGGCGAGGACAAAATCATAGGTTCTCCAAGCCTCAGTGCTTCTCTCTGTAAAACCTGATTCATGTGGTCTGTGGTTAAGATGAAGTAAGTAGGAAGCTTCTAGCAACTGTGCTTGGCTATAGAGAAAACTAGCACATGCTAGTTCCTCCTCCTCTTCTCCCAGTGTCTCAAGTGACCCAACTGAAGAATGACACTATTTTTGGGTTAGGGTTGGAGATAGACTATGGGGTTGGCTGAGGAGCTCAGCCCTGGAATAACGCTGGGAGTAGAAAGGATTGGGGTCCGCAGGACTGGGAGGCCTGTTGAATAACAGCCAAGTTTTTTCACAAAAGGAATGAGGACGGGTCCACAGCCATATTAGATTCTACCTATTGTTGTCATTGATGCTGCTGTGGGTACTAACCTCGGGAGAACTGTGAGCCAGCTAGGAAAGAAAAACCTGATTGGCACTCCAACTTCTGTCCAAACGTGGAAAAGGTCCTCACACATCGGAAGTCGGCCCATATGTAATTCTCCTGTTTTATTTTTGCACAGGACTGGGATCTGTTAGCACTCATCACATTCTGAGATTTGTAGTAAAGCACCTCAGAGGAAAAAGTTCTTGCCAGTGACTGAAGGAGGCCTGGTCGTTTGGGCTCAGCAGGAACTCCAACAGGAGTAGAAGCGTCGACTCAGGCTAGTGGAGGGCAAATCAAGTAGGAAGACTCACTTTGAGGGCTTATGTGGGAGGTTCTGGGAGCCCTAGCGTCTCTCTGGTAGGGTATCCAGGTTGACCTGGAGTAATGGAGAACAGGCATTCTGAGGGCATTCTGTAGCTATGAGCCTGTGTAAATTGTGAGAATAAGTTACAGGCTAAGCATGAGGCAGGTATGCATTTTGTAAGGTGTAAGGTCTAGTCCTGGGACGGACTATGTCTTTGGCAGGTTGCATTGAAGATTCCAGAGTTTTCTCCTGCCTTGGTGGGAGATGAGGTAGCAGGTGGTTAGTGATATCTGCTGTAGCACAAGGAGGGGCTGGTCGACCCAAGGAGGGCTCTTTCTTTTTTGATTTCTTTTAGAATTTAATTTTAATTTTTCTCAAAGGAATATATTTACATGATGGGAAAAAACGATGATACCACAGGGCATTCATGAGAACAGCCACCCCTGATCTCACCTCTCTCCCCACCCCCGGGTCCTGCCTCTTTCCCCCACCGCCCCCTCCCCAGAGGCAAACCACTACCACTTTTTACAAGCTATAGATTCTTATGTCCGTATTTCTTTTATGAAGGAAGAATTCAAACAGACATGGAAGTTGGGAGAATAGTATGAGAAACCCCTGATCCCCTCACTTGCCCTCAATGATTATCATCACATGGCCAGACCCTCTTCATTTCTCTCTCTCTCTCCACTCCCAGATGAGTCGTCTCATCTCTAAGTAAGTTACTGTGACTCTACAAATAAGGAATCTTGTTTTTAACATAAACATGTACCATCATCTCCTTAGCCTCGTCACATATCTGGTGTTTAATGTATTTGATGATCTTATCATTTTTAAAAGATATTTTGCCTCACAATTTTTAAATAACATGCTTTTATTTGCGCCGCTTATTTTCAAATCCAATAGCCTGGTTGCTCTCTTCCAGGGATCCCCATCTATTTTAGAACAAGTCTGCGAATCACTGAAGAGCACAAATGTGGCCATAGGTGGCTTCTGATGGTTTCCCAGCTGGGGTCCCTCCCCTGTGGCTACCCCACCCCCCTCCACCAGCCCCTGCAGATGCGGCATTCAGAGCAGCTGTGTCCTGAGATTAGCTTATGTGTGGCTTTTTGTTTTTACTTTGTGAATGAGAGTGCAGTTGGAAACCAGTATTGTAAAGCGAACTTACGTAATCACGCTCATTCACTCTGGCCACTGGGAAAACAGCAGAGGCGAGGCGAATTATTTCTGAGGTAGCCAGTGTGGTGTAATGGAAAGACATCATGACTTTTGGAACTAGAGAGTTGGGGTTTAAAGCCATGCTCTGTCACCTAGCAGCTATGTGACCTTGGAAAAATCACATAACCTCTTTGTTTCTCAGTTTTCATATGTGTGATACAGGGATAGCAATACTTATCTCTAAGGGAAGTTGTTGTAAGGACTCAATGAAATGACACACACAACACACTGGAATGGTACTTGGCACATATTAGGGGCATAGTAAATTCGCATGCTTGCTGTCTCTCAGGATATACATGTATATGCGGCATATATCTGGATATGGGTGTGTGAATATATATATTTCCAAATATAGTATTTTACTTTTTAGAGTTAGATGGATAACAAACCCAACTCAGTTTTATTATACATATTTATCACTGTATTTATTTAAAAATTATCTGGCCTTTCTGTTTAAACCTCCACTTATGACTGCCTAAAATAAAAAATATAAAACAACTCCTTTTAGTAAAACGCCCTTAATTCAAATTAAGATTTCAAATGATAGAAGTTAAAAAAAAAAAAGTAACTTATTCGTTTCATATAATGCTAACTAATTGAATGTAAATCCCTTCCTCTTAGCTGGGCTTGCTTTAATGGATACATGACTCACGTAGTTAAAAGTGGTTTAGTCAGGGCTCTTCTGGTTGCAAGAGACAAAAGCCTGTACCAGCTTGCTTAAGCATAGGGGAATTTTACCAGCTCACAGATGCCGGAAGTCTAGATGTGGAGTTGTCTCCAGTTATGTCCTGATCCGGGGGCTCATCAAGCATTGCTAGATTTCTCTTCTTCCTCTTGCTGTCTCTCAGCTCTATGCATTGGTGTTAGTCTGTAGTTTCTTCCAATTCTCAAAGGTGTTCAGGGTAGCCACCTGTTATCTCTAGTTCCTATTGTCCTCTCAGTCCTCAGTCCCAGGGGAAGAGGATCTTTTCTTCCCTAGGATCTGCAGATCACCTTTCAGGGAAGACTCATGTTGGCTCTCTCCAGTCACATGCTCTGAGGGAGGGTGAGAGCACAGCATGGGAACAGGGTCAGTTGCTAGGATAGACAATCTCACCGCGACCAAATAGAGGGACAGAGGTGATTCTCTGGAGGAGAAGCAGAGAGTTGATATCATATAAGAATACGGTTTAAGGAAAAATAATTGTATCACTTACATAGTTTATTTGTGAAATGGTTATTGGTCATACTAGCACAATCAATATATGATAATTTTATCAAACTGAAAAGGTGAGTTTTAAGTTGGGCTGTAAGGCAGGAGCTTATATGGATTCGCAAAAACTCGAGCAAAGTCTTTGCTCATAGGAAGCAATAGGTGTGACGGGTGAGATTTATTTAGGCTGCCATGTACCAGGCTATCTGCTGACCCTTCACGTGGCATCTTATATAATCCTCACACATGATGACACAAGGTCACACAGCTGGCATTCACGCTGAAGTCGGCTTGTTCTAGAACCCTAATTCCCATCTGCTGTGCTCTGAGATATATCCCATTAAAAACATTCTCACTGAAGACATGTTGAACTCTACTGAACATCAAGCACACCGGTGGGACTGATAAAGCATCCCTTTGCTTGTAGGCACGGGGAGATTCCCTTGGGTGTCTGGTGCACAAGTGTGTGCTGGGTTCCACCACCTAGCTGACCTAGCAAGGGACATTTACAGGCACAAATAGCTCAGTGAGATTGACACCAAGAAATGCCCAGGCTCCATTTTTGTGCTGGATCGTTGCAGTAATTTCCGTGGGTGTCTTTCCTGGACCCATACATTATCAAGGCTCTGCTAAGAAAGTGAAGGTTGGACTATAAAGTATAAGTCTAACCTTAAACCAGTAAAGCAGCGAGTCAAAAATATTCAGAGTCTGCTCACATCAACATAATCTGAGTGAATCAACCCCAAGGACAAGCCAAAATGAGCAAAGAAAGGCATGTAAATGACATAAGATCATCAGAGGCAGGGGAAAAAAAGATGCAAAACTGATGAAGCCCTCTATATGATATTTTCTAACCTACTTTCCGTCATCTTTTTGGCTACAGGGGCCACAGGCGCACCCCAAGTCCCCAAGTCCTTGAAGCTGACAAGGAAGAAAAAGGATGTGTGTGTTTATTCTATGTGCATGCATGAGGGCGTGTGCGAGTGTTTAAATTCCTGGCCAGCAACTCTGTCGTATGTGTTAAGTGGCTGAAAAATTAGGAGAGTGCCAGGCTCTGCTTTAATTGGATTTTCTAATGCATAAATAAAAGGAAGGTGAGGGAGATTCATTCTTTGATCGATGTCTCCCTCAGAGTGTGCCCAGCTGGTCCAGAGTCCCTCTCTTGCCTAATTAAGGGGCCTTATTCGGCTCATGCTCAGAGCTGCCGCCTGTGTGCTGGTCTGAAAGCTGACATCAAGCCCATGGGACCAGAAATGCCTCTAGGGGTGGAGCGGGGACAGAAGACTGGATCCCTAAATTGTTCTGGAACCCATACAGGAACGAATGATGACATAATGGACAGCAGAGGAACATGAAGTCCAATTCTGGTCTGGAGAAAAAGCCCCTAGAAAAATGGCTTCAGTGGAGGCTCAAAAATATACCCCAAACGTTTACCTGTAGGAGGCTTAATGAAGATCAGCCCAGGAGGCTTTTGGAGATCAGCCTGTTGTGGGCTGGGACCCCAGGGAAGCAAGCTGGGCACTTAGGGCACAAAATTTAAGGAGACAATCACTCTCTGGTATTTGCGATGCTACAGTGAGAGGGATCTTCCAACCATATAAATATGAGTGCCCTGAAGATGGAGTCCAAACACCTTAAGGTTACAGAAGTGCTTCTCCCATTTTTACTTGCCTCCAAATCACCAGCTGAGCTCTTGAACATAAAATGCAGATTCTAGGTTAGTAGGTCATGGGCTGGTCTTGAGATTCTACATTCCAACAAGCTCTTGGGTGATGCTGAGGCTACTGGTCTGGGATCCACACTCAGTACAGTGAAGATTCCAGCTAAGTAAGGCCATGAGTGATATCCAGTCTGCCACCTGTTCTTACACACAAAGTTTTATTGGAACATATTCACTTCCATATTGTCTGTAGGTATCTTCTTGATACAGTGGCAGAGTTGAGAAATTTTGACAAAGACGCTGTTGACAACACAGCCTAAAATATTTACCATCTGTCCCTCACAGAAAAGTTTGCTGATCCCAGTTTACAAAATCTCTTTTATTTTTTGCTGATATTTCAGATAAAAGCCATGTACTTCAATTTCTAGAGCTTTGCAAATGAAGTTACTTTTCTTTTGATGTTCTATCCCTTCTCTTTCTTACCTATTACTTTGTCATTCTGATCTCAGCTTAGATATCATTTTTCCCATGATGCCTTGTTTGATGTCCCAAAACTGAGTTAGGTGACCCTCATATATATTGTCAGAGAGTCTTGATCTTCCTGTTGAGACACTAATTGCCCTGGGCTATAGTTGCCAATTTCATCATTTCTCTTTCCCATTAGGAAATAGACTTCTTAAGAGTAAGGGCAATAGCTGTTAGTTCTTGCATTCCAACCACCAGGCACATAGTTTCCGGTTTTATTTTATTTATTTATTTATATATTTTTTAAAGATTTTATTTATTTATTTGACAGACAGAGATCACAAGTAGGCAGAGAGGCCGGTGGAAAGAGAGAGAGGAGGAAGCAGGCTCTCCGCGGAGCGGACAGCCCGATGCGGGGCTCGATCCCAGGCCCCTGGGATCATGACCCGAGCCGAAGGCAGAGGCTTTAACCCACTGAGCCACCCAGGTGCCCCTAGTTTCCAGTTTTAAATTTGATAATTTTATGACAACTTTGGACACCTTTCTTATTTTTAAGTTCCTTGAATGGAGAGAGATCTTGGCATTCCAGAGGATCTCTACCCAGTCTGCTTCCCATTACTGGTCTCCTTGAAGAGGAGGAAATACTCAGTGGTCATCCAGTCTAGTGGGAATAATGCCAGCACACACAGACACACACAGAGACACAGACACACACAGACACACACACACACACACACACACACACAAGTGGTTGTCAGTTCGGATTCCTGCATTGGCCCGAGGACCTACATATCTTTTGAGATTAAAAATATCTGACAATTGAAATTGAAGAATCGATCTGGTTTTCCTAGACTCTTCTACACTGGGTTGCTTAAGAGCTTCAATAAAAGTGTTAGCTGGAGAGGATAGTGAAACTCTTGCTTATGGTGGTTCTTGAATTATAGTTATCCCTGCTCTCCTTTAACAGAGAGAAATCCAGTTCAACGGATCATTTTGAGAAAATAAGCAACCATGAGGTCAATTGCCTCTTTTAAGAGGCCAAGCAGTGGTTTTCAAAGCTCATTTCCACTCAGCAGGGCCAGTGGAATCTTGGTTGAAGAGCCGAAGTCTGCCCAGTGAGTTGTGGGCCAGCCTCAGGTCTGGCTGCTGCAGACAGGCCCCCACAGTTCCCTCAGATTCTTCCTTGAACAACACAGCGTGTGTTTCCAGGGTGGCCCTTCAGCAGCAGGAAGTGGTGTCCAGTGGTGAGGCCTGAAGACGTTAAGCCAACCATTGACTGAAGGTTGGTAAGATGATCTGGGTGAGATGGGCCGATATAACCAGATGTACCTCAAACCACTGATTGTTCCATTCTTCCCTGAGATGTTTAAATCATCACCATGATGTTTGCACATCATGAGGCATTCACCTCCTTTCCTCACAGTCTTCAATTCTGCCTGTTTAGGGCAAGTTCCACCAGGCCCCAGTCCCTTGAGTTCATAGTTAACTATCAGAATCTATGTACGTCTAGTGCCGCGGCTTTGTCCATATCACAGATGAGTACTTATGACTTTTTAATATCATAAGCATTTCCTCCACAATTTCTCTCACTTTTTTAAATTTTTTTCCAGTGAGAGAAAAGCTCCTTAGGAGAAACTATGTAACTCTAGAAACACCAGCCAGCATTCGAGACATCCTGTGACAGTGAAAAGCCAAATTCCAGATGTTGGGTTTTGATTCTCCAAAGCAATGTGTGCAGGGATCACGGGCAGGTCAAGAACTAGTTAGAGAACTCCTGGTCCCCCCCTAGCCCTCTGACGCACTCAGAGTTAAGAGTTCAAGGCAGACAGCTGAAAAAGACTTTAAGGGACAGGTCAAGGAGGGAAGCACCTTGACCCTCTCTGCTGAGCAAGCAATAATCTTCCAACTTCGGATACCTGGCCGATCTTCCTATCTTCTGCTCTCAATAAACTTGTACCAATGGCCATCTGAGGCAGGGCAGATAGGGCTAGGTGCTTGGAGAAGAGAATGTGTTCATTTTCAGTTTCCTTGGTGCAGTCTGAATATGTTGAATGAGTTACTTCTGGATTTTTTTGAAGTTTGACTCCCCCTTACCCACATTAAAATATGAAATAGCTGCTCACTTCTCTATTTTGGTTTTGTCATAGCTGAGAGTTTTCAGGCCACACACAGACATACTTTTTAATTTTGGCAAAGAGTAAACAGCCAAGGCTCATAAATTACATCCATAAATATTTGGTGTACTTAGATGTGTTGAGGGGTTTCAAAGGGAAGGAAAGAAAACCAAGAGGGGGTAAAAATAAGCTTTATCTAGAGGTAAGTGAAATCCTTTATTGTATGAAGACTTGAAAGCAGTCACCAAGAGACAAAAACGAACTTTTGAAGTTTTCAAAGGAATCATCTTCTGCTCCCATTGTGCATAGCAAGGAAAATATCTCTTGATTTCAATATTTTTGGATTAAGTGTCCCAATGACAGGGTGAAGAAATAGTTGCTTTTAAGAGTCAATGAATCATGAAGAAAAAGAAACCAGTCCTGGAACTAATCAGTGATCTAATATGGAACTGCTCTGGGGTCAGACAGTGGGCAGGAGTCAAAGAATCTGGCTTCTCGTCTTCCATTCCTTGGGGGAAGCCTGCACTGCTCTCCCAGGTCTGAAAGAGAAAACTAGGTGTGTCCTCTGTTAAGAGACTAAAGCACAGATCTTCGCATACAGCAGAAAGGATGCTGGATAGGAATGGTGCTTGCATCGGGAAGAAACTCTTCACTTCCCAAGAGTATTCGCCTCCAGATTTATCTAGCAGATTGCCTCAGTGTGTTTAAAATAGGATTTAATTCCCAGAACTTCAATTGCCAGAAAGTTTTTTAGGGCTCTCTTCATTGCACGAAGGGAGCTATTCTTGTGCTGGCCAACTTCTCAGGCTTATAAAGGTATCCGCTCCATTATTATGTCACTTCTCTGCTCACAACCTCTGGTGTCTCCCCATTGTCTCCTGTAAGCTTTCTCAGTCTTGGCATTTTTGATATTGGGCGCTGTAGGCTTTTTAACAGTGTCCCTGGCATCTGTCCACTGGCTGCCAGTGCCATCCCCACTCTCAGTTGTAACAATCAAACATGTCTCTAGACATTGCCAAATGTTTTTCCATGGGGGTGGGGGTGAAGAGCCCAGCTGAGAACCACTAGTCTATCAAATAAAGAGTGTAGGTATTTCTTTCTCCAGCACCAAAAGTTTGGTCCCCACCTTCCTCACCCTCTCCTTGAAGCACATTTGTCTCCGAGTCCCCATGATACAAACTTTGTTCGTTATTGTTCTTTGTCCATGTGTCCTCCTCCCTTGATGCCTTTCTTTTTGCTTGTTCAGTAGAAATTCCTCCCCATCTTGAAATGGTATGTCTCCAATCCCATCTTCTTCAGTTCTCAACTCACATTCTTTCTCTTTCTAACACAGGCAGTGTTTATTGTCCCCCTTGCGTTATCTCGGCCAATAGAACTCCAGATATGGTTAGGGCAAGCTGAGAGCAGGGAGATTTTGAGCTCTTGGGGACAGCCCTCGAGAAGAATCAAGGACCCAGAAATGACCACCTGGAATAGCCCAAGAGTTTCTGTTGCTCTCAGGGGCCCAGATGTTGCTGAGAGTGGACCAGACCCTATGAAGCTTTACAATAGGTTAGGGGTGATGCCTGGTGATCACTTCAGGAGATGATTCTAGAAATTCAGATGGGGGACAAGGAACAGGGTGGGGATGGGTGCCAACACTGAGGACTAGTGTTATCGTGTGCCAGCATCTTGGCATCGCATAACCTATTTCAGATAGTCAATGGTGACACCAAGTGGATAGCTTTGAAGTGTAAGTACCACACGATCCCATTGGCTTCTCCTCTAGCCACTTCTGATGATGATGATGATGATGGCAACAGTAATTTTATTACTTAAGAGTGGCCAACTATCCCAATTTGCCTGGGATGGGTTGTGAGGAGAGCCTGGGACTTTCAATTTTAAAGTTGGGAGAGTCCTGGGGATAAGGGGATGAGTTGGTCACCCTACTACCACTATCACCACTGCAACGATCACCGCAATCATTACTGCAGCTTCTAGTGTTCTCTGTTACATACGATTTAAGTGATCTCAATTTTATGCAATGGTAACTGAAAGTTACTTTAGAAAAAAAGACTTTTTAAAAATCTGTAACATATAATCCAAGAAAAAAAAAAAACTGTGCCTATCACCCCAACACCTTTCACCTGGAAGTCAGTCCCATTGAGGCTCCTCCTGTGTGGAATTCTGGAGTTCCCACAGCCAATGGGGTTTTCATGGCACTGTCAGTGATGCTTTTCCATCTGATGAGGGTCAGAACACATGTGGTCATAAATTGCCATGGTCATGAAAGAATATGCAGATATTGGAATGAATAGCTTAGGTCTTCTTTTCCATTTCTGCAGCTCAAGCTTCATTACTGATTAAGTCAATGGGGTGTTGCTGTTGGCAGCTGTCCCATTTAGAGAACACCTTTTGTTCCAGATAGTTGGTTAATCAGGATTCGTCAACAAAACAATGCAAGCCAACAAAATGAATTTAATTGTGTGACTCTGAGTAGAGTTGGCCAGAGAAATACTTGTCCTGAACTCCAGTCTCAGACACACGACTGTCAGGCCTTACACCTGAACAGACCAGTTAATGCTCCCCAGCCTTGGCTTTCTCATCTGGAAAATGGGGATGATATTGTTTCATTTCTATCAGATGAGGTGAAAGCATGCTGAGAAGTGTAAAATGTTATGCAGATAAAAACCTTTGTACTGAAAATGCTTCCTTTTGGTGACTTTTGAAAAAGATATTACGTTACCCTTATGCTGGATTTGTGTTCAAAATCTTATAATGCATTAGCACTCAATTTCGCATGTGTGGTATAGCAGGTACTTTCGGCTAATGTCATTATTCCATTCACTGTGCAGTCCTGAAGTTTGGGCCCTGAGGCAGCACATGTGGAATGGAGACAAGGGAATTCTCTCTCCTTGGGCTCCATTAAATGCCTTGGACGTCATGCAGGGGCCCCTTGATGCGAACTCTGAGCCATAGAACTCCAAAGAATGAGCAACCATAAAGTAGTAAAAGCCTTGTTCCAGATGGACAGAGGAGATAGCACCAACACCCAACCTCAAAATTCAAGGTCAAAAGAAAGCCATCCAATTGTGTGATTCCTATGTGATGTTTCAGTCTGGGTTAGGAGGGCCAGGTGTCAAGTAGGATATAGGGTGGGGCTTTTTTTTTTTTTATTATGTTAGATAGTATATTTGGTGTTGAGAACATCATGGAGGTCCTTTGAGTGTATGTGTGTGTGTGTGTGTGTGTGTGTGTGTGTGTGCCTTTAGGGAGGATGAAGGAGTACATTAGCTTTAGAGTTAGACTACCCTGGGTTTTAAGAGCTCTTTACCTGTGACTTTGGATGAATAATTATTAAATTAATAATACTGCTAATAAATATAATTATTCCGGCTAAGTTGAGATGAAAATGTGGTCTTTGCATCAAGGGTGTCTACCTGGTTGCCTCATCTTAAGACAAGCATGGGAGGGTGCTTGAGAGAGGATGATTCGGGACAGGAAGAATCAACTTGGGCCTCATCTTGTTAGCTTGACCCTCCTACGGGAGAAGGTTTGCCTGGGAAGTAGAGATGTGGAGGGCTGGTTCCCAGCAAGGTCTACTGGCAAATGGAAGAGGAATAGAGGAAAACTGTCACATAACCATCAGGCAAAGGGGAGAATTCTGCAAAATGTGTGACTGGGGAAAGAGTCTCCAGGAGCCAGCTGCAGCCAGGCCCAGACCAGGCCCGGGGAAGAATGAGGAGGTGGGCTTCAAGGTGATATCTCTTGTTCCTCAGGAGCCCTGTCTGCCAACAGCTCTAGGCTGCTCAAGGGTACTCAGACAAACCTTACTCTGGGCTGTGGATATAATGTCGCAGTCTTGCTTCCCTCCTGGTGCCCTCTCCAGGTTCCACCCACATCAAAGTCATTTCCATCTGTTGGACCCCAACCCATCCTTTGAGGCCCGTTCACAGAGGATTCCTTCTCCACGGAGTGACACAGCGGAAAGTGCTCTCTTCCCTCTCCAGCTGTGTTGCCTGGACCACTGCGGTGAAAACAAAATAAAAACAAAAGAGGAAATAATGTGAGGATTTGGGAAAGGCAGATTTTGAATTGACAACTTTTATTTGACTAAGTAAGAATGCTTAAAAATGTACAAACAGAACTGTTTTCTTTTAATTTTATAAAAGTTAATATCTTATCCCAAAGATAGGAAGGATATGTTTCCAGAATTAACAATGCTTTTGGAGATACAACAAAATTAACTTTACACATGAATCTGTTGTGTTGTCCTTTTTTTTTTTTTTCTTTGCCTCTTTTTACCTTAAACTTCCAAAAAATTCAATGTGGGCTTCTATTTCCCTGCGGATCATATTTGATAATCTTGACCCTGTAACAATTTATTGGTTCTTCTTAAGGCCCCCATTATGCCGACATGTTTAGGGATCATGCCTATTTTATCCTAATCTCCTTTCTGTAGGATTCCATTCTTTCTTATTTCCTATTCTTTCTTATTTCTGTATCCTGTAAAACTCTTCGTGTAGAATCAGTCTCCATTAAAGTTTGAATAGATGGGTGGATAGGTTATGCTTGAACAAGACGCCCTTCTGGGTGGACCAGAACAAATGATAGGGGCTTTCCCAGGTGACCTTTGGTGGCCCTGTTCCAAACTGGAACCAGCGCTATGATAGATGGATTGCTTTAGCTGTCTTTGTCCTGTACACTTACAGTGCCCTACAAGGGGCCCAGCCATAAGACATGATGTAATTGGGTATTAGTACACTTGATACAAACAAGGGCTTGAAAAATGTTACTTGCTTATTCCCACTTGTGTTCTCGCACTCTGTTATTGCCTTGAGAAGAGCATGTTGGAGCTACCTGCTGGGAAATGGGGTAAGAGAAGAAAGACAAGTTATCCCAGTTAAAGCCAACCTACATTTGTTCAGCAGAGAGCCAACACTCAGACACACTAGCAGGAAAACTATTATTTTCAGCATAGGCAACTGGTCAACCTGCGGCTAAACGGTGGCTCTTGAGATTTCAACCAAAATCAGCTTTGTTAAAAGCTGAAATGAGCAGAAAGAAGACTGACCCAGAAGAAGGGATGGAAAGAAAAGGAAATCTGTAGGGAGGGGAGAGGTCGGAGACCACCTTTGCCCACTCAGCAGTTATCCCTGGGCCTGGACTGAGTGGCAGCCCTCAGATTCCTAGGACCAGCCGAGAGGAGTGTGGCACCTCGAATGTAGGCTCAAGTTCCTAGGAGATGCTCCTGTATTCCCCAGGGGTCTGACCCTGCTATTCCAGCCTCCAGCAAATGATTTTGCTGGTCTGAACTACCCAAGTAAGTGCTCACCTACTGCTGTGTTTGTTAATTAAACAAATATAAAATGTATCTGAAACAAATAATACATTATACATTAATTTAAAAATAAATAAATAAAACACACCTCAATATTTTCAAAACAACAACACACCATAAAAAATACCAAAGTTTTGGTATTTGAACCTAAGCCAGATTAGACACAGACAGACACACTGCCTCTTGAGGCCTTGACTACGTCATGTTCCATTGTTTCAAATCTCTCATCCAACAAGCCGAGGGGGCAGGCTTTTAAATTTTGCAAATATATGATCAGCCAGTACTATCAGCTTTTCTGAATTCACTGCTATAGAAAAATGCTTTGCCCAGCTCTGGCTACAAATTTCCCTGCCATCTTGGTGAGATTTATTGCCTTTTAACACAAGCTTCTGGTATCTCCTGTCAAGCCATAGGTCAGGTGCAAATGAACCATTTCATTCTGGCTTTTCCCAGGTTTTAAAAATTCAGCCTTCCCTAGGAGATAGGGAATTCTGCTTTGAATGTGCTTGGGAAGAGAACAAATAGAATAAATATTGGCCATTCACCAGAAATCATTTGGAACCTGAAGTCAAAGTGGTCTGTGCAAGATGTGATTTCTGTACCTACCTTCTAGAAAACATAGGACTACAACTCTTGGCTGCACCTTCATCTGTACCTATAGGAACTGCTCTGGTACTTTCCCTGAGAAAAACTACCTGGTTTAGACAAATACCTCATCTGTCTCTGTCCCAGGCAGTTGGTTCATGGTGAGGCAGTTTTTGGTGTTGAAGAGACTGTAAGCAGTTGTGAGTATGTAGCATGGCAAATTAGGGGTTCTCCAAGACCCAGGCTGTATAGAAACAGCACCTGTGAAGCTGTGAAATGACCCATGATGGTTAATTTTATGTGTTAACTTGATTCTTCCCAAACATTTGGTTGAATATTGTACTGGATGTTTCTGTGAAGGTGTTTCTTTGATGGAAGCAAACAGTTCTCCACAATGTGGGTGTGCCTTATCCAATCAGGGGATGGGTGATGGTCTGAATAAAACAAAAGACTGAACTCTCCCAAGTAAGAGGGACTTCTGCTACCAGACAGCCTTTGGACTTAAGGGTGAAACACTGGCTGGCTGATTTTCTGGCCTGATGACTCACCCAGTAGGGATGGGAGATGTTGAAGACCATCTTTGCCCAACTTTCGTCAACCTCCCTAATCACGTGCATCAGACAGTTCCTTAAAATAAATCTCTCTCTTTACATATACCCATCCTGTTGGTTTCTGTGGAGAATGCTGATGAATACAACCTCTGTATCTGAGCCCTTTCCTGTCCTTCTGATGTGGTTGTCCTGTGGTGGCCTCAGATGCTCTTTTTAGATGCTCTTTTTAGAACATCTCTGGAGGTCCATGTGACTGGTGTTGAGGACTACCGCCAGGGTCCCTGTCTCCCCATTCCATATGAAATCGGTCCTGACCCAGTCATGTCGCTGTCATTTGAGTCCTGGCTCTGACACTACCTGGCTGAACAACCTTAGACACAGAATTCCAAAACTTTCTGAGGCTTGGTGTTCCTACCCAGAAGGGACCTCAGATTGCTGTGATGTCAGAGGAATTGAGGGATGGAAAGGCAGGTGAGAGTGAATGTGCATGTGTCCCGCACCTGGTACTTTGATCATCTCCGTGGCTGGAAAACACAGGGGTCTGTAAGCAGGAGAGGGGGCTTTTTCTCCCTCTGCAGTGCTAACCTTTGGCCTCTCCACTCAGACAGGCAGCTCAGTGTCGGCCTTTAGCCTAGCGTGTCTGAGAGCCCTGGGTCCGACCCAGCTTCAGTGCAGCGGGGGCCAGGTCAGGATGGGGGGGGGGGCCCTGGATATTCAAGTATCAGCTGTTGTAGTGGATTTGGGGTCTTTGCACAGGGGTACTCTCTGGGGCTTTGGGTGAATCCAGAGGTCGCTTCACAAATGTTGGTGAAACGAATTGAAATACTGTGGTCAAATTGAGCCATGTGAGAGACCAGGAGACACATCGGAGTAATTTTCATGGTCAGCCAAAGGTGCGGCATCGTCGGGGGTTTGAGGCTCGGGTCATGCGTGGCTGAAACTGATCCCCCTCCAGCCCGGGCCCAGTGGGCAGCCTGTAGGCGGGGGCGGCTTCCTTCGTGCCGGCCTCCGATGGCCCGGCCGGGAAGCATGCCCCTAGCTGCAATTTCATACCGGGACATTTGAGAGGGTTATGGGAAACCATTTTTCCCTTCCTCTATCATCTCGAGTGAAACGGATTTGGGGCATGTAAAAAGCGTGTCCTTTAATTTATGGCAACCTAAACAAACCTGAGCAGCCGGGACTGAGAGCCAGAGATGAAGGTGAGTACGAGAGAAGCGCGGGTGTGGATAATGCTGTTGATATCCTTTCACCTCCTGCGGCCTGGGTCCGGGAGGGAGGGCTTGGGCATTTGGGCCATTTGGAACATGCTCTGCTCACATTAACGTTGTAGAAGTAGTTGGCTTTGTTGACTTCCTGCATCGTGACGGAGTATTTTTATAGCTGAAGGAAAAGTGTTTGATTGGCAAGGATTGGAGAATAGGAACTCAGCCTACATTCAGAGACGCGTACAGCCGGTAAGGGGATTTTTGCCTTATCCAGGGAAATAAACTATTCAGTGGCCACTAGGGAAATCACCTAGTAAGGTCGTGAAATTCTTGATGGTTTTAGGTGTAATCAGTGCATTTCAAGATAAACTTTTAGGTAAGGTTCTGTGCTAATCTCTGAACAGGAAAAAAGATGCATTCTTCTAATGTCAGCCCTAACGGGACTTACATTAAAATGCAGTGATTAGCACAGTACAGGAGTTCCATATTTCACTAGTGCAGTAAAAACATGCAAAACTACTTTAAGACTCAGTCTCCCCATCTGTAAAATGGATTTGATGGTGGTGATGCTGCTGCTGCTGCTGATTTTAACAAAAACATATGGAGCACTGACTGTGTGCTGGGCTCCTATGAGCTCGGTTGTGAGACCTTTCCATGCATTCCTTACTTAGTCCTCTCAAGAACCTGACTGAGTAGGCTATTATCTCCATTTGTACCTCCTTCATAGGATATAGTGAGGATTAAATGAATTGGTGTATTCAGAGCACTGAAGACAATGTCTGACATCTGCAAACCACAGTAAATGTTAACAATAATCATAATAAGTATTACACTATAATTGGTTGCTAGAAGCCAGTTCCCAAATAATTGTAATAGTTACTCTAAGGCAGGTATAAGCAGAATGTGATGAGGGTTCAGAATGGGGAAGGAACACATCTAGGATGAGTAGAGACTCCATGAGAGAGGTGCTCTTGGAATTGGACTTTCCAGAAAGGATGTGATCATGACATACAGGGTGGCCTCAAAGTCATGGAGGTAGGGGCACCTGCAAGGACACGAGCCACACAGTGACCAGGAAGCAGGCTGATGTGGGGTGTGTCAGGGGCAACTGTGACTAGGACAGTTGGCCAAGGGCAGAGGAAACCTACAAGTTAAGACTGAAAATGTATGTCATATTGTGGAGCTCCTCAAAGCATTGCAGGAGTTTACCCCAAACTGGGTAGGCAGGGAAGCCACTGAAGGAGTCTAAGTGGCAAAATCCATGGTCAAAGCTGTTTGGGTCTTGAATATTGCTGCTCCAAGAGTTTCCGAGTGAACACATAAAATACTGGCAAAGCCATCCGTTCTGAGATTTAAAACAAAAGCAGAACCAGGCCACAGTTCAAAGTGAATGTGAGTTTGGCTTTAAGGATAGGATTAAATCAGACCTGAAAACTCACAGAGGCCAGATTTGGCCCCAGCATTGGTGGCAGTGCCAGTATTTTATCTGGTTTTGAAATGGATCCCTCCCACCTTGCTTTCACCTCTTGTCCTTCTGATAGAGACAGTCAGAAGGAACAGCACAGAACACCATACCTGAAACCGAGCCATGTTGGGTGCAATTTGTGTAAAATCGGCCACTAAACATTATAGTATTTTCTTCCTGCTCCTTATTACTTCTAAGTGGGACAAAGAGTGATTCGAGGACAGTCAATTCCTTGTGTATTTCTTGTGTGATTTCAACATGCAGGCACCGAGCTACAGGAACCCTGTCTTCTAAGAGCTTAAGAGTCTTGGGGAGAGCCTAAGACCAAGACATGAATATAAATAACTGGAAGATAAAGTGAAAAGGAGGTGAGAGCATTTGAGAGCGTGTGGACAGCGTGCTTGGGTGGTGGAGGGGGTGCGGGTGAGGATGACTTTTCTTTGCAGAAAGGCAGCATATATCAACCCTCCCCCCTTATTTTGTCCTTTATCATTTACCAGACCATCTGCTGTGGGCTGTCTGGTATAGACGTGAAGCTAGACCTTGGTTTGAATCTTGGCTCCACTTTTACTAACTGGGACTCCTCTGGTAAATTTTTTTAGCTCCATTTTCTACAAAATGGTAACAATATTACTTACCTCCATAATTGTCATTGAGATACAATAAGGCAACGTAACCATTAGGATGTGCAGATAATTTTGTCTGCAAGTAGCAGAAAACCCAAGGCCAACTGGCCAAATGGGGAATTCACTAGCTTCTAATAGAGGCATCTTTGAGTGGAGGGACTCGGGTGGGACCATCCCGTCCAGGGGCAGGCTCCTTCAGCATCTAGCTGGCCATCCACCGTGCAGTTCTCCCCAGGCCTGCCCCATTACACTGTAGCACAGATGCCCACGTGCACAGACTTCACCCACATTCACTGCAGCTGGGCTTACGTGGCCAGTGCCTGCTTCTGAAGCAGGGACCATTGTTGTAGGCTCCTGTGAATTGCTGGAAGTTGTGAGATCTTATGTCAGTTACTTAATCCCTCCGTGCCTGAGCTTCCTTATCTGTCAGATGGACTTGATGATGGGGCTTAGCTCATAGGGTGGTGTTAGAATTTGATAAATGTTGGTTACCTTAGATCGGTTTTCTGAACCAACCTACTGGTAGTGGTGGGGGAGCGAGGTTTAAAACTCCACAGTCTGGTTCTAGAGTCCACATTTTTACTGCACTGCACCGAGAGTCTGCAGCCCAGGTTTACTCCCTAGATTATCAGTGTTTAGCACAGGGTCAGGCACAGAGAATAAGCACTCCATACATCTAATGAATCGACATTCATTAGGAATGTTGTTCTGAGAAGACCAGTTTGCAATCATGAAATGCTTTTCCTCGGTTTCTCTCCAGAATGAAAACCTGTAGATGAATCCATGGGAGCGAAGGAAGCTTTGATTTTCTACCTAAGTTGTGTGCTTAGTAAAGGAGAGTTGTCTTCAAAAGACCTTTTAGGGAACAGCCAAGTTTTTCATTTTTTAGAAGGTTTTTGTTTGTTTGTTTGTTTGTTTGTTTGTTTTTAAGGTTTATTTATTTGAGAGAGAAAGAGAGAGAGAGAGAGAAAGAAGGCATGAGGGAGAGAGCAGGGGGAGAGAATCACCACTGAGCACCGAGCCCTGTATGAGGCTTGATCTCAGGATCCTGAGATCATGACCTGAGCCAAAACCAAGAGTCTGAGTCTTAACTGATGGAGCCATCCAGATGCCCCAGGGCACAGCCAAGTTTTTCAAAAGCTGTGTGTGTGTATGTGGTGGTACTCGTCAGTACCAGTACCATCAAAATGGGCCATCTCTGTCACCCTGAGCTGCATTAGTTGATGGTTTCAATGGTACATCCAGAAATACATGGTGCTAGCCTCTGAGAGCATGTGGATGAGGGTCAGTGTGGTTCTTGGATTTAGAAGATGCTCTGATCTCCTCCTACGGCGTCAGGAAGGGAGCCCGGAAGACAGAATGATCTGCGAGAGCCCTGGTGTAGGTGGGAGCAACAAAGAAATATCCTGAAAGAATCTGACCTTATTTTATACAGGGCGTCTAATCTAATACAGCCGAGGAAGAATTTTTTAAAAGAGTCCCAAGAGGACTAATAAAATGGCTTTGAATTTCATTACGTTTGAGAGGGAGCCGCTAATTCAATTAGCCCCAAAATGAGAATTTTCCTTCTCCTTCTGTTTGGAGCAGCTCTGCAGATAGACTGCACCCGAGGAAGTCCCGGGCTGCCCTTGGATACAGTCTTCCTTGGGAGGAAAGACCGTTCTCGTCAAATATCCAAACCTTTATGTTTCTGCTCTGCGAAATTCTTGTGGGCGAGGCTAGTGTTGTTGAGTAAGGGCACAGAACTTGGAGTCGGCTCTCTTGCTTTCAAACCTCAGCTCTGCCATTTACAGGTGTGTAACTGTGAGCAAGCTACTCAACCCTTCCGACCCTCAGTTCCTTCGCCTGTAAAATGGGAATAAGGAAAGTGACTGTCATTGTCCTAGGACCATTAGGAGTATTAACTTAGTTAATACACACTCGAGTATTTAGAAGAGTGTCTGAGGAGGTCTCTACTCTTCCGGTCTCAGAGTCAGTAGAAAAGCACACAGAAGACACCACACAAGCTGTCAGTGCTCTGACATGGCAAAAGGCCCAAGGAAGAAGCAGTTGTCTCTGGAATATGTGGGGAAGGTTTCATGGAGGAGGTGAACTTGGATCTTGAAAGGTTCACAAGAGGCAGCAGAAGTAGGACTCAGGAGTAGCATACCTGAAAATAGGTCTTGCATGCCTCAAGTGTCTCCAGGGATTAGTGGGCATTTCCCAGGGGGTGAGGCCAAGGATTTATGGGGTAGGCTGGTGAGGTATGAGGTTGGGAGGTCCCTGGGGGCACGCAATGAACAGGACTGTTCATTTTGGCAAGACAAGATCATTCCATTAAATTAGGAGTTTTTTGAGCTTTACAGAATTCAATAATTCTTGTCTAGGTTTTTTTCTTGGATAGAGGATTTCAAATACTTTTGGAGAAAACTCATTCCACAGTGAAGTAGTCATGTCTTGGGGTTGACATTAGATCTTTCATTGGTGGCTGCTCTGGTGATACCCTTCTCCCCCTCCCCCCCACCGCCAATGGGGAATTTGGTTAAAAGGATTCTGGTTAAAAGGATTCTGTCAGAATCACAAAGAAAATGTCTGCAGTTTGTTGCTCTTAAAGCTGCTAAATTGTTAAAGTCACTGTTAGAATTTGATACATGGAATACGTGGTTTTTCATTTTGGCACAATGTGTCATTCCGCCCTTAAAATTTTTATTTGTCTGTTTAATCCTATTTACTGCAGAACCCCTACGTGTAAATGGGTGATATTCTAAAAATTCATTTATAAGTCAGTTGTGTGGACCACAAATCATAGTTCCATAGAAATAACCATATAATTTGTTTTAGGTCTTTGGGCAACTTGGCCAGACTTAGTGAACACAAAACATAGTTGAATAGTAGCTGCTGTTTATTAAGCCAACAATATAATAACAATAGTAAAGACTTCTGTTTTGAAAAAAAAAAATAGGAAGACAGTAATATTGTGTAGACACTTTACATTTCCATCTTATTTAAAACATTTTTCAGCCTTCCTAGATTGTTAGTCTATCATATCCCTGATAGTTTATAAGGCACTTTTGGATACATTGTCTGATTAAAGCCTCAAAACCAGCCCCTGAGGTCAGGGCAGATGAGGAAATAGCAGTTCAGAGAGGCACACTGGCTTGTCTGAGAACATACAACTTTGGTCAAAACTCTCTCTCTCTTTTTTTTTTTTTTAAGATTTTTTATTTTTATTTATTTGACATAGAGAAATCACAAGTAGTCAGAGAGGCAGACAGAGAAAGAGAGGGAAGCAGGCTCCCTGCTGAGCAGAGAGCCCGATGTGGGACTTGATCCCAGGACCCTGAGATCATGACCTGAGCCGAAGGCAGCGGCTTAACCCACTGAGCCACCCAGGCGCCCCCAAAACTCTCTTTTTAAAAAATAAAAGTACAATATAAGCAGGCAATGAAGGAAAGTTAGCCTCGCAGTGTCAGTTGCATAGAAATCTTGCCATATTTTGATTAGAGACTTTGGAAGACATGTTGGTTATAAGATGACAAGATCTTGCAACTACTTATCTAATCTAACAAATATTTATTGAACTACTAATCGGTCCTGTTTGTTTTTTTGGGATGGGTGGGTGGTAAAGAATCACAGGTATTTAAGGCATGGCTTTAGGTCCTTATTAGTTGTAGTGGTAAAAATCGTAGAGTGGAAGGTCTCTTATCTAATACAGTAGGTGCCAGGAGTCTCTTGGTTAATCCAAAATCAGGGTTTAAGGTAATCACGAGAACTAGAAAATACATGTTTTCAATAACAAATTTTGCTGTGTCTTTTTTTTTTTCATTTTTTAAAAAAATTAATTTCTTTTCAGTGTAACAGAATTCATTGTTTATGCACCACACCCAGTGCTCCATGCAATACATGCCCTCCATAATACCCACCACCAGGTTCCCCCAACCTCCTACCCCCACCCCTTCAAAACCCTCAAAAGATTTTATTTATTTATTCATGAGAAAGAGAGAGAGAGGCAGAGGGAGAAGCAGGCTCCCCAGGGAGCAGGAACCCTGATACAGGATTTGATCCCAGAACCCTGGGATCATGACCTGAGCCGAAGGCACCATCCGAGCCACCCAGGCTCCCTGCTGTGTCTTTCTAAATAAACCAATTTACCAAAAACAAGTCAATGCCTTTGAAAAAGGTAATAGAAAAAGCAAGTTGCTTAATAGGAGAATGAATCTCTCTTGGTATTTCTGGACCACAGAAAAAAATGAGAAAATGTTAGGCTGAGAGTCTGTGACAAGGAAAGAGTCACCTCCTAAGAACAAGCAACTTCCTTAGGCTGTGGTGGCAACTTTTCCAGGATGCATTATTCTGTGATTTTTAATTTGCATGAATACTTCTTAAAATCTGAGACCTTGCATTATGTTTTGTAGTCCATGGCAGCTAATTCTGTGCTGAGTACCTACTGCTGGAAAAATGTTTGATGACGGAATGAAAGGATAATTTAACACCATATTAGTTATGTTAGTGGAATAATAACCTGAACTGGGGGCCCAAAGAGTCCGCTCTTCTTTCTCATGTTTAACTGTCTCCCAGAGACAGCCTTAGGCCCTGGGAGATGAATCAGCTTTGGCTGACTTTTCAAATGACATGGCCGGCTTTCTTAAAAATGGATTTCCATTCCATTCCATTACACACTTTGTTCTGATCCTTGGCCGTCTTCCTGCACCTTATGACAAATCCTCCCAGAGCAAAAATCCTTCTGCAACAGGGACAGGTGCCAAGAAGGAGAGAGGTAGAATTCTATCCCCTGCCATAGTTTCTTTTTTCATTTTGAGGATTCTAAAATTTTGAGGATGGTAGGACACTTTCATCTTACCTCCAGGTTTCTCTTGGAATTTATTTTTGCCGTCTGTGATGCCTTTAAACTCTTCTCGTTCCCAGTGCATTTATTTGTAAAATGGATTTAATTCTGTTCTTGTAAAGCGTTTAGAAAGGTCTGTCAGGGGCACGCATGGGTACACAATGCTTAAGAATGATGTTAAAGTTTTAAAAGAGATTTATTTGACCCCGAGGCCAAATGGCACAGCCTGCAAATGTGATAAATCTAGCAAATAAATAAACAAATAAATAAATAAACATAAATGCCTTTGAGGAGGCAACGGGCCAATAGGCAGCTTCACAGTTGGCATTTACTTTTACAAGAGCAGTTGTTAATCCCACCTGCCCAGGACAGTTATAAAGGTTGCATTTCCTCTGCAGACCTTAGTTCCCCCGGGTGCACGGAGTGGAGCACTTTATTTGAGACTGGAGTCGTGAACGGACTCCCTGCGAGGTGATGACTTCATGTATATTGATATTGCCGGTAGGGGTTTATTTGCTTTCTTGCAAGGCTGTGACCCTTTGAAGTCAGGAACCACGACGAGCCCAGCTCTTTGCACAGAGCTTTCTGCATCGAATGTGTTCAAGAGACGTTCGTTAAATGGGTGGGTAAGAATATGTCCTGTTCACGGCCACATCTCCAGCACGTGGGAAGCCCTCAGAAAGTATTTGTGAGATGAATGAATAAATGAATGAAAGGTGCAAATCACTGTTTCTGTCTTCAGGACTCTGGCAGATCGGAAGCAAGGCCATATCCAAGTCTTTTCAGTAGCCAGAGTGGCACATCATCCGAAAAAGCCAGCGTCAGAACTTATTTGGGTGACATAAGGCACTAGATCATAGGAGAAGGAGGAAAGAGGAAAGAGAGGAGAGAGAATCAGAAGCCCAAATGCCAAACATATCTGTCTGTCTGTCCATCACTCGTTTACATATCATCTGTTGACACAGATACACACACATATGTAAAATGAGCTGTGGACATGTATTAATCAGCAGGGAAAACCTTAACATCTACCATCTATTTCTATCTCCATCTATTTATATATAAATATTGTCTGGGCCTTTCTCCTGAGTGTAAGACCAACAGCTGAACTGCTGGCGGACATTTCTACTCGTATGCCCACTGGCAGCCTAAACTCTTTCCTTTGTCCTTGAGCACAGAACAGGTGGGCTCTTACTGAAGGCAGCTGCATCCATCTTGGGGTGCACCATAGGTAAGGCCACTATCTCTGTGACTCCCTCCACTCTTTTACGTGGAAATTTTCTATGGGCTCCTCACTGGAGTCTTGTAGATTTATCTGTGTAAAGCCTACTCTCACCTCCAGTTCTCCTGCTCAAAGACTTTCAGGGGCTCCTCATTATCTATAGGTTAAAATTCAAATTCCTTAGTCTTATTTTCAAGGAACTATATAACCTGCTCTTGGAACTCTGTCTTAAGACTCTATTTATAAGCCCCCTTTTCCAGCCACGCTTGTCCTGACTTATTCTAGAGAAATGGCTGTTCATCTCCGTTTCCCCTCTGTGGCCCTCCCTGAGCACCCTGCTAGGTACTAGGCTCTCCATAACATCTCGTTTGTTTCTTCAACTGTTCGCTGGACACGGGATGCCATCTCTGCCTCCTCCCAGTTGAGCCAAATCCTGACCATGCTTTCGGGCTTGTCTCCCATTCTTGGTCCAAGTAGCCTGCCTTGACCATCCTAGCCTTGTCCTCTTTCCCCTATTTGAGCTAGTCAGTTACTATTTTGTACTGATAATTGCATTGTTCCTGTAATTGCATTGTAATAGCATGGTTCTGCTCCCATGAGCGGAAACTTCCATCACAGCCTGTGTGTGTGTGTTTGTGTGTGTGTATGTGTGTATTGTTTGCTGAAGGCACACATTAATAGGTGGTCAGCTGATTGTGTAACTGCTTTCACTGTTTTGAACCTCTTATTATTTTCTAAATTTTTACCACTTTAACAAATGTGCCTCTGAAACACACATTATTAAATAATCATACTAAAATTTCTCATACTAAAATTTCAAATATCAATATTAAAGTACATACCATTTTAAACATGGACATTTAAACATGAATTTGCCCTTTGAACTCTATTTACCAACTTTTTTTTTTCTGAAATGTTGGTAAAAAAGTAGGCTTATCACACTGATTATTCTACTTCGTGAGCTCGAAAGGATTGAAAAAAGTGCCACCTACGGCTAAACGTTTCCCTTGTCCCTTGTGGAACGTTTGAAGGGTCGTAAGGGAAGACTGTATTTCTCAGGCATCTAGTCACTTCTCCGCCATGGACTGACTCTGCCACCTTCCATGAGGTACCCACTGCTTTGTGCTTTGCTGTCCTCACATATACAAAGGGAATGATACCAGCTGGGCCTGAGGCTGTGGAATGCTCAGGAAAGTGTTCTGAGAACTTTAAAGTTTTTTCTAAATGTTAGGTCTTTTCACTATCGTCATGCCATGACCAACAGGGCCATCATTTTCTTACCTCGGCCACCATGGGCCCCCAGGCATCGAGGTGGGAGCTGCTGTTGGAGCTGGTGATTTCTTCTAGGATGGGACAGTCTGCCATTTTCCAAATGTGGGCGCTTTGCAACCTGTGCCTTCTCCTGAACTTGGAGACTTTAGAGGAAATGGGGTGAGATAGGCCATTTTCCTCCCCTGTGGCCCCGAAACCTCTTCTGGTTTTTGTGACTCTTGCTCCCATGGCCACAGTGGGTCTGTTGGAATACAAAAAGTCTCTTGGGCATGGACAGGGAGATTTAGCTTAACATTGTGAGCAGGTAGTCCGAATATAGTATTTTGTTGAACATAAAAAAAAAAAACATCGATTGTGAAATACACCTTCTTTCAAAAATCCCCAAGGAAGGAAAAGCTAACAATTTTCGAGTATGACACGCCACAGATTACGGATGCATGCCCATTTCAGAATTGTTGAAAGGTGAAAAATGAGTGTCTGGTACTAGTCACATGCAGCAGGGCCATTGCTACAAGGGTGTGTTTTGAGTCCTCTGAGCCCCAGCCATGGTGGGTCCTGGGATCTCCCTGCTCCCTCCCCTGCCCTGGCTTCCTCCACAGACATAGACAGCTAAGCACTCCAATGCTGAGTTGCAGCTGGCTGACCTCCTGCTTCTCCCAGACTTTTGATTCTGTGTCCTGCAAGGGCGGTGGGAGGAGGAGCTGGTGTGGGCAGAGGTGAAGGCGAGGCAATGCTATCCTCTCAGCCCCCTGTTGCTGTGTTAACTCAGTACGGTAAGAAGTTTGCCCCAGCGGCAGACCCTTCCAGTTCAGAAGAGGCACATCGCCAGGCTTACATGCTCTCTTACCCAGAGGTGCTAGGGGATCGAGTACCCACTTGAAGCTTTTCCCAGCCCTGAGTGCCTCCTATTTGGTAAGGGTTCATCTTGTGTTATGGACCTGCCCAAGTGATGAGTAACCTGATGCCCTAGCCTTGGGCCTCAGCAAAGTGGTTTTCTTTTTTCTGCAAAAAAGAAGCAAGGGCTGGGGGTGAACAGAAGGTTCAAAGCTATTTGCAGCAAAAGGCATGGTCCCTGATGTTGCGTGTGCAGGGTGGGGACGGGGGTGGCCACCCACCGTCTCACGTGTCACTGCCAACTGTGGCTGCTTTAGCACCCCTTTTCCTTCAAACGTCTTTGGTTTCAGAGAGGGAGGTAACCAGACCCTTCACATGTGTCACAGTAATGCTGTTTCAGGCCCTGCTCCTTGACCTTCGGTGTCACCTGCTCCTCTTGCAGTACTGTCACCCCGGGGGTTGAGACAGCCACCATCCAGAGTTTGCTGACAGTATCAGCAATAATGTGTGGCTCTAACTCGTGTCCTCAGTTAGTGTGGATCTTGGAGTAGGTTGCGTCGTATGTCGTTCTATAGTGGCTGTAGAACGTGTTTAACTTCTTTCATTTGCATAATGAATTAGAAGATTCCATGGCAATTGCCTCTGCCGCTGAAAGGTTGCGTCATCTCTCCACAGACTTTGTGTCTGCAGTAGAAGTCTGCTCGCTAAGCACTCACGAGGAGAGGCTTTCAGTGGCTTCCCAGCCCTGCCTCAGGAGGTCCAAACTCCTTTGCGGAACACTCATTGCTGTACTGGGCAGAACTCCTAGCTCCAGCTGGCTCGAGGGAAATCAGCTAATGACTCAGCAGCTGAGAAATCCAAGGGTGGACCTAGAGTTTCAGACAGCGTTGGACCCAGGGTCCAATCCATGCCTTCTGGGTCCTGTCTCCCTCATGTCATCCTCTGGCTTTCGGGTCCTCATTATCCTGGCTTCACGCCATAGGCACGTTCTTGCCAGGTAGTGGGGAAGATGGCTGCCCACATGCAAACTGATATCCTTTCAGCCTGGGAAAAAAGAGGTGCTTCTTTTTTCTGATACCGTTGTATGAATCCAGGGAAGCCCTGACTGACCTTGCTTGGATCTTGTACCCAGTCCTGAGCAGTTCTTATTGCTGGTTCCACCCAAGCCATGTGCCCACCCCATGACTGTGGGTGCCTGGACACAGTGACGACAGCACCACGGGGACCACCCACAGTGGAAGAGGAGCAGCTGTCTAAAGACAGTGTGGGGAGAGGGCAGACAACACCGTATGTCCTCTGTAAAGGTCCTAATGGTTTGGCCCCTTGTATCTGTCCAGCTCCTTCTAAGATTTCTGTGTAGCCTCTTACCTGCCAATCATATTGTGACTATTTGCTTTGATGAAAATCTGACTTCAGCTTAACACCTTATTTATTTATTTATTTACCCTCAGCCTTCCCTGGACCTTTTTCTTTCCCTTCTATATTTGTCAAAATTCTCCTTGGTCTTCAAAGTTTAATGAAAATGTTATTTCCTTCCAAACTTTCTCCTATATTTCTAGTCCTTCCACATTGCAGTCGAAATATTTGGCGGATGGTGCATTTATGGAGTTCGCTATTCTTCCCTCTCCCTGCACCTGCTTATGTGTCTGTCCCGGAAAAGCAAAGAGGAACCTATTTAGTATTCTTCCAGTGTCATATGGGAGAGATGCAATAAATATATGTTGGATGGAGAAATGCTCTGTCAAGATCTTTTTGGAGAGGATTGTGGATTGGACTTACGCAAAGACACAAGCACATACACTGTTGGTGTAAATACATGGCATTTTTGTATAGTCCCAGCAGCACTCTGGGAATGACACTGTTATTTTAGTTACAACTATACGGTGTTTTTGGGGGGACTTTTCTATCTCAGATTAAGGAGCAGACTGAGCCGGGAATGGGGTCACAGAAGCAAATCTGTCAAGCCAGAACGAGTGGGTGCATGATAGGATTGAAGCTCATCATCTCTGGGAAAAGAGTAAAAGCTGGGGGAGGTACCTGAGTATCGTGGGTAAGAATGCAGATTTGAGGCCAGGTCCCACTGCTTGTTGGCTGTGTGATCTCGGGCAAGTTAATATTGCTGAGCCTTATTTTCTTTGTAAAATAGAGATGATAGGGTTTCCATGTGGCAGGATGATTGTGAAAACAAAACATGATAATGCATGTAGAGCACCTAACATAGCACCTGGTTTCTAGAAGGTGCTGCCCCCGCCATCTGCCAACACACACACACACACACAGACACACACACGCACGTACTAGGGTGCAAATAATTGCATGATTCTTTTCTTCAGGGTGACTGGCCATGTTGGGTATTATTCCCAGCCAATACTGGGAATGCATTAAGGAATGCTCTCTCTCTGCTCTCATGTGGTTATCTGGCTAATACTGTCACTATCTAATGACCAGAATGATGAATGCACTGAGAGGCGGGACTAGGTGGACGGCGAGAAGCCGGTCACCTCTGTTGAGAGCTGCCATGGCAGCCGCATCAGCAGCAATGGATGATGGGATTTTATCTCCACTGCATCTGAAATATGTAATTAGCCTGGAGAGTGAGGAGAGCAGAAGCCCCCTTTGTCCTGATGACACCTCGTGTGTGGAGGAACCCCCATCTCTGGCTGAAGGATCTGAGTGTTGAGGGAAGGAGACTAAACCGTTCTGTGGATTAACTCTGAGCTTATTTGTAGTAACCTAATTGTAGGCTCTACAGGAAAGGAACCCCACAAAGTGATCCACTGCCAGAACGATGACACCTCCAGGAACTTTCTCTGATTCTGATTACCCTGCCTATCTTACCCATCATCTTATGTATTCAAGTGCTTTTTCTATTTGTATAGAATCACTACGATGCTTCACCCAGACCAATGCACCTCACATCAGAGAGGAAGACACATGTGTGATTCATTTTGTCGAGCCTCAAGTCTCAGGATTTACCTAAGGACCCAGGAATGTTGTGAGGTAAGTTTTGGAAGTGTCTGAGGTAGTGCGGTGATTATCGATGGGCAGGCTCACCTCTTCCACTAATTGGCCATGGGCTTGCACATACAAACTGTCATCCACTGTGTTAATCATCGGATGGAATCTTCTAGGATGCAGAGGAAGTTACACTGCTTTCCTGGTAAATGGACGGGGGGGAGGGGGAGGGCATCCGTATGCCCTGTGTAGCAGCCCTGGACGCTGAAGGGAGGCCGTCAGGAGCGAAGGCTTTCCTGAACCATGGAGTGTCGGGATGTAGTTAAGGTTGGGGGACTTTAAAAGTTATCTGTGCAGGAGCCTGGGTGGCTCAGTGCGTTAAAGCCTCCGCCTTTGGCTTGGGTCATGATCTCAGGGTCCCCTCAGACCCATTCAGGGTCTCTGCTCAGTGGGGAGCCTGCTTCCCTCCTCCCCCTGCCTGCCTCTCTGCCTACTTGTGGTTACTCTCTCTGTCAAATAAATAAACAAAATCTTTAAAAAAATAAAAAATAAAAGTTATCTTTGCAGACCCAGTCATTTTACTGATAGAGATCCAAAGAAGCAATCCCGGCTGTCCAGGGCTCTCCAAACCTTTAGTTTGGGAATCCTCGCTTTGGGATTCAGCACGTTTGCGTGGTGATTGCTTGTCTTCCCACATTAGTTTAGACACTTTCAGCTGCAAGTAACAGAAAACTCAACTCAAACAACTTTAAGCAAAAAGGGGACCTTACTGGTTCTGTGACCTAAGAGTTCAGTTGGATCCAGAGTCTTTAACAATGCTTTTAAAGATCTTTCTAATCTCTCTCCAATTCTCAGTCTTGCCTTTCTTGCAGCTGGCTGTTACTCAGATGTGCTTTGCCAGATGAGGACAAATGACTGTCAGCAACACTACAAATTGCTCTCCCCAGCTCCAAATCCAGAGGAAAGAAGAAGACACTGCTGTCTGCTAAGTTGGCTCACATTGGCTGTGAACCACTGGTGAACAAATCATGTGGCTCTTATTGGCTGGGCCCAGCGCATGTGCCCTGGAGACTGGGGTATGGTCAGTCTTACCTAAACTGCAAGGAGTGAGGGGGAGGGTTGTTCATTTTTTAAGTTTTTTTTCTCTTGTTTTTGTTTTTTTAAGATTTTATTTATTTGAGAGAGAGGAAACATGAGAAGGAGGAGAGTCAGAGGGAGAAGCAGGGATCCCAATGTAGGGCTGTATCCCAAGACCCTGGGATCATGACCTGAGCCAAAGGCAGATGCTTAAACCTACCCAAACTCCCCTTAAGAAAGTATCCTGATTTTGCTCTTTAAAGTCAGAAATGTCAGTAGCTTTGGTTTTTGCCAATGCAATGTACTTTAGCAAACCGATTGACCCTTTGGTAGTTTTTGGTAACTTACAGGTGTGCCAAACCTGTAGTTAGAGCAGGGATTCTTTCCCTATTTACAAGATGAATACATTGAGACACACAATGGTTGTGACTTGCTCAACATTACATGCTTAATCTTTGGGCCACTTAAACACAGAATCTAAATTTCCTGTCTTCCCACAGAATGTTCTGTACCCAATCACAATTTAAGCTTGGATTTGCACATACAAAGTGTAGAGAATAATTGAGACAATTATCCAAATCATTAAAACCTAAAATAGCTACATAATTGAACTCAATGTCTCCACTTTACATTGGACCTCTGGAAACAGCCAAAGACATGCTACCCCAATCTTGCCATTGTGTTGTTTTAAGCGCTACTGATGATGGCGGGTATATATTTTTAAATGGTTGGTTCCATTTCTTGAAGCATTTTGTATTATGGGCCAAATTCCTCCTGCTTTTTAACTAATGGAAATGAAAATGAAGTTCCAGCAAAAATAATAAACTCTTGACAGGAGGAGAATTGTCATAGTTATGACTGATACATTTCAGACATGTATAGAAACATACTACAAACTTGAAGGTAAGGTTACTTAGTAAGTGTATACTTTGTGCTCTGGTGTCATACTGATTTCAAAGTGATTCTTTGCCATTGTTCTATCTGCTTGAAACACGTTTTCTTGTCTTGAAGATTGGAATTATACTCAAATACTTATAGAAATAATAATAAATAGTAATAAAAGTAATAGGGGCACCTGGTTGGCTCAGTTGGTTAAGTGTCTGACTCTTGATTTGGGCTCAGGTCATGGTCTCAGGGTCCTGAAATTGAGCCCTGCCTTGGGCTCTGTGCTGGGTATGGAGCCTGATTAAGATTCTCTCCCTCTCCCTCTGCCCCTCCCTCCACTGGCTCGCACATGCTCTAAATAAATAAATAAATAAATAAAGTCTTAAAAAGGAAAAAAAAAAAACCACTAGTAATAAAGAGGAATCTAAAAAAATTCTGGCAATAGGATAAGCTCCAATCCAAACTCAAAAGTAAAATGTTATTGTTTCTGGCCTTTTCTCTGTGTGGTGGCTGATATTTAGGGTCGAGAGTGGGAGCTTGAATTGGCCCGGTTTATATAGAAATTTATTACATTCATAATTGTGTTATGTTGGGGATCCTCCCCTCTTTCAAGTATTTTTAAAGTCCCATTGAGGAGCTGGTCACTGAGGATTCTGTCACTTCCGTGTACTGCTGCAGGCGGGTCCCACGGAGTCCTCCACACTGCCATCCGCCTACAAACCGCAGGGCCTCCGCTGAGCATGAAGGCCTCTTGTGCACGTTAGCAGCCCAAACTGTGAATGTCAGACCCACATAAAGAGCACCACAGTGGGTTTTTTGTTGTCTTTTTCTTTTTTTAACGATTTTATTTATTTATCTGACAGAGATCACAAGTAGGCAGACGCAGGTAGAGAGAGGAAGGGAAGCAGGCTCCCTGCGGAGCTGAGAGCCCAAATGGGGGCTCGATCCCAGGATCCCGAGATCATGACTTGAGCTGAAGGCAGAGGCTTAACCCACTGAGCCACCCAGGTGCCCCACCATAGTGTTTTCTGACCCCTATTTAAATGTGTATGAGTGGTGACTGTCTAGAAAAAGAGCCAAGTATATGAACATCTCACATACTTAAAGTAGAAAGAGCTCTCGGTTTTAATGGAAGTGCTTCTAAAAGAACTGAAGAAAAGTTTTAGTTTGCTTGATGTTGACAAACACACCAGTTTGGAAAAAATGGTTTGGGGTGTATGATTGGCTCCCAGCTTGGATTTTGAGTTTCCCTGTAGCGTGGGTCATGAAACAAACAGGGGAAAGATCAAGACTTTGTAGAAAATCTTGAACAGGCATTCAAAGAAAGGCCGGAAGTTTACACTATCCTGGCAAGATCCATATGACGTACTATTGACATTATATAGTTGGGAATTAGAGAGGGGCAGGACCTTAACCATGGGGTCCTTGTGGGAGAGACAGTTGGAGAGAAAGGCGGGACATCTTTTAGCATCGTGTGTTTGTGGCTTACACCATTCTCACTGGTCAGCCTTCGCTCGAGTTCCACGCTCACACATTCACTTAGGAGATGACTAGGAAATGGGTCGAGTGTTGATAGATTCTTATGGAAAAACGGAGAATTTAAAATGTTCTGATTGAGTGTATGGAACAAATGAAAACCAAGATGAGCTAGAGTTTTCTCTCTTGATTCTTTCATTGCCAGTGACTTCGAAGAAGCTTGGAGGTTTCAAAAAGCTACCCATTTCCCAAGAAAGATAAGGAGGTTCCAAAAAGGAATAGGAATTGGCTTTTTAGTATTGTGAACTTGTCAACACCTCTTGACAGAGAAACAAATGGTCAGGGCAAGAAAACTAAGCCTTGGACCTTGGAACATTTTAAAACAAAGATCTTCTGCCAAAGATTCTTTAATATCTATTACTCCCTCTAAAGTTATAATAAATATACCATGAAATTCAATGAAACACACTCATTTTCAATATACAAACAGTGCTAGGCGTTTGGTCCCAATGAAAGACATGTTTTCCCAGGGTGTTGTGATTTGTGAGAATTTGTTTTTTCACAAAAGGTTAAACGGCACTTTCGTGTAACCTTCTTCAGTTTCTAAATGCATAGGATGTAATAAATGTTAGAAGTTAGGGGAAGAAAAGGTGTTGGAACAGAATTTGTTTGACAATTAGCTCCTTCAGGCTGTGTGTGGAATCCCCACGGTACTCAGTTTTCTTTTGGAACAAGCTAGGCTCGCTCTCATTGTGTAGTTTGAGCATTAATTGAACATAACCATCTTGAGAAACATCATCTGTGGCTGGTTCATTTTTGGGCTGCTCCAATCCATCTTTTGGGCCCCGTGGCTTTTTCAGCCCTCAACCGAGCTGATGATAAACACACATTTCAGAGATGACTCATTGTTAACCTTAGTAACAATCTGAGCCGTGTTACTTTCTTACATCTTCTCTTGTTCTGTTATCTCCTCCCATTCCTTCTCTGTCTATATTTAAGAACAAAACAAGTGTTTGAAAGTTCAAGGGCACAATAATTTTCAAAGCCAGTCAATTGTGTAAAAGAAACAAGAGAAGAAGTCTATGGTCCACTGCTCTTGAGGGGGCACTCAATGCTCAAAACACAATACTTCCAACCAGAGTTAATTTTACTTTTAGAATGACTTTACTTTGGAAGTTCCCTTTTAAAAAGCCAGTCTTCGCCTATATAATGATTATTTCTAGTAAAGTCATTATAATCCATGGGGTCTAAGAAGGTGAAGCCAAGATTAATGTGTCTGTGTATCTTTAATCCCTGGTCTGAGATCATTGCTGAGGTTCAAGGTCTTAACTTGGAAAAATGTAGCCTAATTACTGTTTAAGGATCTAACAGCTGTCTCTGTACTTTTAATAGAGAAATTCCATTCATCTTTTCAAATGAGTTTTTCCAAAATGTTTCTGTGCAGTGCCAAAAATATACTTCTCATATTTAAATTTAAGGCAGATATATTGGATATTTTTCTTAGTCAATTATTTTTGTTTTTTTTTTTTCTGACTCGTTCTGTATCCCAATTCCTTCAGAGTTAGTGCTGTTTTATCATGAGAACTGTGGATGTGGCTAACAGAAAATGTGGATAATTTTGAAAAATAATGAAACTTTATATACCTTTGAATATGAATATATGTGATATTTTAGAAATTCACAACATCCCAAAGAGCATGTTAGACTTATTCTCACAGGATTTGTCCCATTGGGGATTATAGGTGGTCATTTAAACCCCTACTTCTTATCCCAATGTGGAGAGAGACAGAAAGATGTAACTGTTAGCACAAGGCAAGACGCTAAGCATTTGTATTCCTGGCTCAGCATTATCCTCAGTTAGAAAGTAGGGAAGAAGTTAGGTACTTTTTGTTAGGTACCTCTTACTGATCCTCATGGTTTGCATGGGGGTAAAAATGAAAGATTAAAGAGTGGTGTTTATGATTGATTGTAGTGCTCTTTTAAGAAGCTGGGAGGAGTAGGGTGGTTCACAGTTGGGGTATCCTTTCATATAAGTGAGAGAGACTTGTCTAAACTTATATTTAGACTAAAATAGCAGCAATCAGTTATTCCATTGAGTTTGAACCGTAACGAGTTTGGTTTAAGGTTATTTCCAATGCAACCAGTCAATGGGAAATACTATGAGAATGTCCAAGTCAAAGAAAGTTGATACCCAATGAATATTATATACAAGCAAGGAAGCCTCACTGTCACTGAGGACCCAAACAACCAGTTAAGTCCTGTTAGCACAGTGCAGAGAAAAACAGGAGAGACAGGTGCCTCATAGAGTAGAAGCTGGGATGTGGGGCCAGAGGGCTATGCAGACCCAAGGTGGATGCAAACAGTCCAGAATTTCTCTAGAAAGTAGTCAAAAATGATGGTTGTCTTTCCAGCACAGACAATTTGATATTCAGATCTTATATTCCTGGGCCTTCCACTGAGAAACATTTGGAAACCATTGCCTATGGTAAGGCCAGAAATGTGAGCATCCCACAACACTAGATCTGAAATCCTTTCAAAGAATCAGGAAGAGAAAGGATGGGGTTCTAGAGCTTTGGAGAGTCACATGGAGCCCCAGGATGGGAACCTATGTTACCATTCAGCACTCAGGAGCTCCAAGCATCTGCTCACTTGGGGCTCCCAAGTGATGTTTTTGAAGCAATCCATCCTGAGTGAAATGCTCTCAGTATCTTTTTATCCAGTGACTGAAGTCCCTCTGTGGTGATGCCCCCAGAAGGTTAGAGCTCTTTGTGTGTACTCCTACCTACCTCCCCAATCCTTTAGGTTGGTTTCCTCTGGGCTTGAGTAATGAAATTATGCCACAATCACAACCCATTTGGAAATGTTCACTCATTAGTGAACCCTCAGTGCCTCTCACGGCGGCTGCCATTTCTGTTGGTGCAGATGGCGAAGGGCTGGCTTCTGTGCCTTCCTGAGGCTGTAGAGTAGAGAGATGACAATCAAGTCAACCTCCTTCTCTCTGATGATGCTGTCCACTTGTTCCTCTGCCTACAACCCGAGTGCCAAAAATTCTGAAATTCCCCTGGCATGGTCTTCATGGGGGTGGTACAGATCCAAGCCCCAGCATCTGGATGAGTGAGACTGGGGTACTGCTGTGTGGACAGATTTCAGCCTCTCCAGACGGGGTTGATGTTTGGGAAGTATAGGATCCCTGCAGATTTCAGAATGAAGGAAGAAATATGCCACAGGAAAGAGATACACCTCATGGCCCTGGCAGCACGGAGAGAGCTTTATGAACATGCTCTTACAGGGTTTGGCTAAACATTGTGTACGGTTCATGTGAACGTGTGAAGGGCAGCAGAAGTGTTGCAACACAATGGCCAGCCACGGGGCTTGGCAGCGGTGCTCTCCAGCACTCAGTTTGGTACAAAGTGCTGTCATTACCATTTGGAAGTAGCTCCGTGTAAGGTGAAAAGGTTACCAGGGAAATGTTCACAGTCACAAATACGGCTATCACCGAACACGGGAAGGCAGCCATGTATCTTTAGAACCAGTTAGCATCATGGCTGCCATTCACCTCCCTTGTCTCGGGCAGAACCCGGAGAGGGTAGAGAGAGGAGAGGAGGAGGTTGGAGACAGTAAGGCAACTTTTCCCAGCCGAGCCAGGAAGCTCAGGTAAACTCACCCCTTTGTAGGCTCGGGTATTTGGGGTAATCCACTGAGGCCAAGGAGTGTTTGGGGCAAACCCGAGTTAGCCTGTGTGTGTCTGCCTTGGGGAAAGGAGAGAACAAGGCAGAAAAACAGAAAAGTGGGAAGTGGTTGCTTGGTGCTGAGTTTGGCTTAGAGTTTTGAGCTCTGTTTGAGCCTTTGGGCTCCAAGCAAAACTCAGAGGGGAGTGAAAGCCGCAGGAACCTAAACAAGGTTAAGGCTTGGCAGGAAGCCCTTTGTGGGGCCACACTGCTTTTCACACAGCTCTGCCTTCGCAGGCCTTTCGGGTGGTTGAGCCACCTTTCACCACAAATGGCATTTCTCTGGGCTCATGTGAACCAGGCTTTGAATGCATTCAGTCAAGACTTCAATTTTCCCTGAAGCAGAACTTCTTTCTAACACCCAAGACCATGTCCTTGGCTGGCGAGTTACTATTTATCCCATAACCCAGCCAGGCAAGGGAACGATGTTGTTTTTGTGAGGAAATTCACCCTAGGGTTGAAGAGATGTGGGGGGTTGTAAAAGGAAAATATGAACTGAGATTTGGAGCTGAGACTCTTAGACTCTGTTGGGTGAGGCCCCCACCCCCCTTTCTCTATAATAGTCCTAGAAAAACAGAGGTGATGTCGTCATAGCAGCTGCTGATGGCCTGACAGACAGTTTCCGCAGCGCTACATGAGGCCCTTTGCTGTCCCTGTCAGGAGATTGGCAGCTGAATGACACCAGTGAGGCCAGGCCTGTATTCCCTCTGGGAACGCCGCCCTAATTGATAGACAGAAGGCAAAGAGAAGGATTGTTTTTGAACCTGAAAAGAATCCCCTTTTTTTTCTCCCTAAAGCTCATGCCCCCACTCTCCACAGCTCTATTTTCCCCTCCCCCCGACACTTTTTTTTAAAGGTGTTTTGTTCCAGAGCAGTTACAGAGCTTAATGGAACCGAATGACTTTTACCCTTCACAATCTGTCAGTCAAAAGCCCGACTCCAGGACTGTTAAATAAAGTCCTTTCAGAGGCAGACAGGAGAGGAATGTGTCAGTCAGGCAACAGACCCTGTTGTGTTTTCATCTGTCAGAGGGGTGATGGGGGAGGGCAGCAGGCCCCAGGCAGGGCACATTCCCAGCAGCCGTTAAGAGGCCTTGACAAATCCAGGTGTGGAGCCAAAATGTCACCCAATCACCAACATTCTTGAGGTGTGGGCTCAGAGTCCCTAGGCACTCGGGTTTGCAATCAGCTATGAGATGTTTGGGCAAACTTTCAGCACAGGTTTTCAGACTAAGCATTTTTAACATAAAACCAACCACTAAGTGCTGGGTATCGGCACAAGGCATGGCTTTCAAATTAATACATCGCTCAGCTGCGAGCCCCGCAGACAGTAATCCTCTGGCTGAAGGGCCTTCACCGAGACTCCTATTCCAAACCAATTTTGTAGAGCCACTTTCGTTTTTTTTCTAATACTTTCCTTTCACATTATATGACAATCCATTAATCTTGCCCATTAACTTAAAATTGCTGGGCAATTTTTTTTTTTTTTGAGGATTCTGAACAGTTGCTTTTGTTCGGTATGGATTCAGAGCTTTACACAATAAAAAATGTCCACCGTTGGACATACTAATGATCTATTCCTTATGTTTTGGTGACATTTGCTTTAAGGATTTAAAAAAGAAGTTGGAGAAGGATGAGGGTAGAATGGAAACGGTGCTGAGGAAGTGGAGAAGTTAATATTGAAACAAGCAGGGCTTGTTCTTATCAGAAGGCTACAGAGTACCAATGCGGATATTTTTACCCAGGGCTGCAGGCCTGGGTGTTCAGGCAGGAAAGCCACCCACTGTCCCTGACCAGTGGCTTGCTCAAGGCCATGGGGCTGGCAAGAGAGGAGATTGCGAATGTCTTGGCTCTCTTGTTGTTTTGGCTGAGGGCTACACATGGGCCTGTTATTTATTACCTGCTTGCCCGTTTCCCTCTCCTTGAGAGATTTTTGCATAAAACAAAGGAGTTTCTCCCCATTTCCCAATTTTCTTTCCTTTGAGATGCTGTCTTCCACCTCCTGATACACTACACTCAAGATAGGCAGAATGAGCAAAAAATTCTGTCTCCCTCTTTTCTCCTTTTCACCCATGCCCAGATCCAGGAACGGGGGTGTCCATCCCCTAACCCTCCCTGGGACCACTTTTGATATTTGTGTTTGTACATTGCTACAGTAAGCAATGAGAAACTCGCCCCCCCCCCCCCCCCCCGCCCCTTCTCTCCTTCCATCCTGCTGTAGCCAAAATGGAGATGCTGTTTTTCCTTCTATCCATGCCTTCGGGCCTCTAGGGGTAAATGGGTTTTAGGCAGAGTAAAATGAAATTAGAAAGGCCTCTGGCATGGGCTGGGGCTGAGAAACTCAGGCTGAAATAGTTCTAAACGTGGTTAAAAGAAATTCGGCACACTCTGTGTTTTTAGAGCTAAACATTTCCCCCCAAAATGGATTTTCAGTATTCTGCAACACTATTTAAGACGGGAGAGTCAAAAGAGGCTAACCCTGAACTGATTAACAGCCAAGCAAAAGCAGCTCGTTTCTGCATTGGGGTGGAGAATCGCACTTCTCTTTCCTCCCCTGATAAAGTTCTGGGACAATCATAGAATCTACCGCTCCTGCGTCGTTTCCGTGGTGCTGAGCTGGATGGCAGGCCCAGAGGAAACTTCACGGGAGCAATATTCCTTCCAGAATATTAATGAAGTCTTCAACTTCAGCCCTAGAAATATGTGCGCTGAGGCTTCTTGGGTCCATCCTTCACCGATTATTAATGATCTGCTACACTTAGAAAAAAAAGCCTTTTCTCGGCTCACTTTCTGCCTGCCTTCCTTTCCCTCGGCCTAAAACAAACATTGCATCTGGGGCACTGCTGGAAACAAGGAGCCTTCTTCACAAGGGAAACAGTTTTCCTTTATGCCTGGAACGCAAGTGGATGCCATGGCTTCTGTTTTTAACATTAATGGCTACATAAAAACTTGCAAGCAAAGCCTCACAGCTGATAGAAATGCTCCTGAAAATGGCGGTAGGTACTCCAGTGGAAAGAAAAATCTTTAGGTAAAGCCCTCTTCCCTGCAAATTCTCTTTGGTGGCCCTCAGAAAGTTGCTCTGGTTAAAACACAAATAAGCACAGATGAGCCAATAAAAGTAAACCCAAATCCTACTCATTTCTCTGGCAGTCCTCATATTCCATGAAAGCCCAATTCAGAGCAGTTTTGCATCCTTCTTGGGCCATTTCTATGGCTGTCTATGGGGAGAGGCGGACAGAGCGTGTGGATGAGGCCTGCTCGGCCGCAGAGTGCGGACACTCTCAGCCTTGGGTTGGCTGTGCCCACAGATGAGCAAAACCTCCCGTCCCCCCAGTTACAGGTGTAGCATGTGCTGTGGTTCGTCGGTGGGTGGATAGAACACGCACATATCGGCCATGACATTTCTCAGCCTTCAGACTTACATGATTCTTATTAAACATATGTCCAGATAGGTTTTCCTTCGGTTGGCTGCTTAATCTTTTGTCTTGGATGGATGCGAATATGACACAGTTTCCTCCCTCGAGTTGTACATGGAAGCAGCTGGAAGCCACATCTGAAAGGGGTTGATAGGGCTGCCTGGGTGGCTCAGTCGGTTAAGTGTCTGCCTTTGGCTCAGGTCCTGTTCCCAGGGTCCTGAGATTGAGTTCCACATCTGGCTCCCTGCTTAGTGGGGAGTCTGCTTCTCCCTCTCCCACTCACCATGCTTGTGTTCTCTCTCTCTCTCAAGCAAATACAAATCTTAAAAAAAAAAAAAAGAAAAAAAAAAAGAAAGTGCTTGGCAATGTTAAATTCATTTTTTTGGATTGATTTTATTTCAAAATTCTTTTTTAAAAGTTCTACTATTTTAATATTAGCAAGTTTATTGCCAATTGTGCAATAATGTACTCTTGGAGTTTCATTTGAAGATGTCAAAGCCAGGTCACCAAAAAGGCTGAGGAGTTGGCTCTCTAGGCAGAGCCTAGAGGTGTGGGGTGCAAGCCTGTAGATCAGTCCGTCAGGGACTGGGGGTTGGAAACAGACACAGAACCTTGGCCACCACTGGTCCAGTTCCTTTGTCATTAGTTCTTATGTGAGTTTTGATCAAATGAGATCATCTTTACCATCAATTATGTGAGATAATAATTTTAGTAATGATTATTGATTGTAATATGTTGATGAGACCTTATATTATTGGTGTAACAGTAATGACGGGTGCTGGGTGCCTTCCACACACATTCTATACACACGATCTCACTTATAGGACAAAAACCCCCCTGTTTGGGGCAGTGTTTATAGCAATTATGAGCATGACCTCTGGTGACAGACTGTGCGCTTTCAAATGCTGGTCCTGCCACTTACTGCGTGTGATCCTCCTCTGTAAAACAGGGGTGATAATAGCCTGCCCTTCCCAGGGTGGCTGTGGGACTAAATGTGTTCCCCTGTTGGAAAGCTTTTAGCCCTGTGCCCAGTGCATCGTGAGTGCTGTGGGGTGGTTCGTACTCGCTCTTGTTTTGTTCCACCGTGTGCAGCCTACATGAATCATTCGGGGGGTGCTTTTCACCAATGTGTAACAGCATTCTTCACCAACAACAATAAGCAACTCATTGTTCTCTTAGGATACCAGATGGCCCAACCCTGGAGGCCGTGAATGCCTAGTGAGGATGTGGCTTATGAGAAAGCTTCTGGGGAAAACTCACTTGTGAGTGGACAACCCCAAAGGGAGGGTTTTCCCCCTCTGAGCAATGCTGACTTCGTCCCGGGGTAGGATGGCATTCTCTACAAGCGACTGAAAACTTCTGAGGAACCCCAGGATGGCACCTCGTTCCTGGGAGCCCCGCCCGGTCTGCTCACTGGGCCATCTCAGAAGTGCGGCGCTTGGCCCTGTGAGGCCATATTCTTTCAAGATGTTTGACCCTTGTCTCATTAGACCTGTCTCGGTTCTCCCCCAGTGGCTCTTGATCTGCACCGGGAAGGGCCGAGGCAGGATATTGAGGTGGCTGGCAGCGCTCTGGTAAAAAAAAATACCTGGAAACTGAGAAGACCTCCTCACAGGGCACACGGCTGAGAGGGGCTGCTTCATAAGGGTATTCCTGAAAGCCAAAACCTCCTCCCTTGGCCCACCCTGGGGTGTTGTCAGGCCATCTCCTCCAGTGGATGAAGTCACACCTTTGGGTTGCAGCCACAGGCGAATTCTGTCAGGACACTCTGCCCACTGCTTCCTAACTGCTACCAGATTGGCCACTTCCCTTCCAGGAAGACAGCTAAGTTCACTGGTCCCGGTGTGCCTGCCTATATAATTGAAAGACCAGACCATCCTTAATTTAATCCAGTTTAATTCCATAAATATTCATTAAACACCTATATATGCTGTTAATCATTTATTTTCTTTCCTCTCGATCAGTCCCTGGGTACAGATTGTCATGAAATGAGAAAGCCTGCAGAACCAAACTGCCTTAACTTCATTTGCTGATAAGCTCGGTCCTCCCCAAATTTATTGTGAAATGCCTATGATTTTTGCCTCATTCTAGAACTGCCATGTAGCTTGCTTTCTGGCTCTCACCTCTAGGAGTAGTAGGTTTGTGCTGGTGCCCCCACACAACTTTGTTTGGTTTACTCTAAAGTAAGGGGTGCTTGATTTTGAACCTTGACTAGGTCTGTTCTGGCTACAGTGGAGTCTGTGGTCCTTGCCCCTGACAGGAAGCAAGCCATGGATCTATCCTCTTCTTCAGGAGGTGGCCGTGGGTTGGGGAGGGGGAGGGTAGCCTTGTCCAAATTCGAGTAGGTAGTGAGTTGGTCTTTCAGCCTCCTGGATACCAACTTTGTCACATGAATATAGTTCGTTAACCAGCAGATGAATTGTTCCAGAGCTCACAGGCAGGATGGTGAGCACATGGGTATGGATGGACAAGGCAAGACTGGACATCTGTGCTTTTGTCTGCCTCCCTTCTCCTTCCATGGGGGGATGTCTTCTTCTCTGTCCTAGATGGTTCTGCTGGATTATTAATAATTGGGCCTCCTCCCTGGCTGTCTTAATCTGTCAGGCTGCTATAACAGAGAACCAGAGACTGGATGATTTACAAGCAAACAGACATTTACTTCTCACAGCACTGGAGGCTGGAAGGCTGAAGTCAGGGTGCCAGCGTGGTTGGGTTCCCGTGAAAACCCTCTTCTACACTATAGACTGCCGATTTCTTGTACCCACATGGAACGGAAAACAGAGGCAAGCAAGCTCTCTCATGACTGTTATAAGGACACTCATCTCATTCAGGAGGCCTCTGCCCTCACAACCTCATCTCCTCCTGATTACCTTCCCAAAGCTCCACCTGATACTGTCACACTGGGCAGCAGGATTTCAGGATAAGAGTTTTAGGGGTACATGGATATTCAGCCCATTATGCTGACCCTGGGGGTAGGCTCATGACTGGGTTTGGTCAAATCCAGTATTCCTCTCCTCAGGGATTGGGCATGCAGCCCAAGTAAGTCAGCTGGATCTTTCCAGGGACGCCAGGGTGTGGGCCCCGGGGGCAGGTTTAGGGCCTCTTGCTTTTGTATGTAGCAAAAGCCTGTGATTAGAGAGAAGGAGGCCAGTATACAAAAGGAGACAGGTAAGCAGAACAAAGGGATGGAAAGAGTGGGAGAAATTAAAAAAAATATATTGCTATTATTTGAGTCCCTGTACCTGAAAAAAACCCACCCTTAACTTCCCAGTTTATGAGCTACTAAATCTACTTCTCTACTTAAGGTTGCTCACTTTGGGTTTCTTTCGCTTGTGATGGAAAGGTGACTGACTAACATAGAGGGTTTAGGGAGCAATACAACAACATTTAGCTACTCCTCCATGAACTACTTGGCTTTGGCAATGCGTTAACTAATCTACATCTCTTTCTTCACTTGTAAGTGGAGGTAGGTATGGCTAGAGTGGTGGGCACACAGCACCTCTGAGGAAATGTATGCGGAATATTAGGAATAACGGATGCGGAAAGTCGCTAACAGTAGAGGGATAGTATTGGTTTTGACCTTATAAGACCGCCAATATCTGTCATTTTGGTCTTACAAAAGAAGCAGTTTTGTGTGGTTAAGCTAATGGCATTTCTAGTTTGCTGAGAAAGTAGAGCCACATTGTCAGTCCAAATTTGTTGAGGCCTACTACGCACAGGCCTGGTACCAGAAGTTGTGAGGGAATTAAAGATGGAGAAGACCAGATCCCCATTCTCAGGGAGACCACAGCCAGTGAAGGACACACAACTTAGTAAGAAACTATTGCTGTAGTGTTGGCCTCATTCTGTAAACTAATGAAAAAGAATAGCATTGGTTTTATTTATTTATTTTTTTAAGATGTCATCTTTCTCCATGAAATGTGCCTTGTACAATCTAAGAAGCATCTAGATAGTGTCAAATTCAAAGAAGAGATCTGACACGACACTTCCTAGAACCTCTCTTTTTGCAGCTTCTCCCTTTGAATCCTTTTGGAGCTGTCACACTTCAGCCTGAAGATCAAGGAAAACGCAGACGCCGCCTTTTCAGTCATCTCCATGCCGATTCACCCTGTCTGCATGAGAATTTCCTCCTTTGTCCCTTTTGTCTGGGAGAGGACCAGCTTAAAATCTTATCTGTGCTGCATCAAATCCTGAATTTACATCAAGCAGAGGCTGAAGGGTCGGGGACTCAGCTGGAAAATAATGCAAAATTTGCCAGGACTTTAATTTGCCCACGTGTTAACTGTGGCCTCTGAGATGCCCGTTTGTGTCCATATTTCTTGGTTTCGATGTCTAGACATGGCACAGCAGTCGGCTGAGATGGCTGACTCTAAGTGTCTTGGTTTTAAGGTTTTTGTCTGTTGACTCTCCTACACCTAAGGTGTACTTAAAACAGAGCCAGAGCCTTGCAATTTGCTGATCCCATGTAGAAAAAGAATCACCCATCAAGGGCACAGTTCTTCACCTTCTTTGAGCAGCCCTTTTGTTGACTTTCCTTTGCCAGCCATTTTGTTGACTTTCCTTTGCGAACTCCCTGGCGCCTGATAACTTCTACCCAGGAAGGGAGTGCTTCCCAGCTTTGAAGAAAACAGCCTTCTCTTCCTCCCTTCTTTATGTTAGGTCCTGCTCCCTCCTTTGACTGAAAGAAAAACCAATCACCCTCACGTGAAATAACTTGCTTTTTGCCAAATCTGTCCAGCCACGTAAGGAGGCTTGGGACTGCCTTGGTGAGCCTAGGAACAGGGGCCCTCATGTGTGTCCTGTGGGCTGATGGAGTCCAAATGCACGTGGGAAAGGCCATAGTCGTTAGCATGCAGCCCTGATGTTTGAGTTTATCTTTTGTAAACAAGAGAGCTGTTTTTCTTCTACGCATACATAAACACAACAGTTTAATGGAATCCAAGCTGTGGCCTGTGTGGCCACAGAGCTCTTCCGGCCCTGGAAACCCTCACGCTCGTGTACACACACGTGACAAGGGGCTATTCCCGTTGTTAAAGGAACTCGTGGCCCTTTATCGTGAATGTGTTGTGATTGGCAGGAATGCTGGCGGTTGTAAGTATCATATTGTTCCGAGCTAGAGAATATATTTTATTGCTAGTTCAATAGCATTTCACAGTTATTAAACTAGAGTCATTGTCCCGGGAAAATCCCAGAGGCTCAGAAACTTTGGGGCACCGGGAAAAAAAATACACAGGCACAAAAGCTGTCATTTATCCCCCATTGTTCCAATGTGGCTGTCATACTCCGCCTGTGGTGTTGAAAATGTTTTGGGGGAAATGTTGAGAAAGTGGCTTTCTAAACATATCATTTATAGCCAATTTTTTTCATAAGTAAGGATTTATGGTACCACGTTCGATCACAGAATTTCTTTTGCAATGCTTAAAAATAAAAACTCCTAAGGAATGGCACACCTATGTAAAGCATGCAAATAAAAAATGTTCACAGTATTAGCAGATATGGCCAAATAGCTCATAAACTCCAAGATAAATGCCTGCCTGATATCATGGCTATGCCCAGACAAGAGGATGCAAGCCCGAGATGCTTGGATGGGATCGGGGGAAACATGTATATTTCTCTGTGAGTAAGAGCTCCCCCAGCTTATCTAGCAGATAACAAGTCTGCCAGCTAGATGACCTAGTGCAACCGGCAGGTATTAGATGACACCTGAGAAACTTGCCAGGAAACAAAGACAGCCCCTTTGACCAACCTAAGTGCTCATAGGGGGAGATAGTGCAGGGCCTTGGTTGTTCTGTAGGGCTACTACAAAACCCCAAGAGGAGCACCTTGTCATATGTGGGTCACCCCAAGTAAGAAGCACTTCGGGTCTTTCGCAAACACCCAACTTCTTGGACATTTGGCTAGCACGTTGTTATTTCTCCTGACAGCCCTGAGCCAGCTCCTGTAGCTTTCACTCTCTTGAGCCCTTTGTGTTCTTTCTGTATTGTTCTCTGTTTCTTCTTCAGAGCAGAGTTTGTGAGGCCCCGAGGACCATGCCAGCACTTCAGTTGGCAGATGTACGGTTAATCTTCCACCAAAAGAAAAGTGTATTATTTCTCTTCAAGTGTCTCTGGCAACGTCTGGGCGTAGGCGGAAACTTGGGTTTATCTAAACAAGGACAGAAGATGTATGACTTCTCTTAGTACTTCTGGCCAACTCTTCTCTCATGATGGCACTCTATGGCTGGTTTCTAAGAATCTTCTATCTTTCTAGAAGTAATTGCTGCTTCAAAGGAAAATACTCTGGTCCCTGTTTAGAGGAACATGGCTGGATGGATATATACCCAAATGGTAGCATGGTTCTTTTCAGGGAATTTGGGCCATTTTTTTTTATACCTGTCTGAGTTTGTACTTACACCAAAGAATTGGTGGGAAGATATTTTGCTAATAGCCCTTTCCACAAGCATTGGGGTGATTTCTTAAGGGGTTACTTGTAAAATGAATGTGCCTCCAAAGAGGATATGAGCATAAGGCCCGAGTCTGCTATTACACTAGGATATCACCTTCAGTAAGTCAGGTTTTCTCGTGTAAGATAAGGACAATAACGTTCATGTGCAGAAACTGTGGTGAGACTCCAATGACGTGACGTATGGAGAAGACTTTGGTACAAGTGCTACCCTTACAGGAAGGATGACAATAGCCATCATTTGTTGGTTGAATAATCGATGGGGCAAATGTTGACCAAGGCATCTGCAACAAGGCAGTGTGAGTCCTGGTGACCTGAAACACGTGATAAGTTACTTTCATTTGCATGAACGCAAGAACCCTTCCTGGGAGCTTTCGAGCTTGTGCAAACAGTTTTATATTGTTAGTGCCAGCTTCCAGCATTGTTTTGTGAGAGGAAAGTGTGTGTATGTGTGTGTGTGTGTGTGTGTGTGTTAGTAACCAAAGTGCCCACGTGTACTATGCAGTGACATCAAACTACATTTAAAAGTAATCATCGAGGCACCCCTATCACCCCACTCCCAACCGATTCAAGATTTTTCTCAAGACCATCTTATGTGGTGACAGACAGAAGAACAGTCTCTACAGAATAGTCAGCTGAGCCAAACAGCTAGTTGGTGACCCCAACAGCAGCGGTGTTTTCTTGCTTCTCTAGCAGAGGACAAAGTGGAAGACAGAGTTTGGCCGTGTGACCACAGACTGCCTTTTGAGGGCAGAGGCAGGTGGAAAAAAAACAGTGTGTATGTGGGAAGACCTTGACCGTCCCTGAAAACACTGCACACTCCTGGGTCTGGGCGATGACGCGCTGTCTATACCGGCGCAGAACCACGTTCCCCACAGCTCAGGTGCAGGAGGGACTGCTCATCGCCGGTCTGGACTGTCCAGCAGGGAAGGGGTTACGCGTAAGAGTGATCAAAGATTTAAACTGTCATGTCGACCGTAAGCTGGGAAACAGGCTGTTCAGGGGCCTTAATAAATCTGCCCTTGACTTATGGCCGAACCTCATTCAGCAGAAAATTATTTCTGCAGCATATTGAGTGCTGGGCTCTGATGGAGACCGAAATAAAAGCAAGGTGGAAATGGGGAGAAGAGAATGGAAATTCAATCCACATGTGGCGGGGAGGACTCTTCTGCAAATTCTTTCTCAGATGAAATAAGAAACAGAATGTGTAGGACTCTCAGAATATGGCACATTCCTTTTCCTAAAATGTCTTAGGGGAAGGAAACGAACGGCAAGGAGTGATGCTCAGGGAGAGACTCACATGGAGACTGGGGAGCTAGAAGGAGAGAGAAAATCTTAGTGATTTGAGACATGATTATTCATCCATTCATGCATTGGTTTATCCAGACTCTACTGAGCCCTTACTATGAGTGAGACGCGGGATATGGAGATGAACATGATCCTGAGGAGTTCACTGCGCCTGAGATATATCCACACGTTCAATGTACACCTGAAATTTGTCGCCCACCAGCTCGGGTTCGAGCCAGCACGGTGGAGATGCTGTGCTGTCTTGAGGAGCAAAGGGCTACAGGAACCTTCTTTGAAGAAGACATGAGAATGGCAGGCAGATTTTAGGTATCACAGAAGGGTCAGCTCCTTTCCCTAGTACATTTCCCCAATTCAGTGTAAAGGATAGACTTTGCATTGATTTGAAAGTCTGATTAAAAAAAAAAAAAAAAAAAGACATTGCTTTTTTTTGAGGATATGTGATTTAAATCTTCTTGTTGCTTTGCCTTGTGGCATTTTAGAAAGAGAAGAAAGGGTTAAGGTTGGGGGAGTCTGCATTTTTCAGTCCAGTTCATAAAGGCACGAAGAATCCATGCAATCCCAGACCAGAGATAATTTGAATTCAAGAGACAATTTAGGAGGCAGGACGTTATCTTTCTCTATCAGTTTTGAAGCTATTGGGAAAAACTCAAGAAAATAATGAAAGCTTTTTCTCTTGTAAATAATTTATTCGCTGTTTGTTTGTTTGTTTTTTCTCCCTATACTTTCATTCCCAGAGCTGTAATGAGTTTTAGGAACATAAGGTGTCAGATATTGGCTTGTTACTCTTGTTGAGATCTCCAAATTCATGACCCCTCCGGGCATTTGAGGCGCAGATAATATGTAATTTACAGAGATCTGCAGCTTTTGTATTCTCTTCCCTCCAACTTTTGGAGTTTTTTGTTCTAAGGGATGATTTGTTTCTCTGTAGTGGAACCAGCCACATTTCCAGAAGTTTGAACATTGGACCTGACACTCCGTGGTATCCCGAGGTTTAGCAGAAACTTGGTAATGAGTCTCCATACTTCTGTGAGCTGGGCTTGTGGATCCTTCCTGTCTAGGGGAGGAGAGGGACCAAGGCAGAACCAGCTGTTTGTCTTAAGGCCTTGAGGTGAAGTCTCCTGTGGAAAAATAAAGATTTTCATCTGTTCGCAAGCATGGTGCTTGGTTGAACCGGAGTTAAGGGTATGGTGGGCAGAAAGGGAGGAATTATGCTTGTGTTCCTCTCTCAGTGCTTTGGAGAACAAGGATATGGTTAGCCCAGGGGTGTTTCCATGAAAGACTGGACGATAAGTTAATAGCTGGGTGAACCATCCAACATGAAACACCCCAGGGCAATTTGTTCCCAGTAAAGACTGTAAGTGCCCAGAGGCAGAAGCTATGCAAATGATCTTTTCTGAGTTTCCTGTATCTGTATCTGTATCCGAATTCCTATCCCTCTCTCCATCTGATTTTCATCCCTCTTTCTCTTCTGAAAAAGGATTGTTGAACTCCGAGAGGCCCAAAGGGGCGAGGGATTGTGGTTGGCTCTCCCAGGTAAACCTGGATAGAGCCTTGAGGTTGCAGATCCAGAGGGGCTGATGAAACCAACTGTTGCCAAGAAGAATGAGTGATAAGCTTCTCTCGCCATGTTACGTATGGAGTGATGTGTTTTATTGCTTGAAGAATGTTATTCATAAACCCAATTTAATATCTTCTTACGTGTGCAGTTTTTTAACCCTACTGTCTGTTTAGCTATACAAGTAAACTTCATTCTCACAGGGCATCCTGGTGAAGAATCTAATACATGTGGATGTTCAAAACCTTTTTACTACTTCGCCCCCCCACCCCCACCCCACTGTGTTCCTGGTTTTCCCCACTAGTGCAAGAGAATAATACACCGCTTGCTTTTACTTCCTGCATGGTGTGTAAATACTGAGAGGATCCCCTCTTCACCCTATCCCCCTGAAGTCTTAAAGTTCTCTGTGAAGCTTCTATAGAAGTAAAAATAATGATAGTTTAATATTTTTTTCCGATATAATTTGACCACTTTAATTTAGAACCAGAAACAAAGTTGTAGACATTGGATGGTCTCATGAACGGTGTTTAAGTTACAGGTTCTACGTTAATTCACGATCAATGACCCCATTCCTGTTGTCTCCCTTGGAGGCCATTTATCTCTTTTTGCCCCAATCCTGAGTTCTTGGAAGACGTTTCTCTCTCTGCTTCAAAGATAATTGCTAACATCTTGAGCAGGGGTCAGGGTGGCTGAAGCCCCCTTGGGCTTCCCTTTTTTCCCCTCTGGCTTCCCTTTTCTTACCTAGACCAAAGTCCTTCTCTTTCCACTTGAATTCAGAGAGTTCATGCTGGACAAAGGGGTTGCAGAGCTCAGAGGGAACTTCTGACAAATATCTTGGTGTGAGGGGTGAGGAGGAGGTGGGAGAAGCTAAAGGGAAAAAGGAGGGGGAGAGGTGCAGGCGATGGGGAGGAGGGTTTGCTCTTCAATTCTTTTTAGCATTCCTGCTTGGGCAGGAAACAAAGACACCCAAAACACTCAAAAAAAAAAAAAAAGGAAAGCAATGGAACTCAAACAAAGCTGGTAAATTAGAAGAGCCGGTGTCAGGCTGGTGGGTCTTCTTCTGAGGATGGATGGATGGAAACCGCGCCCCCCCCCCCCCCCCCCCCCCCCCCTGATTCAACCCCCGGCGAAAAGGAAAAGAAAGGAATGTGCCCAACGACGTTTTTTCCCAAACGCAAGCTTATTTTTTAGCTTGCTGTATCTAAGATTGAAACATCGCCAAATAATTGCAGGGAAAATATTTGGTTAGGTTTCAAAAGACTGTTTGGAGAAACTGACAAGTCGTAAAATGGAATATTTGGGATGACCTTCTGGGAAAGATAAACTTCAGAACTGGAAAGGTGCACCCTATAGGCCCGAGAGAACAGAAAGACAGGGGCGCTTGGTATTTTGGGTATTTTGTACCTGTGAGGATGAGAGTTCGGGTGTCTAAGCAGTAGTTATTTTGCAGCGTTTTGAGTTGTGCATGTCCTTGATGTGGCTTCCAGGAAGGAGTCTGACGTTAGTCTCTTATGCAAAGTGGTGTCTTATAATAGAACAAAAAGCAAATAGCCTCTGGTTATGGCATCCGAAATCCCGAGTTCTGCATCAGGCATCCATCTCATGTCTAGTGAACTGTAGAAATAAAATTGGAGGGAATTTGGCCTTCAGGTTATAGGGCTGGAAAACGCTTTGAGAGGCCTTCTGGTTGGATTACTTCTAAACCCGCCCTGACAGATGAAAATTTATCTTATTTTTAAATGTTCCCCAGAGGAAGAGTGTCCACCAACTCTCTTAGTAACTCGTTCCAGTTCTTAACGACCTCCACATTCAGGAAATTCCTTCCTCTGTCTTACCTAAACTCGATCTGCTCCAACTTAAGTCCATTTTCTTTTGACCTGCCCCAAAGTAAAAGGAGAAAAGAGGTCATCCCCTTGTATAAACAAACTTTCGCATAACTAAAAATTTCAATTTTTAAAATCTAAAAAGTTCTGTATCTCCTCTTCTTGATCATGTCAAATCTCCCTCTGTTGCCTGGAGACTTGGCTGTGGGCTGGAGGAAAAGAGAAAACATGGCAATGCATTCCTTCTTTCCTTTCTGTGGCCTTCCTGTGCCAGAGCTAATGTCAGAGGCTAAATGGACTGATAAGGTAGAAGTTTAACATTTTTCTTGTCTACATAATATTTGTTTTCAAAGTCAAGTTTTCTCATACATGAGGTCTGTGGACATTTTAGAGGGGTACATATCTTTAGTTTTTGGAGGAGGAAAAAGGAAGTATGATAGTACATCAATCCAGTATACTAAGATTCATGAAGTATAATACAAGGGTTTTTGTGATGGTGGCTTTTAGTTAAGAAAAAAAAAAATCTACTTTCTCCATGGGGATAGGCATTTCACAAATTACCCTTTCAGCTCTGCCTAATTTATTTTTGAAATTTTCCATGTATCCATTACTATTCCTTGGGTCAAACTACTGATCTTCCCCTTGTTCCTGGTGGTAAAATCCTAGAACCAAACTAGATGTTCCTGTTGCCAAAACTTAACTTAAATACTACCAGGGCAGGGCAAAGTCTTGCCTTGTTTTCTTGGACATCAGAACTGTCGACTAAATAAACGAATGTACCTTTTATGATTGACTTTTGCATGAAAATAGACCTGTTTCTTTTCTGTTTGTACAGTTTCCAACAAATTTAGATATTCAAGGTTAGGGGAATCTGAGATGACTTTATTATAACTTGCATTTCTAATTTCTAAAAACTCCAAAAACAATTTGAAGCATTCTTAGTTTCCCTTATAGTTTTCAACATATGCTTATGAGGGTGTTAAATAGGGAACAGAGGCTTTAAAAAACCTATTGGTATTTTTATGACTCACATGTTTACTCTTACTTGTATCTTAGCAACAGATCATAGAAGCAGCCAGGGTGAGTTGCTTGTCAATCATTATGAAGAATGAGTTCAGAGCAAACCAGGGGACAGTGCCGGTCCGGAGAGGGAGTCCCAGAACTCTCTAGGACTCCACATGTGTCCTCTGGGATTCCATATATTTGCTTATTCTTGTTCTTATTTATTAAGGGGTGCCATGTCAGGCCAGACAGTAAGCACCAGGGTTATAGCAGAGAATTAAAAGAGATAAAATCACTGCCCTCAGAGAACCTACACTGAGTTTGGTTTTATACATTTATCTCCCACAACACCAAATAGATTTGAAAATTTTACCTTTCAGAGTGTATCTCTTGTTTTATAGCCATGAGAAACTTCTAATAACACAGAGAATGCTTTCTGGGTTATAATGTTAAATGAAAAAAGGATACAAAGTTGTATGTATGCATTCTAAGTTAAAACTCAAAACAATGAAACCATCTCTTTAAACACACACACACACACACACACACACACACACAAAGACTACAATAAATAGGCATACAGAAAAGATTTTTTAAAAAGTACAGCATAATGTTAATGGTTTTTGTCTTTGGATGGCAAGATGACAGGTAGTTCTGCTTTGTACTCTTCTCCATTTATCTTTTTTTTTTTTTTTGTAGTAATCACATATTACTTTTAAAAGAATGACACATGTTCATTTAAAAAAAAATATTCTCTTGAATCTCTAGAGCCTTTAAGATTTTGCAGATTCTCAAGGTGCCTGGGTGCCTCATTCAGTTTAGCATCTAGCTTTGGCTCAAGTCATGATCCCAGAGTCTGGGGATCAAGCCCGAGGGGTCTCCTTGCTCAGCAGAGAGCCTGCTTCTCCCTCTGCCCTCCCCTGTTGTGGGCTCCCCATCCGCCTCTCTCTCCTTCTCAAATCAAATCCTTAAAAAAAAAAAAAAAAGATTTTGCTGAGTATCTCATTAAAATGCATATGGGGATGTTGGTCCCTAAGCCGCTGTCAGGGAAGACCTGAAAGACAAGCACCTGGTGTAAAGAGGTGGCACTGACAGAGGAACATGGGAAGGAAGCAAAATCAAATTTCAATTGCACACACTTTCCCCACTCCCAGAGAGCTACATTCTGGACACTCTTATGGTCTAGAGGGCACAGGTGTTTTTTCACTTGGGGGTAGAAGGAAGAAATTAACATTTAATAAGCACACCAGGCATTGTACATTCAGTCTCATCTTATGAGTAAGGAAACTAAACTTGGGAGGCATTTTGGAGTTGCTTAAATAAAGTAAGATGAGACATCAAGATTCAAATACAGCTCTGCCTGGCCGGACAGAGATCATCTGCTTTTCCAGAACTCCCAGAAATGCCCCTTAGACCACAGGGGCAGAGCTTCCCAATGTTCTGGGTGGGGTTTAGGTTTGGCAACTATGTGCCTTGAGTGGTCAGAGTAGTCCTTATTTAGAAGAAAGAAATTATATTATTTTTAAGAAAGATTGTTTTTAAAATATGTAACCAAATGGACTATAATTTTGGTAGATTTTGTCAGAATTTTTTTCTATCAATTCATTCATAAATCAGAAAAATACTGCTGTGACATCACCAAGATGGTGGGCATTATGAGAATTCCAGATGGAGAAGAAAAAGAGAAAGAAACAGAAAGCATATTTAAAGCAATAATGGCAAAAACATCCTAAACATGGGGAGAGAAATGGACATCCAAATTTGTGAGGCCCAAAGGATCGTAAGTAGGTTGAATCCAAATTGAGCTATACTGAAACACATCATAATTAAATTGACCAAAGTCAAAGACATAGGGAGCATCTGGGTGGCTCAGTTGGTTAAACGTCCAGCTCTTGGTTTTGACTCAGAAAGTGGGATTGAGCCTCAAGTTGGGCTCCATGCTCAGCATGGAGTCTGCTTGATTCTTTCCCCTCCCTTGTGGGGTTCAATCCTGGAAACCAAGGATCATGACAGCCACTTAACCGACTGAGCCACCCAGGCACCCTAACAGAGAAAGAATTTTAAGAGCAGCAAGAGCGGAGAAAGAAGTTATATATAAGGGAACTCCCCCACAAGACAGCAGATTTCTCAACACAAACTTTTCATGTCAGAAGAAAATGGGATGACATATTCAAAATATTAAAAGAAAGGAAATATTAACCAAGACATTCTATACCTGATAAAGCTGCCCTTCAGAAACAAAGGAGTGATAAAGACTTTTCTGAACAAACACTGAGGGAGATCATTACCACCAGACTTGCCTTACCAGAAATGTTAAAGGGAGCTCTTTGAGCAGAAGTAAAGGAACACTAACTAACAAAATAAAAACCCAAAACACAGCATAAATATTATTGGTAATGGTAAATATAATCATAGTTAGGTTCTGTCATATGGTCATGGGCTGCATAACTCATAACTGTAGTTTGAAAGTTAAGAAAATGAATGTAGCAAAACCAACCATGAATATAATAATCTCTTATTATTAAAAAACTCATGAATTGTAATAGCAATAACCTAAAATGTGAGGGGAAGAAGTAAAAGCGTAACTATTTGAATTCTGTTGAAGTTAAGTGTTATTTTAAAAGAAAGCGTTATAGTTTAAGATATCTTATATTTGCCTCATGATAACCACAAAAAAAAAATCTTGTAGTAATTACATAAAAGAACATGATATAGAAGTTAAAGCATACTGGTACCAAAGATATAAAACAGAAAAAAGAGAGCAGCATAAGAAAAGAGGTGTGAGAGATCTACAGAACAACCAGAAAACAATTAGCAAAATGACAATAGTAAGTCCTTACCTATTAATAATTTCTTTAAATGCAAATGGATTAACTTCTCCAATCAAAAGCCATAGAATGGCCGAACAGGTTAAAAAAATGTTCCAACAATATATTGTCTACAAGATCTTCACATTAACCTTAAAGACACACATAGACTGAATGTGAAGGGATTGGGAAGACATTTGCTGAGTGGCAACTGATACTGCAGAAATTCAAGGCTATGGACTCTGAAAAACAATCTGAGGGGTTTAAAGTGGCGGGGGTGTGGGAGGTTGGGGTACCAGGTAGTGGGTATTATAGAGGGCACGGATTGCATGGAGCACTGAGTGTGGTGAAAAAATAATGAATACTGTTTTTCTGAAAATAAATAAATTGAAAAAATTAAAAAAAATAAAAGATAAAAAAACATTACTATGAAAAAAAAGATACTACGTGAACAACTATTCACCAACAAACTGGACAACCTAGAAGATATTCAAAAGTTCTTAGAAATGTACAACTTTCCAAGACCAAGTCAAGAAAAATAGAAAATCAGAACAGAACAATTACTAGCAAGATTGAATCAGTGATCAGAATCTCCCAACAAAAAGCCTGAGACCAGATGGCCTCACTGATGAATTTTACCAAACTTTCAAAAAAGAATTAACACTAATCCTTCTTCAACACTACCAAAAATTCAAAAAGGAGCAAACACTCCCAAGCTCATTTTATAAGGTCAGTATTATTCTGATACCAAAACTGGAAAAGGACATTACTAGAAAAGAGAACTACAGGCCAATATCCCTGATGAATGAGATGCAAAAATTCTTAGGGAAATCCTAGCATATTAAAAGGGTCATTCAATGTGAACAAATGTGATTTATCCCTGGGATGCAAGAACAGTTCAATATTGCAAACCAATCAATGTAATATATCAGAATAATAAAATAAGAGAAGAGAATGATATAATCATATATATGTAATATTTCAATCTGAGTTCAAGATTTGTGCTGAAAGTCTCTTATTTCTTGCAGTCCTCATATGGCCACAGAATCTCTAGGGCTGACTGGCTTGTGAGTTTAATCAGAATTCTTGTAAGCTCGAGAAGTACTTTCCTAAGGTTTGTCTTCGAAGGACCAGAGGCTGTAGAATGAACGAGCTAACATTTTGTTCACTCTTTCCTTTCTCAGCTTTAGGCCTTAGAGGTTACTGATCACCGTTTTGGAGATTCTCTGACTTACCATGAGAGAGACGGTAGAGTCAAGAAAGTTAGAGTTAATCTGGTTCCGTATTCAAACAGCCAGAGATCACACAGCATTGGGAGGTTTGTAAACTACTGCACTTCCGACTTGGGGATCCAAATAAAATAGCTGTTTTGCACACTCAGCCTCGGTCACTCAGGAAACCAGGGTTCCAGAACCCCTTTTCAACTCCTGTTGGAACTTCTGAAACCACCATAACATCAAACATTTGGATAGGAGTTAAGGAAGGAGCAGAAGCTGCTCGGGTGATTTTTTTTACTTTCCCTTTTTTAAAATAAGGAAACACAATCAAACTTTTGCATAAATATATGATAAAGTTCCATGGCTCAGCTTTAATGATAGCATGAACTCTAAGTAAACATGGATGAAATACAACTTGTCAGCACAAAAATACCGCCTGTCATAGTCATTTGTGTATAAAATATGACCTGCAGGTTTGGACCATATGGTTACACGAGTTCTAATTTACGTGGCATCTTCTTAAGTCAGCAGAATGCGTCCCGGCCTGCCTGTGGGAGGCGGCGTCAGCACCTCACCCAGCGAAGTGGAAAGGGCTCCCAGGGGCTTCGGTCAGTCTTGGCTGCTAGAGTAGAGATTGGAGATTTGCAAGGCCCATGGCCCTTGCCCAGGCCCCCGAGGGCCTCCCTTGCGATGCCATGGCTGTCCCCACAATCAGCCCACAGAGTTGGACATGCGAAATTGAAGTCTTAAACATCACAGCTTGCGACTTAGGCGTTCCTTCTGTTCCCACTGGCGGGGGGTAGGGGGTAACACAAGCCCCTCTAGGTGCAGTGGGCAGAGCGGACATTTGGATGCCATTTTAAAGCAATGTTTAATGAAGTGAGAAAACGCATTTGTAGCGTTGTGCTTCGTGGCACATACAAGTGAGCCCAGAAGTGCACAATGGACACATTCTGCGATTTAGACATGAATGGGAGCAGCCAAGGAAATGCCAGGAAAATAAAAATCAGACTCTGAAAGCTAAGCTGAGCCAGAAACAGATGTACTTTTGGCTACTTATAAAAGAACTTCTTCTGTCTTCTCCTCCTGTTCCCCTCAAGCTGTGTCCTCTCACTATCTTAAGATGACCTTTCCAGGAGGGCTCCCTGAGATGCTTTCAGTTAACTGGTTGGAGCAAGCGACTCTTGACCTTTCTGCAAATACGCAGGGAGCCCTGGGGTTCTCTGGCTGCCCTCTGGGTGGTCCCTGAAGACATGGTTGCAGATGTCTGCTCCTGATAAGTCTGGAGACCCATCCTGGGCTCTGGGGGAGGCCGCTGGAGCAGCTGTGCTAAGTGCTGGGCCCCAGAGCAGCTGCTCATGCTGGGACACGGAGGGCTGCAGCTCGGGCTTTCTGGTTTTCTGTGTTTTTGGCAGGTGTGGGGGAGGTTGCTCTGGCTTTTTGTGGGATTTCTTTTCCCCTGCCACTGTCAGCTGACAATAAAATCTTTCTGGTGTTGACATTCTGCTAAAGGACACTATCAACACTAAGACCAAAAATAAGGCTTATTCAGTCCAAGTAAGTCTCAAAGCCAAGGTTGTGATTCACATCGCTTTGAAGAATATACAGAGCCGCCTTCTTAGGGAGAGATCACTGACCAAGCACACGTGTAACACAGAAGATCTCTAAATCATTGCTTTGGTTGCCAAAGCATGAGGAGACCCCATGTTTAATGAGTCCCTGGTAAGTATCAGGTAGGACCCCAGCACTTTCCAGGACATGTGGCCTCGTACAGTGCTCACCACCACACTGTGAAGCTGGTAGGATTGCTCCTGTTTTCAGGATGAGAAACTGAAGTTCACAGAGTGAACCCAGAGTGATCACAGAGTGAACACCCCCCAAGTGTGCCCTTGGGCCCAGAGCTGATACACGGGTGAGCCAAGGGACCCAATTTGTCTGAATCTCAATCCTGCCTTCTTTCTCTCGTACCAGCCTAATAACAGCTGGGCCAAGGGGCTAGGAGGCTGTTGTTTAAAATTAAGAATGTGTTCTTCATTTCCAGTAACAAGCTGGAATTCAGCTACTGTGACCTGAGATGCAGTATTCCTACCTGGGAGTTTTTCTGCACAAAGAAGTTCATCCTGTTTTGTCCCTTTAAAGGGACCCTCTTTCTGTTTGTTTGCTCCCTTGTGTCAAATCCCCCTGAAACATATAGATTTTGTCTTTGGATTTCATCTAGCCCTTTTACTGATCGTCGCTCTGTTCTTTCCTGTGCACAGATTTCTTGTTCTCGATCTTCTCCTTCTGGTTGTTTGGATTATGTGTCTTAGCTACTGTTCTCTCTCTGCCTTCCTCCCAGGAACCTGATTTGGCCTTCTTCTTTGGGTGCTGACACCGTCCATGCTCCCCAGAGGTCAGAAGTGCCTGTGCGGAGTGCCTGGTTCTCGAGGCAGCCGCTAGCTTCCCGCCTCCTTGGGCAGCCCTTTCCCTGCACCATGGCTTGAGTGCAATGATTTGTTTGTGCATGGAAATACCCTGACAGTATAATACACGCTTCTGTTTCTCAAGGAGGGATATTAAAATTATTATAATATGGTGGAGCAAGGTCATAATATGGCCAGGCCATAGAGAAGGTCAAGTCCAAGAGCCTCTTGACATTTCTGCTACTTTGTTTTACCTCTGCTTCTGCAGGTAATATCTTGTCTTTCTGCTATCAGTGTAACTTTTCATGTGCAGTTGTCTTAGTCAAACTTGAAGGTACTTTTTATCACTCCTGAGGTAGGAAGCCCATGGGCTTTTGATAAGTCTCTCGGTTTTTAAGGAGACCTCCTTGGCTACTTACCTCTCTTACTCTCTGTTCAACATGATTAAGGTTGCCTAAAGTGGGTGGTTTGTTATCAATGAAAAATCCTGCCTTGAGGAATATAATATCCACGGCTCTTAAACTTTCTGCCAACTCTAAGTACTTTATTATTTTCTTTTCTCAACCATCCAGTATTTTGAAAGATTTGATCAGCAAATTGCATTTGTTTCCACGGCTATTCTATTCATTTCCCAAAAACACATAGTCATGCAGTGGCAGAATGAGATTCCAACCCTGGTCTGTCTGTTAACTAAAACCTGAACTCTTGGCGCCTTTGCTGTAGGTCAAATTGAGACAGCACTGGGTTGAACCATACGCGATTATCAGCATTCCACTCTTTTCTGACCTACAAAAATGGCAGTGGCACAAGGATCCACCAAACAATATTGTTAGACTTAATGAATATCATTTTAGACAAACCCAAGGCTTTATATGTCAACTAGCCTAGGCAGATTTATCTTGGAAAACATACAACTTCTGGGAAGACTTTTGTAGAAACTGCAACAGAGCTGTCCAATAGCACCTTCTGCAATGATGGAAATGTTCTGTATCTGCACTGTTCAATAGGGTGGCCACTGGCCACACGTGGCTAAATGTAACTGAATTCTAAGTCGGGATAGCCACATGTGCCCTAGTAGTGCACCTCTAAAACCTGCATTCGTGTCCTTGCCATGTCTTCTCCATTTGGGACAGGGATTCTGAAGAGAGAGGAAAAAGAAGGAACATAAACTCTAGCATCTGATTTGATAGATATAACGCTTTTCCACCGCTGACAGGAATTGCAAGAGGTTGCACGTGAATCTTACCCAATTTCCTAGTGTGAAACCTGCTAGACCCTATGATATTCTGATTTGTTTGGGAGTCTTAAACTGTATTGTACCCCAACCCCCTCCAGGACAGGCTAGAACCAAACTCTCTCAGTTTCTTTCTAGCCATATGGTCTTAGGACAAACATGACTAATTCTTGCTCTGTTTGGTCTGACTCTTGTTAATCTGCCAAATGGTTGGTACCCTGTATAAAGCAGCTTTCATCCAGAGATTCTCATTAGCATGTGAAATTAGTCTAAGCCTAAACTCCATTTTGCCAAATTCCCTGTCAATCTGCTTTTGAGATAAAGTCTGTTCACAATAGAGGTTTTGTTTCTTGAGTGTCAGGCTATCTTCCATGAGGTCAGATCATTTGCTTTAGAAATTAAAAAAAAAAAGAATTAAAAAAAAATTTTTAGATACATAACACTATTTGCAGCAGCCTAAATTATGGTAGAATTATATAAATATTTAAAAGCTTTATGTCTGCTAGAGAGAAAAAAATATCTTCCATTGCCCAACAAATGAATTTCTTATGGCTTCATAAAAAATCAGTTTAAATTTTAATTTTGTTAAATTTCACTTTATCCATTGATGCATCTAATTATTCCCTTGTCACTAAAATCTCTCAACATTGCCAAGAAACCTTGCTTTTTTACACTCTTTTATCAGTAGTTATAAGTAATACAAAGGATCAGAAGTGGAGAGATTAAGAAAAAAATTAAAAAATAAAGTTATATCAAGGAGGCTAGGGGTGTATATGTGGTTCCCCTAAAATTTGTGGTTTATTTCTTTCAAAATTATTTTTATTAGTTTTTACAAAACAATCCATACGGACCAGAAAAGATAGAAAATTCAGAAACAGTTACCCCAAGACTTTCTTAGGAGTAAAAGTTTTTTTAAGAAAGTAGTTGTGTGGTTTTTTGTTTTTGTTTGTTTGATTTTTTTTTTTAACTGATACAAGGTGGCCAACTCTTTATTTGGCCAAATAAAGAAAATTTTTAGAGAGAAAGAAAAAGAAAATGAACATTTTCTATCATCATCATTTCTTAGAAGAAAGGATTTTATAGTACTAAAAAAAAAGAAGGAAACAGTCTCAGAAGGGAGAATAACCACTTAGAGTAAAGCCTTCTAAGGCCTTTGCAATGTTTCCTTTTCCTCCTCTCGACCCAGACCTGGGAATGTCTTGCTGGAAGGAAGGCATTTGCGGAGAAGATATTGGTCCACCTTGCAGACTGTTCAACGATTTCATTGCACTTTATGGGAATAGTGATGACTGTCTGACAGAGGTCTGCATTTCCATTAGTATCTCCTGCCCCTCTCTGACTTGTCTCTCTCTCCCTTTCTAGCATGTTTGCAAAACCTGCCCAAAGGACAAGCCTACAGGAGATAGTATGACAAGCCATACTGTCAGTACAATCTTTAGAAACTCTTGAGTCACATCTGTTTTTCCCATCTTGTTGACTCTCTTTAAAAATTATTTATTAGTTCAACCAAAACAAGATGGGAGATAGCTTGAATAGGAAACGTGTGCCCTAGTTTCCTCTGACCCAGCCAAGATGTCACCAAGCCATTGGGAAGAATTAATGGTCTACTAGTCAAGAGCTTCGGTTTCGGAGCCCACTTCTCTTGGCACATCCATTTACCAGCTTGGTGATGTTCTGAGTGTCGGTTTTCCCATCTGTACAATGGGGATACCTATGTCTTCCCACCTCTTGAAGCTGTCGTGAGGATAAGCTGTCAGTTGGTTAGCCCAGATCTGGGCCGTGGTCAGGGTGCAGAGAATGGCAGCTGCTGGTATTTTATCTGCAGGACACTGGGCGCTGGGTGGAAGGTAAAGGAGCTTTTGTGTTTCTCATTGTTCGGGGTGCATTGTCACTGCTCACTAAGTATCAATCCTAATCATCATAGAAAGTGGGTGCCTGCTTTTTGGAAAGGGCACGGAGGGTCTGTGCGGGGCAAATGTCAGCCTCTTTGATGTGCTGCTGGGTCATAGCTAGCTTCTTAGAAACGCCAGCTGAATGTCGATGTTCTCTGAGGTGCAGAATCCAGGAGGGAGAAGTTGAGAGAAAGCTCCAGTGTGGGTGGGACCCCCTGCAGCAAAGCAGTCCCAGGAATGCAGGGGGCTGGCGCCCAAGTCATCAATCCTTTGTGAAGGGGCCCAAGACCGCAGATGCTGCCTGGGAGGGCTGAGCTCTCTGAGAAGACAAGTTCTAGGAAAAAGTCCGTCACTTGGGGGAGAGTAAATATACTTGTATTTCTTCATCTTTATTCTGATTTTGTTTTTACCAATGGGGCAGGGGTGGACTGGGGGAGATGGAGTGGGCCACAGAAGGACAGAAAAACTCCCCCACGAATTTACGAGGCTAAAGCAGCTCACGTTCCAAACGAGGATTATATATTTTTCTGTCCACTGAAACTGGCTGGGTTTTCGTTGGAGGGTTTTTGGTTAATGGGAGAAGAGGGCTTTTTTTGCTGCAGATAACATTTTCTTTTTTCTTGGCTATTCCTCTCACGAGGAAAGAACCCTTGACAGCTTGTGGAGTGTCAGATGGTATTGTCTGAATCCAGAAGTCATTTAGCTTGACTAAAATATCGGGGCTCTAACTTTGGCAAATTATTTAACTCCCCTAAGCTTCCCTTTCCCCATCTCTCGAGTCAGGATAATAATAATACCTCGCTTCTAAGGCATTTGAGAGGAACAAACATGACGACGCTTGCAAAAAACCTGAGCACTCTGCCTGAGCAGGGTCAGCCCCGAGGAAGTGTCAGGGGACAGTGTAGTTGCCATGGGACAGGTAGAACCAGGATCCATGGGTCACAATTCATGTCACAGATTTCTTCCCCTGAGAACTTGTGGGCGCCTGTCTCCCCCAGCCCCCCGCACCAATGAGAGTCAAAACTAGGGTTGATGGTAAGAGGAGTCATTGCTTCTCCTGAACACTGTCTTAAAAGAGCCATGTGTTTTCAACACACTTTAAGGTAACATGTTGACTTGAGATTTATTTATGACAAAAGGATACTAGACGAAGCCATGAGAAATATGTTATTGGAATGCAATCCAGTTGGACAGAATGGAAGCTTTCTTGTGTGTTCTTTCTGTCCCCTTCCCCCGCCTCCTCCTCACCCCCGTGTAGGTCCTTGTCTTTTTTGCCTCCAGCTCAACCCACTGTTATTTGAACACTTCTACCCTTCTGCCTCCCAGTATTGGGGTCCCAGTGCCCCCTTTGCTCCCTCTGCTCTTCTAAGGGTTAAGTCATGCTTTATTTGGAACTTCGGGCTACATAAGCCCCCTTCTCCCACAGCGGTTGGAACTGCCAGTACAATGACACAAAGGCGCTCAAAGACTGTAAACACTCAAGAAAACAGCCTGTCAGTAAGTGGTGCCTTTTCGAGTTCTCTGAGTGTTCTCTAAGATTGTGTTGCCTCTTCCACATTTTCACTTTTGTGATAAACACTTATTAAATGGGTGGTTAGGCTTGGAGCTGCCATGGAGTTTGTGCATTGACTTTTGTTTTTCCTGTTTAAAGCCAACTGTTCCACTGTGGGGACAAAGCGTATGCCTTTCAATCTGGTGAGTAGTATTCTGTCTTCCAGAGGCCTCCCAAATCTGGCCGCCTATCAGAAAAAACTGGGGGCCGTGGTTTTCAAACAATTCTGGACCTTGCCCTTGAAGATAATTCAGTGGCTCTGGACTGGGGCCTAGAGGTTTTCATTGTTATCATCTATCCTGGGAGATGCTGATGGAATCAGCTCAAGGACCAGCATTTAGGAATTGCTCTATCAGTGATAATCACTCCCCCCCCCCCGCCCCAATCACACACTCTTGCTCCCCAGCAGATAATAAATCCCACCATAGGATTAGAAGCTCAGGGCCTCCCTTTTCCAAAGGAGACAGCCCTCAAAAAAGATTCTGAATGATAAGAAGCCAAGCCCAGTCAAATTCCCAGGGATGGAATTTAACAGTGACTGATTACTCATCATCTGCTAGTTGAGTATCATAATAAAGATGAATGGGAACTTGGGAAAGATCCCTCCATAACTCACCTCCAGCAGTCAATGCACTGGAGACCACAGGCCAGGCTGCTGGGCTCTGAGAAGGGCAGTGATTAGTTAATAGGTACACACTGAGCTTATAAAATGTTTTATTAAATGACAAAATCCTAAACATTATACCGAGTTCTATTTTGTGGTCCGTATGCTGACTAAATCCCCAGATGACTTTAATGAGCAAATGGCAGCCCATTAAAATTACAGTAGTTTTGCAAAGAAAATAGCTCCCCGGAGGAGGAGAAGAAAACCACCAAGCTGCTACTGTGTTGATAGTTGTCCCGAGAGCTCCTTTCTCTTGCCCAAAGCTCGCTGGTGGAAGAAAGTCGGCCGTTTAGAAGAATGGTCCTTCGCGCCTGTCTTCCTGTGCCTGGGAGACATGCTTTGCTCTAGCTCATCAGTTCCCAGCCTGGCTGACCTTGAAGCAACGGAGAGAACGACACCTTGTGTGCATTTTGCTTAGTAAAGAAAACACAGCTAGCCCCTGGGAACAAATGTATTTGTTTTTTCCATCTTGGTATAGAAACCTCAGCTTTCTTTCTGAGAGATGGTCTCGTAAGACAATCACGTCTTCTACTCGGTTATCACATTGGAACCTCTTGTTGATGTTAAACGTCACTAGAATTTTGCTTTGTTCTGTCCTCGGAAAATACACTGTTCCATGCAGACCAAAGGGACAGTTTCTGATTTCCTCTCTTTTCCCTCCTGTATTTTTCTGAGTGCCCATGTAATGTCCAGACAAGCTTGGGATACGGCTCCCACTGTCTTAGCGCTGGTCTTTGGAGATGGCATCCTGACTATTTCTTTTCTGTGAATGTCGCCGTGCAAATGTCTTTCATACTGAGTGAGATGTGGGAAGAATTGTTAGTAATGCCTGAGATGAGAAGGCTTCTGTCTCAGCTCCCATAAGTGGTTTATGCTCTGTGCAACATTCTAGAACCCTAGCCATCACTGGTCCTTAAGTGCAGATAAATGACAAATTCTCTGAGGCAACAGAACAAAAAAGATATTCACTATATTGAATCATATTACAGGACACTGTACGTACTATATACTGTGTGGCAGTCCTATCCAACAGAGATCTCCGGGATGATGGGAATGTTTCATATTTGTTCTGTCTGAGAGTAGCCACCTATGGTTATTTAGCCCTCGGAATGTGACTCGTGTGACTGAGGATCTGAATTTTTATATTAATTAATTTTTTGAAGATCTTGCTTTTTTTAAGAGCAGTTTTAGGTTCACAGCAAAATTGAGAAGGAGGCACAGAGAATTCTCACATCCCCCTGCTCTGACTCATGCATAGCCTCAACCATTAGCATGTTCCTCCGTCATAGCAGACCACTTTTTACAGCCAATGAACCTACACTGACCCATTAGTATCAGAAAAAGTCCATATTTTACACTAGGGTTCACTCTTTTTTAATAAGAAGTGGGCTCCATTCCAACGTGGGACTTGAACTCCCAACCTTGAGATCAAGAGTGGTGTGCTCTATTGGCCGAGCCATCCAGGCGCGCCCCACTCCCCCATTCCCCGGAGGTTCACTCTTGGTGTTGCACATTCTATGGGTTTGGACAAATGTATAATGACAAATATATCCATCACTATAGTATCATCCAGGGTATTTTCACTGCTCTAATAATCCTCTATGCTCTGTCTGTTCATCTTGCCTCCTACCCCCTACCCCCAACTTCTGGAAGCCACGGATCTCTGCTGTCGCCATAGTCTCACTTTTTCTAGAGTGTCATATAGCTGGAAGCATACAGTATGTAGCATTTTCAGATTGGCTTCTTTCATTTTGTTATATTCATTTCAGTTTCTTCTATGTCTTTTCATGGCTCGGTAGTTCACTTCTTTTTAGCACTGAGTAATATTCCACTGGATGGATGGACAAGAGTTTATCTCTGCACCTATTGAAGGACATCTTGGTTGCTTCCAAGTTGAACTAGCCATGATATGAGTAAAGCTGCTATAAACATCTATGTGCGGGCTTTTGTCATTTGATGACATACATCATCAAATACTAAGGAGCAGGATTGCTAGATCATAGGTAGTTACATTTAATTTTAATGAATTAATAAATGAACTAATAAAATTAAAATAGCCAGATGTAGCTGTTAGCTACTGTATCAGATAGCCAAGTATATATATATATATATATATATGTATATCAGATAGCCAAGTGTATGTATGTATATATATATATATATATATATATATATATATATATATGATTTCTCCAGAATGAATTTGAAGCAAAGTAGGACATACAGTCACACCTTAAAAAGAGGGATATAAAGGATGAAGAAAAGCAAGAGGCAATGGGGAATGAAGAATAAAGTTTTAAAATACATATCAGAGTAATCCACCTCCTTTATGGACGAGGCCTGACCTGAACTCTACGTTTTCTAAAAGAGAATACATTAAAAAAAAAAAAATCAATTACCCAAATGAGGATATCTAAGAGCCCAAAACAAACTGATCATTTAGGAGAATGACAGTGTAGTTCTAAGATTAAACAGAAATTATTCCTAAACACTCTGGGCTGTTTTTCTGCTTAAAACCCTCCAGTGGCTTCCTACTGACCTTGGAGTAAGATTCAAAGTTCTGACCGTGTTGTGTCGGTCCGAGTTCTTGGTTGTAAGAAAAGGAAGTGAATTGTGGATAATTCCAGCAGCAAAGAAGGTTATTGATAGGATATTGGAGTGGGAAGCCTAGAACCCTCAGAGAGGCTGCAGGAGAGGCTCAAAAAGCAGTCAAGAGCAAGGAAGGAAAAGTGGAGTCAGGACCACAGCTAACATCTCCGCACTGGGCTTTTAGTGAGCACACTGCTCCCACCATGGTCGAACGTTCCAGGCCACCACGTGATGGCCACCCCTCCTCTCATGAGATGCTGGACTCTACTCTCAAAGCGTGGCCTCGGTTGCCCCTGGAAACCTACTCAGATGCAATGCGGCATCACCTGAACTCCCAAGTGGATTCTCTAGGATTCATTCTTCTTCGTGTCACTAGCTTCTGGTTTTAAGACTGGGGCTTGTGCATCCAATTGGCTGTTTATGTAGATCATGGAACAGCACCCAGGCACAAGGGAGGCTGGGAGAGTGTCTTTCCTGTTTTCCAGTTTATACCAAGATGCAGTATGCCTCCCATAAAGACTAGAAGCTAAGAAATCCCAGAAGTTCCTGAAACATAAAAAAGGGGTTCAGCCACCGGGTATATGCCAAGAAGGAAAGGAAAGAAGGGAGGGAGCAAGGGAGGGAGGGAGGACCCACCAGACATGCCACGTGTCCTGCTTGATCTGGCCCCTACTTGACTCTACAGTCTCTCCAGCTGTACTGACTTTCTTTCTTTCTCTTTTTCTTTTTTCTTTTTTAAAAGATTTTATCTATTTATTTGACAGACAGAGATTACAAATAAGCAGAGAGGTAGGCAGAGAGAGGAAGAAGCAGGCTCCCTGCTGAGCAGAGAGCCCAATGTGGGGCTCGATCCCAGGACCCTGAGATCATGACCTGAGCCGGAGGCAGAGGCTTTAACCCACTGAGCCACCCAGGTGCCCCTGTACTGACTTTCTTTTCCATAACACGCTTCTGCTTCTGCACTCACCATTCCTTCTGCTGCAAAGCTCTGACTCTATTTCTGGTCATGACTGACTCTTCATCATGTAAGTCTCCTTTACAATGTCACCCCCTCAGTGAAGCTTCCTCTGACTAGCCGCTCTAACTCCTAGTCATCCCGGCTTGTCACTCTCCATCTCCTCCATCTTTACTGTATCATCCTGTCTTGTCTTCACTCTAACACTTGCCACTAGGTGATACCATTGTGTTCATTTACCGACTTACTTCTGTTTGTCTGTCCCATCTCTGACCCTGGAATGGAGGCACCATGAGAACTGGGACCGCCGACAGTCTTGTTCACCACTGCATCTCCTGCACTTAGGACAGTATTTAGCTCAGGGTGAAAGAAGACGAGGTTTGTGGGGTGAGTAATCAATGGAAATCCTTCACAACATCACATTTGATGTAACAGTGTGTTTCATTTAACCAGTTACAACAACTTGAGTACAACTATTATTCGAATCCATTATATTGGAAGAACATTTTACATTTTTATTATTTTACAGTTTCATTATTTTACTTATCCTTACAAAAACCCAGTGATAGATATATCAGTATCTGTGTAGCCCAGGGCATGGAGTCAATCACACTTGTGTCTGCTACCCATCAGCTGATCCTCAAGACCACAGACCTGTGGTATCTTTTACTGTTAAATTACGGGGATTGCCATAATGTTTTGATTGCTACGATGTTAATGATCTTAACACTAAGAATTTTAAAAATACAATTTAGTAGGTCCCATATAGAAAAGCAATTGATAGGACTTTAAAAAGGAAGTGTTTTCCTACCCCCTGCTGCCTGTTCTGATCTGTCTGCCCAAAGTGGAGCTAACTGCTAAGTCCTTGAGCTCCTCAGTCTCTACCCCAAGATGTTAAATAGAAGACTTCCCACAAGTTTCATTTTTTACATTCTCTTTCCTTATAGTTGATATTCCACTTTTTGAGTGACAGAAATGGTCTCCCACTAAATTTCCTTCTTGAAGCATTGGTGCCATAGTTTTTTTCAGGTGAGGGAAGGTCTGCCAATAGCTTTGCTATTTTGGGACTTGATGTCGTCTAATGGGGAGGTTGTATCATTGAGACTAACTACAATAAAAGATACTGACCAAGTGAAGAGGAGGAAGTTACTTTTTCTTTAACCACATATAACTGTCCTTTTTGAGAATCCCAGAAAGGAAGTCCTGTTGCCTGGGGTGCTGGCTTGTTGGCAGTAGAAACCTGCATTGGGGGTAGGGTGCTTACCATTGAGCCCTGTTGAAGGATATTGAGGATCCACAGGTTAAGTAGATTAGGTGAGCCATCTGTGTGTTCTAAGTCTCACACTGCCTTTAGTCTATGACATATGCATAGATATTGGAGTGAAGGACGAAGTTTCAGGACAGAAAGACCACTTTGGGTGTGCCTTAGAGGCTATAGGAAGTGCGTGGTCCTTGAGTCTAGCCCTATAGCCTAGAGAGTTTAGGAAGTGATGGTGTATGTGACAGATACACAGAGTCACACTTGTTCTCGACCTTCAGGGCTTAGCCATTGTCCCAGATGTAAACTCTGGCCAAATTAATTTTACTGTAGAATCTCTTAGCTGGGCTCAGAGAATGACAAGTTCTTGAATCATTTCCTACCATAGTAGAAGCACATCTAGGAGAAGGTACATCAATTTCCCTTATAGCTCTGCTATCACAAGGTAGTAGACTACACTTGGCATGTGACCCGTGTGTACTTCATTCCACAAACCACAAATGAAACCTGGTTTTGTCACTGTGTAGTTACACCATACCAAGAACATGACTGTTATACCTTGGAAATTATTATGGTGTTTTAAAGGGAACACTTGTATATAGACGTATAAGGTTTTGATCAGAAGAAGGCTGGTCAGGGATGAGAAAGCAGGGCCTTCCTTGATCCTTGCCCATCCTGGTCCTTTTTTTGGTTCACGAGCAATGTTGCTTCTGTCTGAGAGATGCCTTCATGTTCTTGGCATTGACGTGTTCTTTGTTTCTAGGACCGTTATCTCCACTTACCGTCAGTTTGGGTGACTGTTGATCTCAAGACAGGTTTGGGTGAGAGATACCAGGAACTGAAAATCTGGGCTTTTCATTTTATGAATGAAATTGACTTTTTATTTATATATACCCTCTATATACCCTTCACCCTCTGAGCCACCCAGGCGCCCCTGAAACCAACTTTTTAAAGAGTGAGTGGAAGAAAACGAAATTTTTTGTCTGAGTCAATTTAACACAAAATGGAAAGGGGATGTGAGAACCAGTATAAACTCAATGTAAATACCTCTCCCAATCATTATAGGTGCTATAGGGGCAGGACACTGTAATGCGCTGGGGATACAACATCAATAAAGCAGGCATGCCAGGAGCTCATAGGCCAGTAGATAATTATAAGTAATTAACACAAAGGTCTCCATAAATTTCTTTTAGAATTTAGAGAATTCTAGGATTTAGATGATGTCAGGCAAGGGGTGGTGGAACGATAGATCCAAGTCTTTAAAAAGAATTAAGAGGAAGACACAGGCAGAAGGAAAGGGATTCAAGACAGGGAGAAGAACACCTGAACGTGAATGAAATCAGAGCAGTTGCAAGGGACTGGTCCAGAGAACACAGAGCTGGAGAGGATGGAGAGGAAGGTGATGTCATCTGAACTGCTAGACTTTCTGAAGAAACAAACATGGCAGCATCGTGTGAGGTCTGAGTCTGGCTGGGGATCTGTAAGATAATTATGCTGACAATAAGCTCACTTACAAGGGTTGAAAACAAGATGCATGTCACATACATCAACCACATTCAGACATGTGTTGGGGGAAACTGAGAGACTTAAGTCCTAGCAATATTGTTAATATTCTCCATCAAAGATTGGACCCAAGCCAGAGAAAGTTTTCTGTAATAATTTTTTTTTCTTTGGATTTTATCCTGTGTGATATATAAAGCTTAGGGCTGTCTGTTGAGACACATTCTTTTTTTTTTTTTTTTAATGGTTTCTCTTTCTTTCTTTCTTCTTCTTCTTTTTTTTATTTTTTTTTTAAAGATTTTATTTATTTATTTGACAGAGAGAGATCAGAAGTAGGCAGAGCAGCAGGCAGAGAGAGAGGAGGAAGCAGGTTCCCTGCTGAGCAGAGAGCCTGGTGCCGGGCTTGATCCCAGGACCCTGAGATCATGACCTGAGCCGAAGGCAGAGGCTTAACCCACTGAGCCACCCAGGCACCCTGATATACATTCTTTAAGACAAAAACAACTGATATTTCAGTCTTGTAGAAATGCAATCTGAAAAGGATGGAAATTATTTTTATTCAGCAGAGCATCTTTGTTGGAGAGATTATAAAGCCCAGTACAAACATTCATTCCTTGAGCCTTCCTCTTTGCATGCAAAAACGTGCTCTGTTGGCCCACGGATGCATCAGTTTTCTTGCCTGAAATGGCAAAGAGGCAGTGATACGGAAATTGAACTTAATCAGTTTGGAGACATACACCAGTCATACACCAGGTGCTTTTCTAAAGACTGGCCTAGCAAGTGCCATCTTCTTGAACACACCACCAGTCAGCCTGTAGCAGTCACTCAGGAACTCAGTAAGTTATGACTCCCTTCATGTGGCAGGCTCAGCACAAGACTGTGGGTCCCAGGGGCCAGCCGGACTGAAATAGGCCCTTGTTCCCACAAACCTCGAGTTCTGGTTGAGGGACTTAATCATAACAAAATCGTAAACAAGAGACTACCAAGAGGTGGTTCATGCCTTGAGGACAACCTAATAGGATGATGGGAGAGAGAGAGTGCTGGAAAAAGTCAGGGAAGGCCTCCCTGAGGAAGTGATACTAGGCAGAGGCTTGAAAGGTAAGGAAGCAGCTATGCAAAGACTCAGGGGGAGGGAAGAGCAAAGTCCTTGAAGAAGGAATGGGTTGGCAAGTTCACAAGTGTTATGGGGTGGCCCAGGCTGAGGGTTCTGAGACCTGCCTGTCCTGGTTTGATCTCAGCTCTGCCGCATAAAACTGTATAACTTTAGGCACATTACTTAATCTCTCCAAACTTTACTTTTTTCTCTGTAAAATGGAAAATGTTAGAGTAGCTGTCACAGACACTTTTATGAGATAAAGCTAGTAAAATGTCTGACAAAGACTGTGCACAAGTCTGTGTCACCCTTCTTTCTCAATTATTAGTTCAACACGTTTTTATTGAACATCTACTATAGTCCAGGCATCATCCTGCAAACTCATTGCTGGGTCCTTCTGCTGCTGTCATATACTCCTAAAGTTTGGGGAAACATTTCCTTCTTTAGGCCATGATTTTAAAATTGATAGAAGACATATATGTAGGGGAGAAGCTGTCTACTATAACATCACATGTGGTACTTTTGAGGTAACCAGGTTATTGTCCCTCAAAACACTTATTTCCCCAATAAATACTTACTGTGTGCCTGCTCTGTTAAGCAATATTTTGGGTGCCAGAGACAAATAGTGGATAAGCTAAAGTATTAGAGCTCATGGACTTCATCACTGAAAACTTTTGGAAAAGACTTTTCAATGTCTAACTTAATTAGAGGTTTCAACAAATAATCCTAAAAAGGTATGAGATGCTCTTGTAGCCTTTTTCCAGGTAGAGCTGAACACACACACACACACACACACACACACACACACACACAAGCAGTTCCCTTTCTGACCCCCAGCAAAATTGCGGTTATGATTCGGGCTCGTGGTTGATCATAATAATAAAGACTCTGTTGAGGCTAGATTTGAGACATCATTTAGGGAACTGTCATTTCAGGTGCCCATCACCTGCTAACCTGAGATACAGTTTTTTTTTTTTTTTTTTTTAATATTTAAAAAAATAGAGAGAGAGAGAGTGCACATGTACCTGTGGGCAGGGGAAGAGGCAAAGAGATAAGGACAGAGAATCTTAAGCAGATTCCTTGCTGAGTGTGGAGCCTGACTCAGGGCTCTATCTGATGACCCTGAGATCATGACCTGAGCTGAGATCAGGAGTCAGACACCTTATCAACTGAGGCACCCGGGCGCCCCTGAGATGAGTTTTCTCATTAAAGATAGGGAGAGTGATGGCTGCTGACGGCAGTCATGTGGGCTGGTTGTGTGGAGGAAACAGAGGGCACCGTACAGTGCTGCAGAGAGGAAAGAAGAACCATGGCTGTTCCTCAGATGCAGAAATCTTGGGCTGGGCATAAAGTTCCCAGACTAAATTGTCATTACTGAAAAAAAATTTTTTTTTAATTAAAAAAAAATTGTCATTGCTGGATGGTGTGGGGAAAGGACCACACTCATGGGATGAAAACTTGCTTGTTCTAAGTTTGAGGCTGAGAACAGACAGTGCAGACTTAACCTCATTTACTCTTGGCCAATGGCAGCGTGCTGTCTCCTGAGACAGATGTGACTAAAGTATTACTTTGGACGTTGGACAAACATGTTGGATAAGTATTATGAAGCAGAAACTCTTGGGACGAGTTTTCTTCTAGGATGCAAATGGGTAGAAAGTTAAAGAAGATGAGACTATTGAAGAAAAATTCACATTTTGTTTTTCTAAATGAAACAGAGTTGAAAATTTGAGCCGTATGAGACTTGAAAAACATTCTAAGCATATAACAAGCTTTAGAGAGATACATATTCATCCAACAAATATTTATTAACACACTCTATATTCAGGCCATATTTTATGATTTTTCTATTCTAGGATCCTAGACCTCAAATTTATTGTGTATCTGGTGTACTCATCCCAAGTGTATTCTGAAAGTATAGCTAAAATTTATCCAATTTCCAAACAAGTCAATGTATTAATAGGGAACATGTGAGTTTTCGTTTGATTAAACTTTGAAATTTAGTTAGTAAGTCTCAGGAGAGTGCAGCTGAAATTATTGTCAGTATTATGCAGTAGCTGATCCAATAAGATCTTGGCCAAATTTGTTCTAATTGTAGAACAGGGAGAAGAAGTCTATGGACTTGCCAGAGTGAGCCATCCCCAAGCCTCCTCTTCTCTAGGAAAGGACAGAATTCTGTTTACACACCAATTTTGTATAGATAGAGACATAGATATAATTTCTACACCATTGGCTTCTCCATCTTTATATCCTACCCTTACTAAAACCCAAATCAAAATATCTAGAGATATTACAAGAAAAGGAAACCACAGACTAATATCTCTCATGAATGTAGATGCAAAACTCCTCAGCAAAATATTAGCAAATTGCATGCGACAAAATATAGAAAGGGCAAATACATCAGGAGCAAATACGTTTTATTCCAGGAATGCAAGTCTGGTTGAACACTCAAAAATCAATGTGTATTGTTTACCATATTAACAGGCTAAAGAAGAGAAGCTATTTGATCATTTTGATAAAAAACAAGCATTTGACAAATTCAACAATCACCCAAGATAAAAACTCTCAGCAGATTAAGAATAAAAGGAAAATTCTCCAAACTAATAAAGGACATATATGAAAAATCTATAGCTAATAGTAAAAATAATAATAATAATAACTAATCTATAGTAGTGAGAGACTCAAAACTTTCCCCCAAAGTTTAGGAACAAGGCAATATTCTGTCCTTTTACCAATCTTATTTCTTGTAATTGAGAAGCAAAATAAAGGAAAGGTGTACATATTGGAAAAGAAGAAATAAATCTATCTCTGCTTTTAGACAATATGATTGCCTATGTAGATAAGCCTAAAGAACCTATAAAAATGCTCGTTGGACTATAAAGTGAGTTTAGCAATGTTGTAGGACAGAGTATCGATACATAAAGTCAATTATATTCCTGTGTACCATCAATGAACAATTGTAGATAAAGAGAGCTCGGTTGTAACTGTGGATGGAGCGTTTGTAGAGAAACAAGGGAGTAATGCTAGAATGAAGCCAGTGGTGCTGGCTAGGGATCAGAGTAATCAACATAAAGTCCCATTTGTTTTCACAAGTATACCATCGAACAGACACAGAAGTAAATATATACAGGGGCATACACATGGGTCAGTGTACATACATATGTGTCCTAGCCCTGTCCACTAATAGCAGGGAATATCCCCTCAGCAATGAAAACACCTGATAAAGTTAATTTCTCCAAATATCAATCTCTAGATTAACCGTTAACACTATTAATTGATCTCTAAATTTTCTTGTTGTTCCGTAACGTTCTTCCTCTTCGTTGGCTCCCAGATCCGACCTACAATCTCACATTGCATTTACTATTTCTTCTTCTCTTCTTCCTCTCCTCTGATTTCAGATACTTCCTCAGTCTTTCATGGTCTTCGAAGACTACTGGCTGGTTATAATGTGGACTGTTTCTGAATTTGTGTTTTTCCAAATTTGGGTTTGTCTGGTATTTGATGCTTTTCTGATCGCATCACTCTTGATTAAAATAAAAACACATAACTCAAAAATGTTTCCTCTTTTTTAAAAAATTTTATTTATTTGGGAGAGAGAGGGAGTTGGGGGAGAGAACACAAGCAGGGAGGAGGGGAAAAGGGTGAGAGAGAAGCAGACCTCCTCTGCCCCCACCCCATCACCACTGAGCAGGGAGCCTGATGCAGGTATCCATCCCAAGACTTTGGGTCGAAGGCAGACGGTTAACTGGCTGAACCACCCAGTCATTTCTTTCTTTCTTTTTTTTTTTTTAATGGACATTACCTGGGCAATCTTTTCTGATGTCAAATACGTTCCTCTGTCAGGAATTAGTTTTTATATATGAAGCCTTTTCTAAGGCTCTTAATGGGAACTTCGTTTTCTCTCTGGTTTCTTCTTTGGTGAAGGTGAAAAACAACCCTGATTTCTAGCCCCCTCCTCAAGATTCAAGCTAAGAGCAAAGGAATAGTAGGTATGCTTCCCTGGGGTCTGGAAGGAGAGCAGCCACAGAGGCAAGACCCCGTTTGGGCCCTGGCAGAGGTGTCTCAGGGTTTGCTGAAATGAGAGCAAGCCTCCTTAACCAAAGGTTCTGTCCCCTGCCCCCCAACACCGGCGCTCCTCCCCTCTGTAGCTGAGCACTTCGTTGCCCACCTCTGCAGGTCTCTGCCCATCAAACACTTACTTTTGGCTCAGTCTTAGCCTCTCATTCTCTTTAAACAAAGGGAGTGGAGCCCCTCGGCATCTCAAATGCACTCTCTGCCTTTTGAAGCTTTGAGAGCCCCTTCTCCCCGGCATAAATCAAAGGACAGTGAACCTACTCATTTAGCTCATCAGAAAAATCCCACTGTCATCATGTCACATTCAAGAGTTTATTCTTTTAATAGCTTTATTCTTTTCCCGTTAAGGAAAGAATTGTTCCAGGGCCCTCATTCCATGCTGTATATTAGCCATTTCATTTTTCACGAAGGGAAAAAAGTACCTTTCCACACATGATTAATACTGCAGTTGGATACCAGAAGAGCCGACCATGGGCTGGCTTTGGGCCATCCATCAGCAGTTTAACATCTGTAATCTAGCCAGTGAGTCACTGTCAACATCATGAACGAATCATGGCTGCTCCGTGGTCAGAGCAGTTTATGGACTTGGTGGGAGCAGAACACGCGTTCTCCCCTGGGATCTGAAAAGGAGGATGGTCTCATGTAAGGAACGCCACAGATGAGAAGAGGACCTACAGATTTTTGTCTTTAAAACATTCCTATTATATTCTTTGCCAGTGGGAGTTCAAAGCCCTGCTCTTTGCCCCTTCAAGGAGATCAGGAAGATGAGAGGAAGGCTCCTGTTTTAGAGATGAGGGGACAAGCTCTGTCCGAATGAGGCAGAATCAGAAAAGAAGAAATAGACCGATCTCGGTTTTTTTTTTTCCTTCCTGGGTCTACATGGTGAACGCACAGAGTTCTCATCACACATCTCAGTGTAAAAACTCTCCATCAGATGCTCAGGCCTGATGGAAATAGCCCGATGTCTCTTGGAACGAGTGGACTGGGTTCGAGTCCCAGCCCACACCTTAGCATTTGTCTTTTCTCTAAAGAGAACAAGGTGTATTGGCTGGAATTAACCTATCAAGACAACTTTTCTGGAAGTTAGTTGAAGGGCAGATCCTTTAGGGGAACACGAACAGCTTTATAAATTGCCTTCAAAAGTCGCACCCAATCCTTTAGTCGATTTTAAAGGAACTGTTTACCACTGCATATGGCAGTCATTATTTGGAATAATAAACCCTCAGAGAATCTGAACATTCATGGGCCAACAGATGGGTCAACCTGCTTCGCAATTTAACAAAGTAATTTATTTCAATCACTGGGACAGGGCATGTGAAGATTACTAATTCAGTTCACAAGCAAAAGGAGCAAACACCAATTGTGGCTGGATGGCGCAGCCGTTATGGAAATGCACACCTGTTCAATTGGTTTTGAGACAGTCTTCATTTCGATTAGTCTTTCCTTTTCTTGGAAGGTGTGTATTAAATTGCCGTGGATTCTTCTGCTGAAACTCATGTGCTAATTGGTGTCAGGACAAGATAAAGATCTCAGGGAAATTTTATACCAGAGCATCGATAAAATTAAGGTCATCAAAGTCGGCTTTGGGAAGTAAAACAGGTGTATCAGAAGTATATTCTTATAATAATTGGGCAATGTGTTGTTCTTTCTTGTTGAAGCAGTCTGCCTGGAGTTTAATAGGGAAAGAAGAAGCCAGGATCGTTTATTCTTCGTCTTCAAATCTGCTGAAATTTTCCACATCTTGATCTAGTCTCTCTCTCTCTCTCCATCCATGCTCACTCAAGAGCCAAAGGGAGCAAGAAATAGAAAGGGTGGTCAGAGAGGTTCTCAGGAGAGGACTGTATGTGCTCAGAAATGGAATTTAAGGTGTTAAAAATGAACTGGAGCAGAATTTCCCTGATATTCCTATCTCTTGATCCCACACCCTCATCCCGAGTTGGACACAACTTCCATGATTCTGTTAGGAAGCTTCCTACAGAAGATGGCATCTGGCTTGCATTTAAGATTTGCCATATGCTAGAAAAGTTTACTAATGCTCTAAGGTGGTTTTGTTGCTCTTTTTGAAAGGAAGGTGCTTTTCTTTCTTTTGTATAATCTTACACCGTGAGGTCCACTGTTATTATTTTAAAATAAATGGCTTCCCCTCTCCTCACGATCCCTCCCCAAATATTTATTTATTGAGTTGCCTTCTCTCTGCCAGAGGCCAGGCTGACTACAGGGGCTCTAACCCCATGCCATCCCTCAGGCAATGAGGAGACGGGGAGGGACACAGCGATTACCACTCAGTGGAGAGAGTGCTGTACTTGGAGGTAAATGCAGGTTAGAAGACACCTCACCACAGCTATTAAAAGACATTTCTATATATTAAAAGCCTCTGTGTATATTAGGACAGTGAATAAACATCCCAGTAGCATTGCAAAATTGTGGTGCAATTTGCAAGTTTATACTTACCAAATTTCCAACACCCACACACATTCAGGGACTGTATATATGAACTCATGTAAAGGCAATGTCAAGCTTCAGTTAGAGAAAGTGCATGAATCCAAGGTGTGGGCCAAGGGACCCCTCCGTTCCCACCTGGCCACCTGGCCCTCACTGTTCTTCATCGCCATGATCCCCTTAGCTCCGTCTGGATGTCCTACCTGCCCAAATTCCTGCCCTGCCTCCCCCAAGCACTTCAAGCTCAAAATGTTTCAAACTCATTTTTTCACCTTCCCTACAACCACCAAATCACTATTTCCCCCTTGAGTTCCTCTTGAGGGGGCACCATACTGTCATCCCGTAGCACTCCTGCCTTGTCATCATTCCTTGGAATCTAGCCTGTTTTCAAGAGCTGCAGGCTCTTCCTCTGTCTGCACCTGAAACTCCACCCGCCCCATCCCTCCTGTGGATGGCCCCAGCAGGTGCAAGTCCCCTGCCGCTTATTGCAAGAGGCGTCTGCTTCTCCTGCTTCTCATCCACACCCTCCTTCCCTTGCCCACTTGGCAGATGGCATCCCCCAGCACCCAGAACTCCCCAGCTCCCTCTTTCCCACACAGTACATTGAAACTTGCCAGCCTGAGACTCACAGCCTTTTCTAGAACAGTTGCATTGCATTCCCATCTCTCATCCCTCCCTTCACACACTCTAAGTGCATGAGAAACAGGAATACGAGCTGTTCCTCCAACTCCTCTTTGCCTTTCCGCCTCTGAGCATTGACGTATGCTGCTCCTCTTTGCCGCGCCATCGCCGCGGCTTGGTGAAACTCTACCCTGCCTTTAAAGTCCACTTCAAATGCTTCAGGAAATGGTCCCCCCCTTTCCCCACCCTCCTTCAGCCAGATGCATGATTCTCTTTTTTGAACACTAGTAGCCCTTTGATTCTTTTACTGTCTTATGGAACCCATCATTTTATAACTTACATTCAACTCGATCCCTTTTCACGCATGTTTAGCAAGCACCTATGCGCAGCCAGAGACTGTGGTATGTGCTGGGGATAAACAAGATAGAGAAGGTCCCTTTCTTCATGGAGTTTATAGTGTAAGGGAGGAAGCTGAAGCTGGCAGGTAAATATTCAGTGATAAGAAGACGATCAAGCAGGATGTTATCCGATGGTAGCACAGAGAAGAGCTACTGACATCGACTGTGGAGGAGAAGGAGACACAGAGTGGGCATGGAAGAATATAGAACAACTTTCAGTTATTTATATTTTTTCTTGGGGGATATGTTCATGAGGGAACCTGGCTCATAGGACGGCATCTTCTTTAGGTCTGAGTATTGTGCCCACACATAGGCAAGTGAACGATCGTGGAAAGACATTTTTTTGTAAATAACACTTAAGTCTTAAATTTGCAGGAAGGTCCCCTGAGGAGAAATAACAGTCTTGGGAGTAAAGTAAAATAGAAGAAAATGTGAAGAGGATTTTTGACATTGAAGCCTGTACTTCTTTCCAGAACTCGATTGGTCAGTGTGCTGCCCTTTTCTCCACCATCAGTCCCATTTCAACACTTTCACAAATAAAGGTACAGCCCTTGGAGAGCTGAGATCAGGAAAAGAGCATCTGGAGTCCAGTGGCTTTGCTGCCCCATTTGTCACCCCAGGAAACTGCCAGGACCGTTAGCAGAGTGAGTTACCCTAGGGGTTGGTTAAGCGGATACTGAGCACCGAACATGTTAGGATTGGGGGGAAGTTTTTAAATTTCATAACATGCAGACTGGGATCTATAGACTCTAGCTGTCTGCCAAACCCTTTTCTTTCCTTCCTGGCACTGGAAATGCGGTTCCCGCCTCACTCATGGTTAGCTTGGTCCCGCAACTGGGTTCTAGCCCAAGGAACGTGAGCTGCTCTAATGGGCACTGCTCCTGTCTCCATGCTCTGTCTTTGCTTCAAGGCTCCCTGTGGAAGACACCGAGGCAGGGAAGGAGACAGTCTGGGTCTCTGCATTTCCATGTGAAACCTGCCAGCCTGCTGGTACACCACATTGGACCCTTGGGTGAACAAGAACCCTTCTACCATGAGGCACCTGTGGAGACTGGGGTTCACTTGCTAGAGCTGCTGGCGTCGCCCACCACCCTAATGACACAATCCACATTGCATTGTGTTCAGGAAAGTGAGGACAAAGAAGCAACACAGCCTCACGAGCTGTCTGGGAAACCAGATGGGCCTTGAGGTGGGTTTGCTGCTTTGTCTCTGACTGCCCTGGGTAGGTGGGGGGGCGGCGGCGGCTGAAAGCCGTTGCTTGTAGATTTGTTCAGTAGTAAGCTTGAAGTTGTTCTGCATTAAATTAAAAAAAAAAAAAATCAGTAGTTTGAATGTGGATGCAAATTCCTAATAGCTTTAGCAACTGAAGAAAAATTTCCAGATGTTTCACAAAGCCCTAAAATACTGTACATTGTTTTCTTTTTCAATGGGAAATTATTCACAGGGCAATAAAAAGTTGTTTTTTCAGTAAACAGATTATGTTTCGGTCTGCGGTGTGAACACTTAAATAGAACGATGCAATACGCCACTTTTTAAAAGAGGGTTTTAAACATGTCAGTACAAACCTTTCAGTCCTCTGTCCCATAAATTCAACTTTTTAAAATGAAATCAACCTGCGCCTTGTGAAAGCTCGCACTACTATATCAAAACCAGCGAATTCTGCCTGTTTATTGCTACTGATGGAATGTGGCAAAGAGACATTGTTTTCACATGGGACAATTTCTTCAACTTTACACCAAGTGAAATTTAATTGCTTTCGCTTCCTGGACTCGTTAGGCATTAGTCCTGCTGGAGGCGGAGCCAAAAGGGGAAAGTGACAAGTAAGTCTGTGTTTAATACATTTCACTTTGGAATTTTATCCTCCTTCCCTCCCGTACTGGTTAGGCAGCAGGTTCCAGCCTGGGAAGCCACTTGAGAAAAATTTAAGGAGGAGGGAAACTATAAAGCCAAAGAAATGACAAGTGTCCCTTTGGGCTGAGGACCCCTCTGTTCCAAGCAATTACTCATGATGCCTCAGTCGTTGCTCTTAATCCAACACTTGGAATTTCTGATTCTTTCAAGTTCATTTTTGGTGTGGTTTTGTCTTCATACCCCCCCAAAAAGTAGTAAGTGCAGGAAGAGGTGAGCAAAGAGAAATATGGACACCGCTGGCTCTGGGGTCTGGCTGTCGCCCAAGTGGGACAGTCAGAATTGGACAAAATGAGGACCGTGCAAGGTTTGGGTTCAGGTTGCAACAGGTCATTCCACTTTTCAGAGTGACTCATGGATCCTTAATTTATATTTCGTTATAAACCATCTATGAAAGTTCTTTATGGAGGATTTGAATGACTATCACGGTGAATACTTGACAGATAGGAGGACAAACAGGAAACTGAAAGGCTTTTGTCAAAGTCACCGTCTGAAATGAAGGTGAACCATCTCTTCCCAGGCAATGGAAGACAGGGGGAAGTGGGAGCTCTCGGGGACTCGGTACTCTCAGATCATGTTCGCCTTGTGAAACAAGGTCTCCCCGTGTTACACGCTGTAACTATCCTTCTTCAGTTTTCAGAACCCTCATCCCATGATAATCTGCAGAACAGGCATTATAATCATAAGGCAGGACATAATTAATAGATGACTGAGACCTGACATCACTTTTGGGAGACACCAAAGACGGAATATAGAGTTGAAACATGTCCAAGGGGGGAAAGGAGCAGGACTTTTTGTGGGGGGGATATGAAAGGGAGAGAACAATGAAGTGAGAACAGCAATATCTTTACAAGCAGGAATTTCCATTGTACACATGTTGGTTTCATAGTTCAATAGAATTGGAACTTGAGCATCCTAGAAATCAGTTGTTTTATCTTGTTTTGTTTTGTTTTTTCAAAACAATGGGCACCGTTCTTTCCTAATGGGTAACTGTAAACTCTGTGTGTGTGGTGTGTATTTAGACAACGAAGAAAATAATTATTTCCTACTAGAGTGTTCTAAAATGTGGGTAATTTGGGTACAGGAAACCCAACTTTATTAAAGTCGCTGTATTTCACTATGTTTGAGTGCTTACACTTCCAGTTTACGTTGAAGGAGTGTTTTTCAAGATAGGAGGTTTAGAAGGTATTTCATTTGACTGTTCATTAGCCATTGATTTTAAGCTTATAAATATTTAGATGGGTGGTTTTGGGGCCTCCATCTGTCCTGCTGAACCAGACCACACAACTGTTAACAGAGGGACCAACCCAAAAGTCCTCAGCCTCTTCCTATTCTCTCCCTTACCTCCAGAAGATTGTAAAGATTTTCCCCTCAGAAGCCCCTTTGAATTTATTTCACTGGCTTTCACCCCAATGTAACATTTGGTTTAGGGGAAGTTTCTCCTTATTAATTACTTTGTCCTACAAGGAAGGAATGCTTTCTGAGGGCCTATATGTATATTTTCCCTTGTGGACTTTGGGGAGGTCATACTAGCCAGACAGACCCAGTTTCTGCATTTATGTGGCTTAATGGGGGTGGGGGGGGGGCGACATGTAAAAACAGACCCCCTCAACACCTACTTATCCACTGTGTGGTCAGTATGAGGGGTCCTGCGAGGAAGGCTACAGAGCCTGTGGCTGTGTATGAGGCAGAACTTGGCAACATTTCTTTACTGACTCTTTGGCGGAGACTTTTTGACAATTGACTAGGGTTTGATTGGGAAAAACAGACATGGAGACCAATTTGGGGCAGAGCCTTAGTTCAGGGAGGCTAGGGATGGGCAAGTGGTTGGGAGAGGAGGCTGGACCAAGTGATGGGGTGGGTGATGAAGAGGCTAGTCTTGCAGGCGGGGAGAACAGAGTGGTGGGAAGTCAGTACCCACTACTAGGGCAAAAGGTCTGGAATGGGCCTTGCTTAACTAGAGGTTGCCTGCAAAGATTGAAAACTGTTCGTCCTTGCTGGAAGAGTCCCCAAACACTTTTTTTTCCCGCCTGGGCTGAATCTCCTTCGATGGGGCAGTCAGCAGAATGCTGTGGGCCACGGAGGGACTTTATCCAGCCATCTGAGAGAAATGGGAAGCCACCAGAGGGTTTTCAATAGAGGAGTGTCTCAGATTTTTCAAGTACCACCAACTAAACTGTTGTCTGGACCCAACAAAATTAGTAGCTCCCACGGTTGAGACTTAAAAGTTTTGCAAAGAACATTATAATGTGTGTGTCTGTGTGTTTACAACAAGGCATGACAATTAATTTTTAGAAACTGCTTAAAGGGGGATGGAGCTAGTTAAACCTGAAGACACTTGATCTGTCTAATGGTTGTTCAGTCCAACAGCACATAACTACATTAAAAGAGAATTAAACTCACTATTAACATCTGACTTATAACTGCTTGGGACCCACTTATTTTTGCAGTAATCTCACTCCTAAAAAAATTGTGTTCTTAAAAGAAATTCATGGTGAGAGGAGCAGAAGCTAATGCTGACATGTCAGTCTTTGATATGGAGGTACAGTAGGCAGACATGAATTTTCCCAGATTAAAAACAAATGTGTAATGGAAGTTGAAATATAAAGAATTTCTCCATTTATCTTCTTGACTAAAAGGAGAAAAAAAGCATCATACACATTGTAGATCATTTGAGTTTTAGGCTGATGATTTGAAACATTTTTATAATAATTCAGTGGCTCTTTTTGAATATCCAGATGTTAATAATGGTTCCCTGCTATGTGATTAGGAATGAATCTGCCAAGGAAAAATGAAACCTTTTCTCTTGGGGCAAGTTGAGTTACTTCTGTTATTTTCCCAGGCTTCCTGGGGAAGTCTATCAACATATGAATAAATGATGGGAATGGGAGTCTGGCTGGTCACCATGGAATTAGCAGCCTTGTTTTTTGAGTTAGACCTTTATTATTTACATACTCAGTTTGAAATATGACAAATGTAGTAAGCTTCCAGTGATTTTATTCCTTGAAATCTAGCAGTCTGTATAGGTTTTGAGGTTGAAAAATCTGTTCTAAGAAAAGTTTCTGTTGTCATTGCTTGTGAAAGCCATGACTGTTGCCTAAATTAAGAAATAATATGATTAACAATGGGGGGGGGCTCCCTCCTTTAGGTTTAATTTTTTTTTTTTTTTGGAAGAAAAATACCTTTTTTTTTTTTTTTTAAGAGAAAAGAAACATTTAGAAAGCAAAAACCTCTCTTAGAGATGTCTGTCAGAGTAACTGGCTTGGATTTTTGTTTTATTGCTCTATGCCTAATATCACACCTGCTTGAATTTTCTCTTTAGTATTTCAGGTACCATGCTAGGGTTTGTCATTTCTAGAATCATTTTCAGAAAAAATTCAAGCATTAAAATACTTCATTCATATGGTCTTTATTTATTTTTACAATTTTCATTTATACTTAGGAGCTGGAGCATTTCTAGTATAATACCTAAAAAATTGAGATTTTTTAAAAAAAAGAAGAAGAAGACCTCTAGATCAGAGCCTTTCAAGGCATGGTGCATGGACTGCTTCCAGGGAATCCACAAGATCAAAGTGTTTTCATACTAGTAGGAAGATGTTACTTGCCTTTTCACTGTGCCAGCATTTCCATGGGAGACGCAAAAGCAATGGTGGGTAAGCCTGCTCTCCTTAGGATAAGTTAAGGTCAGGCATCAAATTGTACTAGTGTTTCTCACCACCATGTACTTACTATAGAGGGGAAAGAAAGCCAATTTTACTTAGGAACACCATTGATGAAGGTGTAATAATCATTTTACTGAAATGTGATGCTTAGGTATGCATCTTTTTTAATATTCTGTGTGACAAAATAGGACAGGAGCATAAAGCCTTTCTCCTGCACACTGAAATTCAATTGTCCTGAGGAAATCTCTGGTGAGATACTTTGAGCTGAGAGCTGAACGGTCACCTTCCTTCACGGAGTCCCATCTTCACCTGCGGAGAATGCACCAGGTGGATATTTAGACTTGGCAGAGTTAGTAGATCTTTTCATGAGAGTAAACAAAACGCACCTTATTATAGCAAGGAAGTCACTGATGGTATGTGTAGCCAATGAATAACGAATTTAAGCTTTCAAGAGAAAATTGGAATTTTGGAAGACTTGTGTTCACCACCATGAAATTGATAAGTTCAGAGCACTGAAAAGACACTTCTGATGACAGGCAACTTTTTGGATGTTGTAAAATTAAACGAGGCAACATTTGGAAGAGGGAACCAACATTTCCCCAACAACCCGTAGTCGAAGTGAAAGAATCATGCATGGTCCAAGAGTTATATAAGGTGCAAAGAAGAAAATAGATTTTAATGTAAAAAAAGTATCAAAAGTTAATTTGTATAGTTTCAGATTCTACATTATAACTAACCTTTAAGAAACTACTACTTGGGGTGCCTGGGTGGCTCAGTGGATTAAGCCTCTGCTTTTAACTCAGGTCATGGTCTCAGGGTCCTGGGATCAGGCCCCGCAGGGGGCCTGCTTCCCCCTCTCTCTCTGCCTGCCTCTCTGCCTGCTTGTGATCTCTCTCTGTCAAATAAATAAATAAAATCTAAAAAAAAAAAAATAAAGAAACTACTACTTGTTGAATTTTGGTGTGTTATCAAAGGAGAAGACCTGTGATTATCTGATAAAGTTAATAAAATGTTTTCTTTTTTTTAAAAGATTTAATTAATTTATTTGACAGAGAGAGAGATCACAAGTAGGTAGAGAGGCAGGCTCCCTGCTCGGATGTGGGGTTCGATCCCAGGACCCTGAGACCATGACCTGAGCTAAAGGCAGAGGCTTAACCTCTGAGCCACCCAGGTGCTCCCTGTTTTCCCTTTTCATCACTTAATCGTGGAGGTGAATATTCTTCATATACTTTGATCAAAACAATATATTGCGACAGAATGAATGTAGGAGCAGATGAGTGATAACCAGCTGTGCTAAGTTAGACAAAAAGAAAAATGAGATCTGCAAAACAGTAAAAGGGTGCCATTCCTATTTCCCTGCTCAATTTTAAAAAAATTTCAATCATGGCAAAATATGCATAACATAAAATTTACCGTCAAAACCATGTTTAAGTGTATAGTTCAGGGGTGTTAAGTGCCATCAGTTGGTACAACTCTTTTCATGATGCATAACTGAAACTCTGTGTCCGTTAAACTACTCCCCACTGACCCCCATTCTGTCTCTGCGAATGTGCTACTCTAGGTGCCTCATAAAAGTGGAATCACACAGTATTTGTTTTGGTGTGTCTGGCTTATTTCACTTAGTAAGCTCTTTTGTTTATTTTGGGAGATAATAAAAATGCTACTTATGTTAGTGTGCACTTGTTGTTATTTTTAATGAGCAATAAAATCTTTAAAATTCTCAGCTTGAAACTCTAATACAATCAGGACTGATAGATACAAATCACCAACTCTGGGCTGCTCGGTACTTTTTCAGAATGTATAGGGACCCTGAGACCAGAAACTTTGAGAGCCACTGTTCTAGATACATTGTATCATTGCCTGCTTAACATTCTGTGTGGTTTAGAGAGCTGGAGTAATTTCTCAACATTCTATACAGCTAACAAGTGTCTGAGCTTAGATGCCACCTCTTCTAGGAAGCCGCCCCAGCAGAACGAAGCACTTTCTCTTCTGCTCTCCTAGAGCCTTGTACCTGCCTCTTTTGCACCAGCCCCAGCCTCGCTGTAATTTTAATTCTGCTCTTTGTCTTCCCACCGTATCATGGCTATCATGGTTGGAACTAGATAATATTCGTTTTGTGTCTCTATTTATTTTATATTAATTGAAAACTTCATAAGGGGATGAATGATGAAGCTCGGATTGCAGCCAATGAACTTTGAAAGTAAAAGATCAACTCTTTGTCCAGGCACATAATGTAGCATTTTAAGGGGCTCCCAACTGAATATTTTTAATGGTTATGATATAGTTTTATGTGTTTGAGAAGAAATAACTTACATATTGAACTTGTCATTTCACATATTTCGTTGCTTAGTATGAACTTAGAGTTAAGTGTTAAGTAAATAATACTGGAGTAAGTGCCATGGAATGGCCCAAAATTGTGAAGGTGGGACCCTAATGCGGAAATTTATGTTAGCTGCAAATTGTGTTTCCTCTGATGAATATGTTTTCTTGCTATCTTCCTTTTGTATATCAGCTGATCAGAATAAATCTATTGGTTGAGATTCCTTGAGATTTTTATAATATGTGCAAATATGAATTAATATAGCATGTAAGAATTCCATAGTATGGGATTCGAAAACCCATGCTAATAGATGCTAATCCCTATTTTTTTTCATCTTTTCTTGACAATGATTTTATTTCTCCTTTGTTAAAAACATGCTTTAAAGTCTTTCTCTTGATGGATGTTCTGTTTCTCTAAAGACATGGAGCCATCAATAAACTTGATTCAAAATAGTCTGTGTTAAAGATTAAAAACTTAGAATGACCCATTAAGTCCTCACACTCTTCATCTTTCATTAGTAATAATTACAGTTAATACCTATAGATACTGCCATAATAAAGAGATTTTCAGTGCTGTAAACATTGTTTTCTGATTTACTATGATTTGGGTATTTATTGATATAGGACTATTTTTCCAGCATGAAATTATGAGGTTTTGGGGTCTAAAATAGGCAAGATATCAGAAGATCTTAAGTTCCACAGGGAAGAGTGTCTGGGAAATGTGCCGTTTGCTGGTCTCCATGGAGCAAAACTTTTGATCTTCTGCATTCTTGGCTTTGATTTACCTGCAAAGCCACGTAGACCACTTTGGCGTGCTCGGCTAACTCAGAGTCTTTTGACAAGAGCAATGGGACAGGCTTCCATTCCTCCTGCATTCAGACCAGATGCAGGTCCTGTCTCCCCCTCCCCACTTGAAGAGTGTGGGGAGGATGTCTTATGAATAATGTCTTCCTCCTGGGGACCTGGTCCAGGGATCAGGAGTTCTTGGAAGTGAGTTGGCCCCGCTCTTTTATCTAACCCTGTTTAGTTCTGAAAATCACAGATTGTCTGAACTGAAAGGGCATCAAAGACAAAGCTATTCAATACCCTTCTTTCATGATGGAAGAAACTGGAAGCTAGAGGGACTAAGTCATTTGCCCCAGTCAGTCATGAATTGGTGACAGAGTTGGGGCTGAAACTCGGGTCTCTTATTAGCAGCTCACTTTTCTTTCAGCTACCCATTAATGGAGAATATTCCTGGGCTTCTTGGAACTCAGTCCTGGAGTGTATAGTGAAGTGGAGTCAGGCCCACCCCAACTCTCTCTCTTCTCTCTCTGTCACACACACACACACACACACACACACACACACACACACACTACTAGTCTCAGCTCCAAAAGTCAGCAGCTATGTGGTTTATGAAAATTAAGGCTCAAGGGGGTAATTGGCTCCACAGAGATGCTAATCCTTGTGCTGGTTGCTGCCTGGGTTGCCTGAGACTGTGTCTGTGGAAGCCTTCTGTGAGCTGTAAACTGCTGTGAGTGTGACAGAGCGCTACTAACAGAAAGCCAAGCTCTGAACTGCTTCCGTGTGTGTGGTTCTGTGTACAAATAAGCAACCTCGCGAGCTTAGGAATCCTGCCGTCCGTTCTCCTTGGCATGATTCACACTCTGTGATTATAATATTGTTAGGCCTCTCCCGTTGTCTCTTCCTCCCTGGCAGCCTCTTAAACCGAATTCTCCATTTCAGACCTTGCAGGAGATTCCCCTTGGACCTTCGGTTTGTTACTTCAAAGCTATGATAAAAAGAGTTTCAGGGCACGGACATGTTTTAGAGAAATATACTTATTGCTTTGGGCCTTTCCTTTCATTCTGTGATCCTTGGCAAGCTTGTTATACTTGCTGGAGCTGGGGGGCTGGGTTAGCTGGGGGAGTGGCTGGGTTTTGACCCCTGCTCTGCTCTGTGTCGCCTTGGATCACTGTGAAGAAGGCCGGCCCAGAGAACCACTGTGGGCCCTGTCTTAGCAAGCTCAGGCTGCCCTACCCACATACCATGGACTGTGTGGGTTAAACAACAGGAATTCTGGAAGGTGCAGTCTGAGGCCAGGGTGCAGGCATGGCTGGGTTCTGGTCAGAGCTCTCTTCCTGCCTTGCAGAAGGCTGCCTTCTCTCTGTGTCCACACATGGCAAAAAGAGAGAGAGAGAGAGAGCAGTTTGAAGAGAGTTTTGTTTTTGTTGTTGTTTGGTTTTGTAACTCTGCATTTTTTTTCCTCCATGAGTTAAGAGGCAAATGCATACAAAATAATGATAAATACCTGTGTTATGGAGCACACGATATATACAGAGATAACGTGGCATCAGTAACAAAAAGGGAGACCAGAGCTTTATAGGAGTAGAGATTTTGTACGTTACCGAAGTTAAATTGGTATCAGTTCACACTAGATTGTTAAAAGATTTAGTTGCTTAATGTAACCCCCATGATAACTATAAAGAAAACATTTAATAAACATACACAAAAAGAGGTGAGAAGGGAATCAGGTTCACTACCAAAAATCAACTTAACACACAAGATAATCAGTAATGGAGAAAGCGAGAGACACAAAAGGTAGAAAACATAAAGAAAACAAAGAACAACATGGCAGAAGTTCTTCCTTATACTATTTACTTTAAAAGCAATAGGCTGAAACTCTCCAAACAAAAGACAAAACTTGGCCAGATGAGTAACAAACAAGCAAAGGAGAACTGTCTGTTTTCTTGTACGGCTGCTCATCCAGTCATACACTGTCTCATCGGCACGTAATTATTTCCCCAAAGCCTCACCTCCAAATACCATCACACTGCGGGGAGGGGAGGGCTTCAGTTTATGAATTTTTGTGGGGGGGCAGAGATACAGTTCAGTCCCCAGCAGGCCTCTTCTAATCTAAATGCTGTGAATCAATATTACGTGTGAAATGTAATGTTAAGTACTGAGAGATACCAGAACATTCTTGGTACAGAAAATCCAAAAAACCGCTGACTCCAGAGGATAGCACAGCTTATTTTGGAAAGCAACTGCTGTACAAGGCCACGTGAGAAGACTCCCACAGGAACAGAGACAATAGGGTCTGCAGGAATTCAGAAGAAAGAGAGAACACTTAAGGCTGGGGGAATTTGGAGGTCTTCCTGGAGGAGGTGGGATCCACTTGGATTTTGAAAGATGGCAAGATGTCCATGCATGATGATGGGTGTGCAGTGGGTGTCAGGCGACGAGCACACAGATGGAAAGGAGGTTTTTTTCTTGGAGAACAGATGAGTCAACCTGCTCGCCCTGAGTTTAGCTGGAGATAGTCCTGGAAACACTGCTTCCACTCAGACTCTTCCATAAGCCAAGCTAAGAATTTTGGAGCCTATGTGATGCCTGGAGAACCTCTTTATTTTATTATCAATCAAAGAGGGCTTTTGGGAAGTAACCCCGAGGTCTGCGTGGGGCAGAGAAGAGATGAACAGAGAGACCAGTTAGGAGGCTGGAGGAGGGGTCTTGAGTGACTCCACGCTTCCTCTTAAATATCTAGGCTGACTTGTTGCATGCAAAAGAACAGCCTTGGACTTATTCACCCCTGGAACCTGCAACCTCCCTTCTGGTTTTGGCTTCTGCTTTGGATAATCACATTTATTTCCTCTGGTCAAGCATTATATTCTGTTGGCATAGTAGCCAGAGGCTCTGGGTACATCCTGATTAGGGTCTCCAGCCAAGACAAGAAAATGGTTTTAGGAGCAGCTGACACAGGGGAGGGCTGGCATTTCCCTGGTCTGGGTTACCTCCTCTTTGGCCGGATTGGACTTGAGGGGAAGGAAAGCAGGAAACACAGCATGATCTGCAGGACATCTCGGGAGCCATCTGCTTGAAGGAGAAAAGATTCTGGCCCCGTTTTCAGTACCCCTGACTCCTACGAGTCGAGACAGGCGATCTGTTTGCCTCTGAACCCGAAGTTCCATAGGTTTCTCCCGCTGGTGAACTTGTGTTTTAGGCCGCATGGTGAGGGCACCGGTGCCCTCCTGTCCAAGTCTCCTGATTTTATTTACGGGACTGTTTCCCATGGGTTCACACAGCTCTCGGGGCCCTTTGTGGTGTCCATTTCCTGCAAAGGACCTTGAGAATGATGACTCCTGGGGAATCTCACCTCTACTCCTCAGATTGTTCTGGACACTGATTACTGGAGCTTCCACAGACCTTAGAAGCTAGAGGCCTCCTTCAGCTCTCGCTGTGCTGGAGCCACTGTGTGCTCAGGGAGACATGGGGGGACAGGTTCCACGGTCTCTCTTCGGGATCTTCTTTGGTGCTTGTGGTTGGAGCCTGGAGCACAAAGCTTCCTTCTTGCGGGCTATCTTCCTCCTGACAACAAACACCCAAGCCCACTGCTTCACGAGATTTTCAGAAGCAGTCTGACTCTGAATTCCAGAGCCCGAGGACCCCCACGCCCCACACCAGCCTGGACCCGGTTGGCTTCCAATGGGCCTTGCTTCCATAAGCTGGAAGGTGGCTGGACAGTGCAACGGGTGGCTGGACACTGGTGGCTGCTCCCAGGGTCTGGGGGTGGTTCTGTGGCGGGCCAAAGGGTGACAGAGAGTTGCAGGTATCTGAAGTGTCTGTACATTTCATTTGCACGAATACCATCAGACGGGCTGGGTTTTCATGGGTTAAGGACAGAGCTGGGGTTCTTAGAGGAAGAGCTTTGTGAACCAGCCCGCTGGCCGAGGGCACTCGTTGCCTGGGCAGAGTCAGGGGAGGGCGAGGGACAGTGCTGCGGGCCGGCCATCCCAATACACCTGCTCCAGACACCCCGCACACTCTCACCACACTGCGTGTGGTCCACCTAGACCGCATCCGCCTCTGAGTCCAGCTGTGCTCATGAGCACGTCCCCAGTCACTACAGCTCTTTATTCTTAGGGGCACTCATGCGACAACCCCCACCCCGGGGGCCACAGACATTTAGGTTGCTTTTCATCTCGTGCTGTTTTAACCGTAGCACATCTAACCTACCTCTCATTTCACGTATGAGCAAAGTACTCCTAAAGGGCGAAACCTTTTTTCTGAAGTGGACTTGCTGGATCAACCTGTAGGTCCATTAAAGGTAAGCTAAATAGTACCCAGTTGTTTTCTACAAAGGCCATCCCTCTTTCCCCTGGCGCCAGAAACCTAGGAGAGTTTCCATGACCTCACACTCTTACCAACACCTTCTATTTTTAAAACTTCTTGGTCTTGCCAGAGGGATTGGTGCAAAAATGCTTTCCCGGAATAGTTACAATTTGTTTCCCATTATCTTGCAAGAGGTTGTGCACCTGAAGAAAGCACCTTTAGAAGTCATGTACCAGGCAGCCCTTGCTGAGGAGGCAGAGGACAGAAGGGAACAATAATTCAGAAACAAAGGTCTCCAGCAGCTGAGAGATAATTGCAACACGTTCCTTGAGGACAAGCACGTGCCGCTCCCCGTTTCATCTTCGCGGGCCCTCGCAGCTCATCATAAATGCGTGTCAGGCCGAATTTGTGTCACCGGGGGGTAAGAGGGGGAGCATTGTTCATATCTGCCCTTCAAACTTTGATGTTTCCCTTTCAAAAGTTTGGAAGTGCTTTCCTGAAAAATTCTATTCAAAGAGTTCAAACTTCATTCCTGGTTAGCGTTTTACCTCCTGAAGGCCCCCTTAAACAATAATACCATTATTTCCATGACTTTGTTGTTGTCTTTCTAAAAATCACGGTGGGTCTGGGAGGAAGGTGTTGGAACCTGTGGGCAGAAAACACACCGCAAACTGCCTGGACTCTGAAGCTTGAAGAAAAGTTTCTCAACAGCTGGTATCTGCCACGAAAGTCTTCATACTGCAGAAAGGTCATCGGCTCGGAGCTCTCTGGCACATTCACCTTAAGTCCAGTATGTTTACCGAAGGAGTTCTGATGGCTGCATCCCAAAGAAAACATTAGTATTACAATCTGTATTACAGCCAGTATTGAAAACTTTATGAGGATGTAGCATTTTTTAATAAAAAATTCTATTACTATTCATATACAGGAAACACAAATGTGTTGATCTGGAGCTGATTTCTCACTCTACCATGTCAGGGACCCAGTCTCCTTCTGTCTTGTTGAGACAGAAGTGGCTTCTACCGTGTGACCCAAGATGGCTGCTCAAGCTCCTGCCATCACATCCTTCCAGAAGCCGAGAACAGAAAAGGGAAAGAAGAGCATGCCCCCTCCCTTCAGGCACAGTTCCTAGGTGCTGCACACATCACTTCCTGCAGTTGCACACATAGCCGCAAGGGAGGCTGGGGACTGCTGATTACTCAGAATCCCTTGGCGCCCAGCCAAAAATTAGAAGTTCTTTTATCAAGGAACAAGGTGAGAAAGAATTGTGTGGGATAACCCTCAGTCTTTGCCACATGAAAGCCGACAAGAGGACCGTCTTGAAGTTCTGTGAGTAGTTAGGGTTGGGATCCCTGGGCCAGTTACCCCAGATCTTGCATCTCGGGCATTACCAGAACTGCTGTATGCATGCATGTTGAAGACAAGGCAGAGAGGTTGGAGAGGGAGCTTGTTTCCCGAGGCATGGAACATGCAAGCATTTGGATCCTAGGTGGACCCACCATGTGGGTCCCACCATGTGAACCAGTGACATCTCCAGGCATGTGCTCCTCAGAACAATACTTCTGCACAAAAGAGGGGTTCTAAAAGAAGTTTGTACTCAGAGAAATGAAGCAGGCCTCTTTATGGTAAGTCTCAGAAATTTAGTGTGGATGATAAAATATTGTGGAACCCCAAGGGTAGAAGAGGGAATTTCCCCCTCCCACAGTGCATCTCCAGGGTCCTGGGGTGCTGGCCTGTGTACACAGAGACAGGCAGGACAAGAGACTCTGCGGGTCAGTCATCTGGCGTTGTCTCTGGTGATGTGAGTGATCGCAGACTGGTGCTCAAGGGGGGTGATGGGAGAGCAGCAAAGAAAGCAGAAGAGGCTGAAGTTCAAGTTGAAAAAGGAGGACTGGATGAGACAGCACGGGCATGAGGATTAAAGTGGAAACTCTCAGGACAGGTGTGGAAAGAACGATGATCGATCCTCCTTCTAGGATGGCAGAGAGAGAGAGGACCTGACCCCTGTGTTTCGTTATGACCATAACAAAGATCGGCAGCATGTTTAAACCCGCAGGAGTGAGGGCTCTCCACGTGTAAGGTACGGGGCAGCCATGAGAGAATGACAGCTCAAGAAAGCCGGAGGGACATCAGATGTCTTCTTCCACAAGCCTTAGCGCTTCCGGATAAAGGGTTCATCACAAACACTGCTTGTAAGCTGAGATGTAGTCCTCCAGAAGGATGGAGAATTCTTTCTCCCGGATTTAACACTTTTCTTTTAGGGAAAACTTTCCCCTTTCTCCAAAAGGTGTAGGGAAAAGAAACTTCCGTAGTCGTAACTGATGATGGTGTGATGGTGAGGTTTGCAGGTGGTGGGGAAGTAGCACCGGCCTCCCCTCTTCCCCACTTTCTCTATGGGGCTTCTCCACATCACCTGCTGTGTGGAAACAAGTGTTTGTTTGCCAAGCCCACCTTCAACAGGTGGAGGGACAGAGAAGGAGGGACAAGAGGAGCAGGGCGAGAAAATACCATTTTTCTCTTGCAGCATACGTCCCTACCCCTTCACCGTAGGTTCTCTTACCTCTGACTCTTCCCACCATTACTGAAATTTGCTCTTTGGATACCATCTTCTGGATGCCCCTTCTGTCTCTCCATTTGGGGTTCCCATTGTGTACTATGACTTTACCGGAGAAATCAGATCTTGGCCACTGGCTTTTCGAGACGTTGAGAGCACACAACCATGGCTTTGTTATAATGGGCACCCCAGGGGAGCCTCGATCCCGGGTCGGGCTGGGGCTGAGATGCACTTTCCAGGCTGTGATTGAGGGCCAGGGAATAGGTCTGCCCACAGGTGTCAGTAGAGATCCAAAGCCCCTAGCACACACACCTGTCCAGTTATCTTACACCTCCTTCAAGCTGCCTTTAAGGATTATTTTAACCTGATCTTATTTGAATAGATATGCTCGAGATCCAGTGAGGGGTCGAGACAGAGTAACGCTAATTCTCCCTTCCCTCTGCCCATCAAATGAACCATCTACTTGGCGTAGAGTGGAACCAAAAATTCCTTAGCCTTAGTTGTTCCCATGTCCATTGGAATTTAAAATGCAGAGTGATTGTCGGTTCCAAGGGAGACCCTGCTTCCCCTGTTTGAAGGGGAGTATCACAGTGTGTATTTCAGCTGAGTTGCTGAAATGGTACCTGCACTCCCCTCGGGACACCGTTATTCTAGCACGAGCACATCCCCTAGCCTTGTGCTAATCTGCCCCAATGCTGGGGAAAATAAACAGAGGGAAGGATGAGAGAAACCACTAATGTGTGACTGACGTCGGGGCCGATATTTATTGGATTCATAAGCCTGAGTTATTCATAGAGAGATGGGGGCAATAGAGTTGTCAGTGGCATTAGTAGTCTGTGCCAAGGGATAGAGGCACACACACACTGAAGGACAGCGATAAAAACACGCACACCGGGCAGGAGGAGGGAGACGTCCAGTCACCTCTGGCCAGCGCAGCTCGAATGAAATCTCTACCGGACCCCAAACTGGAGACTCTCACATCAAGACTTGATAAATGTGCCACTTCATTTCCCTGAGCCCTGCATCCCCTATGTGGCTAAACACGTCAACACTTCAGACCACATCCTTGCAGACTTTAGGATTTTTCCAACCAGCGTGGGTTTCAAAACCTGACATCTTGGATGCAAGAAGAAAGCTTTTGTGGACGGACCAAGCAAAACGTTCAGCTGGCCGTGGCTGCTGAGAAGGAAGACAATATAGGCATTTACAGGCTGGACCTTCTGGAATCCTCGTTGAGAAGTGCTGGATGTGAGCTCCAGAGAGGTCTGCCTACCTCCCCATCCGTACTTAGCCCCTGTTGCTCCCTCTTTCAAATATCACACAGCAACATCAAGAGGAACAGAGCCGCTTTCTTTCCCTGGGCGGGAAATGTCGTCTCAAGATGTGTGATTTGTCTGGGGCAGGGTTTTTGTTTTAAAATTATTTTTACTTTTTACCGTCATTAAGTATTTTGGAATAAACTGACATTTGGTACCCCACCCCCATCCATGCCTCTCTTGGCAGCAGTTAATTTCTAGGTCTGGAATACTTTCAAAACCCACAAAGAACTAACTTCTATGAGCCACTTGGCTTTCAATCATAAATGTCACACACATAAACAATGTGTGTAGCACTGTCCCACAGAACACAATTAAAAGATGTAAATACAGGATCTTTCAGACAAATCGACTGTGCAAATAAATATCCTGCGGAATGTTTTACATATGCGCATCTCTGAAATGATAAACACACACACGCCCATCTGTTTAAATCGTGAATGTCCGAAGTTTACACACAAGTAAGAGTTGGTGATACTATTTTTTTTCTTCCCAGACTATTAAAATGAAAGCACATTTGCGTGCAGAAAAAAAAAATTGGGTGCAGTCTAAAAATGATGTGTATTTCCAATGTATGTTTTTATATAAAGTGAAATTAGCCATCTTACTTGGCATTTACATTTCCCTTCTTCATGAGCGAGGTTCTGACAGGATTGTGTGTCTAACCGTATCTGCTGAAACCTGCTCAGTGTCACTATGACTTTTGAGGGACTGAGGTAAGAGCCGACCTGGGCTGTAAGCTCAGACCATCCCTTCCTCTGAGGCAGCTCTATGAAGCGCGCAGGGAAGAAACCATAAAGTGAGGTGAATGAGGATTCGTTAACATGGAGGCCCGCTCGGCCTGTAAATATTAGCACATCTGTCCGTCCTGTCACCCTGTCGTTTACATGGCAGCCGGGGTGTGGGGGTGCGGGGGGGGGCAGGCTGAGGCCAACTTTCTGTCATGCAGCTCAGCACGTGAGCTCAGACACGGGTGTGAGAGGAAGACATTTTAATTCTCACATCTACTCCTTAAAGTCAACACACTTTTGTGGATGCCAGTTTCTATCACGTTGCAGAGTATTTTGTGCTGAAAAACACGCTGTGATAGTGCTTGGAGAGGTAGGGAATGAGTAACTATTCTAAACAGACAACAGCCACAGTCACAAGCGCATCGGTACTTGGGGCCCTCATATACAAATGACCTCCCGCACAAGAGGGAGGTGACATCATGGATCTCCATCCCCTGCTGCAAACGTCCAAACCCACAGGGGGTTGACGTTTATGGCCCTGAGGTCCAAGCACCCTGGGTCTCTCTTCCACCCTCCAACAAAGGGAGATTGCAGGGCACGTTCTGTCAGAGTCATGGAATGTCTCAGAGTGGTGGGCCCTGCCATGAGGTATTGACCTGGAAGACCCAGAGAGGCTACGATGTGCTCTGAGAGCCAGTTAGGGACAGACAGGTCTAGAATCTGGGTCTAGTCCAATAATTTTTTCTTTTTTTTTTTTTTTTTTTTTTTGAGCAGTTTCAAGGTTTATGGAAGAAGATTGAGGAAAAAATTACAGACAGCTCCCATATGCCCTCTCTTTGATTCACCTCCGATTTCCCCAATTTGTAAAATACCATTTCGCGTAAGTGTGGAACATTTGTTACAACTGATAAGTCAGCATTGATAAGTTATTGTGTTTTTAAGGATTTTATTTACTTATTTGTCAGAGAGAAAGTGAGAGAGCACAAGCAGGGGGAGCAGCAGGCAGAGGGAGAAGCAGGCTCCTCACTGAGCAGGGAGTCTGATGCTGGACTCGATCCCAGGACTCTGGGATCATGACCTGAGCTGAAGGCAGATGCTTAATCGACTGAGCCACCCGGGCGCCCCAGGACTGATGTTGTTAACCAAAGTCCACAGATTATATTAGGGTTCACTCTTTGTTTTGTACATTCTGTGGGTTTTGACGGATGTGTAGTGACATGTGTCCACTATTATAATATCATAGAACTTGGTTTCACTGCCATAAAGACACCTTGTGCCCCACCTACTCATCTCTCCCTCCCTCTTCTCCAAACCCCAGCAACCCCTAAACATTTTCTATTGCCATAGTTTTGCCTTTTCCAAAATGTCATAAAGTTGGAACCATACTGCATGTAACCTTGTAGATTGGCTTCTTTTACTTAGCAATATGCATGCATCCTCCCTGGCCTTTGGTGGCTTGATAGCTCATTTCTCTTTGGTGTTGAATGATATTCCATTGTCTGGATGTATCAGTTTACCCATTTACCTAGTCAGGGACATCTCGGTTGCTTGCTTCCAAGTTTCGGCTGTTATGAATAAAGCGATTATAACAGTAACCTTTTTACCATGGTACATTCCTTTCACATGGATTCAGTATCAAAGGTAAGTCTTTGCAAAAGGTTTTTCTGAAAGTGATTGCATTTGGCAGCATTTAGGTCCAGTCACTTGCCAGGGGTATCTGCCCCGTGTAAACTCTTGTCAATCTACAAGATCCCTCTATTCCAGCTCGGAGTAGCCCTACTGTAACATACCCGCCTGCCTCTTCAATGAAGCATCTTCTCAACCCAGAGGGAGGAACGACCAGATTGGGGTGGTTTGAATCCCAGCTCCACCGCTTTACTAGCTCTCTGCTTTCAGGCATGTTAGTTCTTGGAGTTCAGTTTTCCCATCTATACAATGGGTCTATCCACATTGCAGATTGCCGTATGGGTCTATGTCAAGGGCCGGGAATACCTCCTGATGCCTCAGTAAATGATGGTGCCTTCCTTCTCCTCCTCCTCCTTATCACTGCCATTACCACCTCCCAATCCAGAACTGATTCTGCCTCCTCTGGATTCTTTCCTGTGTGTGTCCATGTCATGTCTCCAAACTAGAGTGTGTGTGTGTGGGGGAGAGTGCACACGCACATGCACACGCATGTGTGCACAGTAGAGTATGGTGCTTAACCCTTTGGCACACACAGGGCTAGGGGCAGGGTTTTGAATTGCATTCCTTTTGGTATTAAATGGGCGACATTCAGCAAGAACAACCCCTGTGTTTGTAGAATCCCGTGCCAGCTAAGGTCTTTGTCTCTGTATGGGATGTGCCAGTGTCCCTAAACACCATTTTTGCTGGGGCTGCAGGAGAACACTCTTCCTGGGTGTCCAGAGGATTTCTGAAAGAATAAGAGGACAACCATCTCAGGGGAGGGTATCAGAGAGTGGCTAGTGTTCTGTGCTCTTCCCTCCATTACTCAAGGCTAAGGATCTCTTTGGAGGATAATCCAGACCCTCCTCCCTTCAACTGCTGCTTTCCTGCCCCAGATCCAAGCTAACCCTGGGGATGCAGACTGAGACGAAATCGCAATGATGGAAGTTTTATCGGGAGTGAGAAATCTATAAATGAGTGGGAAAATTAGGAAAACAAATAACTTGTATTGAAGTGGATCCTACAAATCTGATCAGATCTGGGAGTATTTTCTGTAGAAATAATGCAACGTGATTATGCACATAACCCAGTCGCTGATGGGATGTTACCTCCAAGGAATTCTTGAGTCTGCTGTGCAAGTCACATTATTGGTCTTAGGTTTAACAGTATGGATCAGCAAACCTTTTCTGGGGAGGGCCAGATAGTAAATAGTTTTAGGCTTTGGGGGCCATAGAGTCTCTTGCAGCTAGTCCGCTGCCCTATTGCAAAAGGAGCTGCAGATAACATGTAAACAAATGGGATGGTTGTGCTGTACTGAAATGTAAGTTTCATATTATTTTCACGTGTGACGAAATATTATTCTTTCTCTTTTTTATTAACCATTTAAACATGTGAAACCCACAGTCGTAGCCCATTGGGTTTTCAAAAACAGGTGGCAGCCGGTTAGGCTGTAGTGGGCTGTTCCCCTGGATTCCAACAACACAGAGAAAATTGGCTTAGGTGGAGTTGGGGTGAGTCAGGCACAGCTCTTTGGCGGGTGAAGTGGAAACAATGAATGAGAAATTCGGTAGCCCTTTGTCTCATCGCTTTCATTCTGAACCCAAATCCATAGATCTACCTATCGCCTCACATTAAGTTGATCAAGTTAGTGCAGTATTTCTCAAACTTGGCACCATTGACATTTTGGGCTAGATGATTTGGGGTGGGGAGGAAGGGGCGTGTCCTTTCCATTGTGGGATGTTCAGCAGTGTTGCCAATTTCCATCCGCTGGATACTAGAGGTAACCCTCCCCTCTCTAACCAAAAACATCTTCGGATATTGCCAAATGTCTGCTGAAGGCAAAATCGATCCTAGTTAAGAGATGCTGAGCTAGTGAACCTGGGAAGTCAGTGTCCCCTTAGCAATCAACTAATTGGGCAAGAGAAGCGTGTGCATGTGCGTGTGTGTGTTTGTCCCCTGACAGGGCAGTCTGCCCCAGATTCTCACACAGGAGGGAGAAGTGACTAGTTGGCCTTCTCAAAGACAAAAATGTCATCACAAGTAATGCTCCCCCTGAAGGGGACACTCGCTCAGGGAAGACTACCCCCTGGTCTAATCATTAGCAATCAAGTCAGGCTCCACAGCAAGTAAATAGGACTCCTGGTGTTTAATAAGACCTTTATTTCATGACTATCCTTTGAGTGGCAATGAAAATGTCTTTTTAGTGAGGAAAATGCTTCCTCCTTTTTATAGAAAAGAAGCCTCAGAGGGAATAGAATCATTTCACTCCTTGACCAGGAGGAGGGGAAAAAAAAAAAAAAAAGATAAAAGAAAGTAGGGAAGGGAAAAGGAGGCTCTTAGGAGGTGGTGGGGGAGTGCTTAAATTCAAAGGAAACTTTGACCTGCTTTAACCTGGGTTTCCAGTTTTAAAATGTTGACTAGAAACTGCTGTGGTGTAGATCTGGACGCTGTTCAGGGTCTGGTCCTTTGTGTACTATCAGGAGCTATTCATGATCTTATATTAAGAACCTGCCTTGTGAACATACAAGCACACAGTCTAAAAAGCACAACTGAATAAAACAACGGGCACAGCTATTTACTTAGGGAACACCTTTCTTCCCTGGTTCTTCGCTATTTCTGGCGAAACTGACATAGCGATGTATAAGTATTAGTTTTGCTGAAATGAGTATCAACCTTATGGGCATTGTGATTTCCTTTGGCTATGGCTAGGAACACAAGTCAAGGTTGAGCTGTTTGCCAAGAGCCTCCACGTCTCCCCTTCCCACAGCCTGCCCCCAACCCAAAACTCTAAAGCAAACTCAAATAACCTCAAGCCCTTCAGCCCTGTGGAGGAAGTTAATTGGAATCACCCAAGTGGGTTATTGCTCCTCCTTCACTCGTTTGCCACAAATCAGTTTGTTTTTATTTGCCTCAAAACCCCCATTAAATAGAATTTGTCTTGTAGCATACAAATCATTTCCCATGACCAAAATGCAGATCTGTCTCCTTTTCCTAGGAAAGAATCTGAGCTATGTTTCTTCTCAACAAATCCCTATTCCCCAACCTCCATTATGCATCTCACCATGTTTTGTCTGCTTGTCTTCTGATTCCAGCTGTGTCTTTTTCATTATCATGCCTCTGTGTCTCAGGACAAACATCATCAGGTCGGAGCAAGGTAAGGATGCCGGGCGTACACTGTGAACCCGAACTCAGTTCTTACGAGCCAGCATCCTTAACCAGTGACCTACACCCCCTCACTGTTGACAGGAGAATTTTTTTTTTCCTAATGCATATTTTAGTCTTGATTGACCATCAACCATATGGCATGATTGTCCTGTGGGTAAGTTTATTATTAACAGCTCACAGCTGGAGTTAGAATAACTACACGCGGCTGTGACATTGCACTAATTGACCAAGACACGTCTGAGAACAAGATGCAGAAAGTGGCCATTGCCAATGACTTCAAGCACAAATGGAGAGCTTAGTGGGCAAGTCCGATTTCACATTAAAGGCTCTGTATGTGAGGACCAAATCGGTCAGGGGACAGGGGCTGGCAAGAAGAGGTGGATGAGTCATGCAAAGCCTTCTTCGGAGCTTCCATGAGGTCCTTATTCAAGTGAATTATTTTAAACAGATTCCCGTTAATGAGAAAGGAGCAGCCGCACTTGAAGGGGCATTAATCCTGAATTTTTAAGTGCTCTGACAATTAAATCACTAAATCCATCGGGTGCCTTCTGTCCGTATTTCCCTGGTCTAATCCCTCTGTCACAGTGAGGCCAGGCAAGATTTGAGAACAGCGTGTGCTGTGTTAGCTCCCTCATTTAGCATTTGGGTCAAAGAAGCTGAGTTTGGAGGGGACCCGGGTATTGTCTGGGACTGGTGAGTGGGGTGACGGGGCACAGGGACACCGGCGGAGGGTTGTGCCTGCGTTAACAGGCTCCCCCTGGATCCCCCGGGGAAGACTCCTGAAAATTATGAAGTATGAATAGGCTGTTTGTGCATCTCTCAGTAAATTTCTTTCTCAGATGTTTGCAGCCGGTACAACTCGATTGAAAAATGGCTGGGGGAGAACAGAGGATAGAGCCAATGAGCTCAGTGTCTTATAAATCAGCAGCACCAAGCTGAACTGAAGCTGTCAACCAGTGGAAAAACCTGCTGCCACACAAGCTTGTGAGTCTTTTCAAAAACAAAAACTCACCCTTGTCCTGCTCTCTAGATGGGAGAGGGCTTAATTAGAGTGCATGGAGGAGTGAGGAGTGGAAAAAGAAATACGGTTTGCTAAGAAAATTTTTTAAAAAGCACCAACTCAAGGTAGTGCATATGTAACATGTCCCAGTTCTGATCTTGGCTCAGGCACAGAATTACAAGTGGGGTCATGAAAAAGAGCTAAGTGCTGTCATTAGTAAATCCTGCCAAGAGGTCCAATAATACTCTCTGCTCCAAAGCCAGGGAAGCCAGGGAACTGAATAACCCTCTAGTCTACCAACACCATCATCCCCATTTCATGGATGAGGAGACTGAGGCACAGAAAAGGCAAGAACCTTGCCTAAGCTCCTTTAGCCACCTGGACCGTAGACCAGTCAACTGTGTTGGTGTCAGAGTCCCTGCTCCCAGTCACGGTGGCACTGGTCTCCCTGTAGGGACATCAGAGACGGCAGGCTGTCACCCTCTCCGGGCAGGAGGCAGGGCTGACCCTGCCCATTCTCATTCTAAGGTCTTGTTCTGCCTTCCCGTGCCTCACATGCATTCAGATTCTGAAGTTGCGTCCACGTTGCTGAATCATCCCACACTTAAACGCCTCTGAGATTATCTTACTGTTTTTTTAAGCCTTTGTAACCAATTGCTGAAAAACAGCTTTAAATCTGGAAGTGCAGGCTTTAGGAGGACCCCTTTGGGTTTCCAGCAGCGGGTGTAATTCTGCCAGGTGGCATTGTCTCCGACGTGTGAAGGGGTTGGGGTCGGCCCCGCTTGCACCGGGAACAAGGCCTGTGCACCCAGCCTGAGCTGTGTTCCTGTTGCCGGGGGAACCGTAATTGAATTTCCTGAATTATACACAGTGCGATAGGACGTTGAATAACCGTATTTATTTGCCTTCTAGGCCCTGTGGCATCTGTTGTTTCGCTCACAAAGTTCCTATTGACTGAAAAACGGGTTTGTTGATCCAGAAAGCTGGGATGCGCGCGTGAGGCGGAGAGCCTGAGGACTCCTGGGTGGGGCCGAGATCCCTCCCCCAGTTCTGCAGCCCCCAGACAAATGGCCTGGCACCAGCTCACCGCCCCTCCGGCCCGGGGCCCTCGTGTGAAATCGATCCCCCTCTCCACTGATGCTCTCTTTTTCTCAGCTGAGGAGAAGAGAGAGGCAGCGGGAAGGAGGCAAAGGGGCTGCGAAGTTAGGGACGGGTGGTGGAAGGGGGTTGCAAAGCCAGAGGTGAGCTCCTCTGTTCTGTGGCCACAATGCGCAAGAGGGAGTGGCAGGGGAGGGGCGTGACTCGGGTGGACGAATTTGCGGGTGGAGGACACACGTTCCCACCTCGTCAGGGCTCTCGATACTTAAACAGATTCTGGAATGGTCTACAAGCAAAGAGCTGAGGGGATTAGAGGAAGGATCCTTTAGCTTTGATGAGCAGGCTGAGCAAAGAGCTCGGAGCTTGGTGGCATCTAAAATTGTTCTTAAAAGATGAATGGGATTTCGGTGGGAGCTGGGCTTCTTGAACTCGGTGGCAATATAAGTGAAAATAACAGGCAAGAGGGGATAAAAGCCTCAAATGGACCCTGGGTAGTCCCTGAACTGGTCACCCCCAGCCACCAAATTCCCCCCACTCCTCGTCACCACCACTGAGTTGACCAACAAATGGTGACATCTGTGGGGCAGAGTGGGGAGGAAGGGAAGAGAAGCGGACTTCCAACACGGGCCACTGAAGCCTGGAGCCCTCCGTTCAGCCACCTGCTGAGTCAGACTGCCTAGGGCCACAGGCCTTTGCTGTTAAAGCTGAAGTCTGGGAGTGTCTCAGATTAGAAATAGTTTCTGAGTGAAGCTTTCTTACCTGCCATGCCTTGGGGTGTGGGTGATGTCTCCCCTGCTGCTGGCTTCGCTTCAGTGTTTCAGTAAGGAGGGAACAGCAGGGGCCCCCCCGGGGCCCCAGACATGTCTCTTCAGATGCTCCAAATTATCCGTTTGTCCTGCCTACTAAAGAAGGCGTTTTAGAAATCTTTTCTTCCAAAATAACAAGGTGAAGGAGACAGGACTTACTTTTTTTTTTTTTTAAAGATTTTATTCATTTATTTGACAGACAGAGATCACAAGTAGGCAGAGAGGCAGGCAGAGAGAGAGGGGAAACAGGCTCCCCGCTGAGCAGAGAGCCCGATGCAGGGCTTGATCCCAGAACCCTGGGATCATGACCTGAGCCGAAGGCAGAGGCTTTAACCCACTGGGCCACCCAGGCGCCCCTTTTTGTAAGCTTTTTTAAGGGAACATTTCAAACACTTATAGAAAGCAGAGAGCATTGGGAAAAGGGGGATGGGGTTATGGACATTGGGGAGGGTATGTGCTTTGTTTGGTGAGTGCTGTGAAGTGTGTAAACCTGGTGATTCACAGACCTGTACCCCTGGGGATAAAAATATATGTTTATAAAAAATAAAAAATTTAAAATTTAAATTTTTAAAATTTAAAATTTTAAATTTTAAAAATTTAAATTAAAAAAAGAAAGAAGCAGAGAGCAGGGCCCAGGGACCCTCAGGTTCCCATCATCCAGCTCCCTCCTCTCTCAGGGCTGATTCTCTCATTCTCCACAGGCCACTGGTGACACCTCCGGGGCCCAGCACCCCGTCCCCCGGATTATTCTGAAGCAAACACCAGACATCGTAGCACGGCATCAATAGATGCTTTAGTACTATCTCAATAAATAGCAGCTTTTAACGACGTGTCATTACAACGTTGTTATCAAGCCCGAAAATAACAATTTCTTAATATGGTCACATTTCCAGTCAGTGTCAAAATGCCCCCAGTTGCCTCATAAGTGTCTGCTTCCTAATAAGCAAGATGAAGGCTTCACAATTCAGTCAGTGGTTGTGCCTCCTTTAGTCTGTACCTTGCCCTCGCCCCTTTTCTCTTTACCATTTGTTTGTTGAAGAAACTAGGAGATTGGGGCTGTGGAGCTTGCCTCATTCTGGATTTTCCAACTCTGAATGAAATAATAAATCGAGGCAATGGTCATTGCAAAAGCTTTAGGCGAGTGGGCAACAGGAACTTCCAAATGGACGTGACAGTTGGTGGTACCTGACTCCATGGACCAATCCTAACATCTCAGAATAACCCGAGGTTCACATCCCCCTTTAGGATGCATGCTTACCACAAGATTCAGCTGGAATCCCACGGGGCCTCCAGTTCTAACTCCCAGTTTATAGCAAATACAAGGGACAGAAGAATATAAAAATCACATGATAGGCTTCTTTAAATTTCTATGTTGATGTAACCAACATTTATTTAAAATTTGTTTGGTTACTCTGTTATTATCAGGCCTTAGACTTTCCTGAGGGTTACTGAGGAGTAGGGTGTGTTTATGTCTCACTACCTGAACCCAGATTGCTAGGATATTTTGTTCTTTTGCTGGCTTTTGTACACTTGCCCCTACTTCCTAGGGCCGCTGACTGCCTCTGTGAGCTTCCCATCCTCTTTCCCTCGAGCCTGGTCCCACAAGGTTCTTTCCATTTCACTGTGCAGTGAGAAACCAAACACCAACTTTTCCAGAACTTCTAAAATAAAGGTTCTATGTAAAAGCTAAGGAAGGGCTCCTCTTAGTAAAAGCACAAATAGTAGTAGCAAGATTTTAGTAATAATAATCATTACGTTTTGGGTGCCTGGGTGGCTCAATCATGATCCAGGAGCCCTGGGATCAAGTCCCACATCAGGCTTTCTGCCCAGTGGGGAGTCTGCTTCTCTCCCCACCTCTCATGCTCTCTCTCTCTCTCATTCTGTCTCTCTCTCTCTCTCAAATGAATAAATAAAATCTTTAAAAAAAATATAAAGTTTTTCAGGTTTTTTTTTCTCACTAATTCTTGAACACAGTCTGGACAGCAGAAGCCCCTGGATAAATGAGAGGTCACCAGTGTTCTACACTAATCCCATTGGATAGAAAGTTTGCTCACAACACCCAACAAGAAATCATGGTATGCATAGGAAAAATGGCAAATTTCCAATTGGGAAGAACCCAGCACTGTACACATTCATGAAGGTTTGATGGGAATGTCACCTCGATTGGGTCATTAAAGACAAGGAAATGCAACAGCCTTGCTGTTGACCTTCCTATTTTCCCAAAACACCCTCTTTTGGATTCCATGACCTAACACTCTCCTAATTTTCTCCCCTGTCTGGGGATTCTCCTCTATCTTTCTCCTGGCTCATCTTAAATATTGGAAAATTTCAAGGCTTGATCTACTGCCCTGTTCTTCCCTCTGTCTGCGAGCTCCTCCATGCTTATGGTTTTAATTATTATCTATATGCTGATGACTCTTAAATCTGTATCCCCAGCCTAGGCTTTCCCCAGAGCTGCCAGCCATAAATCCATTTGTGTATTCAACATCTTGACTTGGCCATCTCACAGCACCTCAAACTCCACATGGCCAAAAATTGAACTCATACCTTCTCCCTTCAGCCTGTACCTCCCCCAACATTTCCTGCTCTCAATAAATAGCACCGCCATCCAAAGATGAGCAAACAGACAATTGGCAAGCCATTCTTGACACCTCCTTCTCCCTCGTTGCCAAATCCGCTGCCTCAGTAAGGAGTGATGATCCTCATTTCCAAATCTGTTCACGACTCTCTATCTTCACGCTGCCACCATGGTCCAATTTCTCACACTTCCACTCTGAGATTACCTCTAAAGTCTTCTATTCTCACCATGTCTGCTCTGTGTCTAATCCATTCTGCAGCCACTGTTCTTGGAAATTGTACAAAATGTGCGGTTTATCAATGTCTCATCTTCCCAGTGCCTTTAGGAGAGAGACTGAAATCCTTATCATAGCTAACAAGGCCCTGTGTTACCAGGCACCTACCTCCTTCATTTTCATTTCCTCATTTTGCAACCTGCTTCCCTGTTTTCTGGGATCTGGTCATCCTGGTTTGTAGGAGTTTGGGCCTCAGGACCTTTGCACATACAATTGCATCTGGTAGGATTTCTCTCTTCTCTTTTCCTTCTCTACCTGGTTAACCTCTCTATGTCTTTCTGAATTCAGTTCTTTTAGAAAAGTCTCTACTGCCTGCTGGTTTGTCTCCCTAGTGCCATGTTCGCAGTCCTTGTTCTTTATGATGGAAACAACTTCACAACTCAAGAAATGGAGGCCCAGAAATGTTATGCAACATGCTTAGGGATCATGTATCCAGGTAGTGGCTGTGCTACAACACACACTGGAATAATCTCCCTTTAATAACAGCTGGATCTGTTGTCGAGTATTAGAGTTCTGGGTCAAGTTTCAGTCTCTACATGATATGTATAAGCTGGAATGGGTTGAGAGAAAAGGCATCCACTAATTAAAGGGGAGGCAAGTTGGACCTCTGAAGAAAAGTTAAAGGAGACAGGGACTGTTTAGTCTAGCATAATGTAGAGACATGGGGAGAAAAGGAGATTTAAAATTCCTCAAGTTCGGGAAGGTAGAGACGACAACAAAAATATTTGTTTGAATGACCACAGGGCACAAGAGATTATATGAGGTTGCACATCTCTGTAGGGACGAGAAGACTCAGCCAGAGAGGGCTTGGTGTGACAAGAGAAAATGTGACAAAAGATTTGAACAAAACACAGAGTTAGCTCCTGAATGTCTTCTGGCGGAAATGGTGAAAAGCAGGATCGATAAAGGTCTAACTTCCCTGGTGGTTTCAGTGTTGACCTACCTGGGGCAGGAAGCTGGGCCGGCTGACCTCTTGAGGTTTGTTGGAATGAATAAAGGGAAAGGATGAATGTGAAAATGAGCCTGGCGATCGGTCACGGGCTAGATCGTGCTCCCACCCTGCCTGGTGTGGAAAAAGAAATACTGAGTGGCATGCGTCCCCAAGGGCTCCTCAGCTGATCACATTCAGTTGGCCTTATCTGGCTCCCAGGTGTTTCCATTTATCTCTGATAAACTGTCAGCCAAGAGCCAGCTTTGTGATGGGAGGTGGAGGGGGCTGAGCGGAGGGGAGGCTAATACCCCAGATGTTTTCCGAGAAGATGGGAGAACGTTATTTTTTGGTACTAATGCATGTCGTCATCCCCTCTGCGTGCAGATGTTAGATTTGGGAACATTTCCAGGTTCTTTTTCTTTCTTAAAATAAAATTAGTTGTGTATTTAAAACACTCAGGACCCAGTCATCCCTAGGGATGTTTCTCTTTTGCATATGGATAACGTTTGGGGAGTGGAGGAGGATTCTAAATTTTACTGGCTGTGTTTGTTCCAGCCCGAAGGATCCTGTGGGCTACCTCCTTTGGAGAACGGGAAAGATGATAGTAATCAGACGTTCCCTTTACTGAATGCCTACTGTATGCAATATAAAATCGAATCTTGTGGCAACACAGCCAGGGTTATGTTAAAATCCATTTTATAGATGAGTAAGTTGCTCCCAAATTGTGTGGTTTCTCCAAGTTCACAGAACTGCTAAGTAGAAGAACCTGTTTAAAACCAGGACTTCAACTAATAATGGCAACCTTGTAGAGCTTTCTCCTGAGCCAATCACTCATTAAATCCTGCGGAGTAGGTGCTGTTGAGTCTGAATTGCAGGTGAGGAAATGTAGGCATAGAGAAGTCCAGTCGTGGGCTCAAGCTCACGCACTTAGCAAGCGGCGAAGTGCCAAAGGCAAACAACTTGGTTTTGGAACTTGTGTTCTCTCTGTCTCTCTCTCTCTTTGTTTCTTTCATTTCTTCTCTCTCTCTCTCTCTTTTTCTTTCTTTCTTTCTTTTTAAATTTATTTATGAGAGAGAGGGGTGGAAGGAGGAGCAGGGGGAGGGGGACAAGCAGACTCCCTGCTGAGCATGGAGAGCCCAACACGGGGCTCGATCTCACCACTCCAAAATCATGACCTGAGCCGAAACCAAGAGTCAGATGCTCAACCGACTGAACCACCCAGGTGCCCCTGGAACTTGTGTTCTTAACCATGACCCTGGACTGATTTTCATCCCCTTTCTACACTCTGTAGAGAGTTAGGCTTGGCTGGATGCAATTTTTGCACAAACTAGCTGATCTGAGCTTGTGAGAGCTTGCAGGGACAAACTTCTCTCCCTTGTGTTGTCTTATCTTTCCACTGATTTTCTGCTGTTGGAGCAGCTGCGGTCTCCCCACTCCGGGAGAGCCTTTTGCACGCTATGCCATTGGCTACAGGTGGCAAGGTGGTGGCTCCAGTTCAAGGCTCTCCCCCGGAGTTGGATGTTCCAGAAAGGACACCGTGTTCTGTGGAGCTGTCTCTCTGGCGCAGGCTTTGATCTGGGAAAGGGTGAGCCTCACTGCAGAGCTGAAGCTGTCTCCCTGCTTTGTTTATGCGAGCATCCTTCCAGGACTCTGTCTGCTTTTAGGGAGGAAGCGTCCTGCCAAAACCCCCCCGGCTCTCCATGCCGGCTGCATAGCCAACATTACCTCCCGCCTTTTTGATGAGTCCTCTGCCCTGGATAGACAGCAGTTGTCTCAGAACAGTTTGGAAACTACAGAAGTTTCCCTGGCAGGATGAATGATCTACTCCAACGTGCTCTTGCCTCTTGGAGTTGCCCTCCAAGTTTTCCAGCCCCAATCCTGTAAATCATTTCATCTTGTGCAAATACTGGACTGTGAACGCAGATGACCTCAAAGGGGAGGATTATTTAAAACTCCATTTAAGAATCTACCCTCCTTTCAACAGATTAATGCAGCTTGAATATGTGAATAAACATGTTCTCCCAGGCACGCTAATGCACAGGTAGCTCCGGGGCCTTTGAGAGGAAGTAGAATGTCCTTCTCCTCCAGGAGGCTTTGGAAAAAGTGACTCGCTGTGTATTGACAACTGATTTATCACTGGGAGTGTCTGAGCTTCGACCCTGCACAAGCGCTCACGGGGTGGCTGGAGGCGATGGACGGGATGAAGTGGGGAAAACCGAAATGTTTTGAAAGAGATGCGTAAGACTGAAAAGGTCATTTAGAATATTCTCTTGCTTTCTGTCATCCCAAGGAGATGGAACTCTATTGGGGTTTTCAAAGTAGATTCAAGCTCAATAACTCACGGAATTGAGAGAGCGTTTGGGGTAACTCTCCGGAGTCTTTCGTGTTGTAGTCTGTCCTTACTTGCCCTCAGTCCAACAACAGAAGAGCTGGTGGGAGGCGGGCTGGGCCAGAGAAGGTCCAACAAGCACAAGGTGGAGACTCTTCCCTCCGAGAGGAGGCTTCTGGAGCCTCTCTGCTGCCTTCCACCTCTCTTTGCCCCCATGCGGGGACCGTATGCATTCCTGAACACTCCTCAGGCTTGGATGTTAGAAATTATCTTGCTGGTTTTCGGAGTGAAGGCAGAACTGCCTCCTCTCAGCTCACTTGGAACGGAAGATCCAACTTGTTTTTCTGAGGTCGAGCACATGTGATTGGGTGTGAGGCCATGAGTCTAACAAAAAGGTAACAAAACAGTTCTGTTGAAACTCTTCTTTCCTTAGGCTAGGAGACTCTCTGCGTCGAGCTACACCTCGGGAATGGGATTTCGGAAGTCATGTAGCAGAGTTAGGGAGGAAGGCTTTCCGGGAGGTGACTGAAGCTGACGAGCGTGGGGGAGAGACAGCAAGAGTTGGCAGCCTCCTGTGAAGCTTCGCCAAATGTCATTTCCTGTACGTTGCATAAAGTTTTCTCCTTTTCACAGATGAGGAACAGAGACTTAGAGATGTTCAGAAACATTTCTAAGGTACAGTTCATCTGCGGTTGAGCTTGTGAAGGAATCATGGTTTTTAACCTCTGAATCTAGTGCCCCTCCAGCTCCCAGGCTGTCTCGATACTGCCCGGGGAAAGCATCATGGAGGGCATCCCCCCTGCCTCTTTGCAGCAACTTCTGACCAAGGCAACAGTGTCACGTGGAGGACAGGACGTAGGCTGGGTCTTGCATTAGGCTGCCAACTGCCACTACCCCAGCTCTGTGGCTCTCTGGCTGTGTGGCTGGTGCAAATGACTCAAACGCTTTGTCTCTCAGTTTCACAATCTGCAAAGTGGGGATATGACTCCTGCCCAACTCATAGGGTTTTGTGAGTAATTACATGAAATGGGAAGTGCTTCACCCAGTATCTGGGGGGAAAAATGCTCACCATATCAATATATTTTCCTGTTCTATTTGGATCTTCTATTCTGTCTAGTTATCAACTTCTTTATCATAAAACCACCCAGAATGAAACACGGAGACCCTTATGAAAGGCAGAGGTAATCTCTTGTGAAGAGGATTAGCTAGACCAAAGAAGATGCAGACAATCCTCTAGAGAGCATCATAAAATGGCCGATCATTCTCGGTTTTCAAGAAAAATAGAAATTCAGAATTAAGGAGCAAGACCAGAGCAAAGGTGAGAATAGTAAGGTATTTCAGTGAAGGCCAGTTCTCTGCAGTAACCAGGAACCCAAGGGCCACTCAGGGCAAGGAACCAGACTAATGCAATGTGGCTTTGTTACAGATAATTCCAGCAGGGCCTTTACCAGCAGTGTATTTTTTTTTTTTTTAAAGTGAGTTTAAGAAAAGACTCAGTTGTATTAAAAATTAGGTGTCGGGTAGCCTCCAAAATGAACTATGAAATCCAGTCTTAAGCCAGAAAAAAATGTTAGCCATCCTGAGTATTCTTGAAAAAAATCTATAGACGTTTCTTATTTATTTATTGTTTTTACTATGAACATTTTGAATTTTCCATCATGTGAAGGGTCTGAAGTCTTTTGCCAAGAACAGTGAGATTTGTTGGAAGGAAGGGAAAAAAAAGCTCACAAAACACCTCTTTGTATATCAATTCCATTAATTTCTACACAATCAGAACGCCTATTAGTTTTCTCTGCACCACTGGAAAGCATGCTGACAGACGGAGTCCGTCCTGGATATGTCAAAACAGGACCCTTTCAAACAATTTCAACAATTTAAAGTTTCTTCTTTAAAACAGCATCTTATTATTATTTTTTTTCCTCCAAGATCTCCCTTAAAGAGATTGAGCATCTGACTGTGCTCACTCCATACAGTTGTGCATCTCAGGGGGATTTTCTTCCACACTTCACCTTGGTGGTGTTACCATGCCTCTCTGTTTCTCGGGAAAAGGGAGGGATTCATGAAAATAAAGCTCAGCGCTTCCCTATCTCCTTTGGGACCATGTCGTCTTAGTTTTGATCATTTCCCCCAAATTCAGATTTCTCCTTAAGCCCCCCATGTCTGTATTTGGCTGGCAGTTTTATGGCTGACCAAATTTTGCACTGGCCAGGGTTCTGGTTGGCTGAATGTTTACACAGGCTGTTAATCAGATGGGGAGTGGGAGGAATGGGTGTGGGGACTGTCTGCGAGCTGGAGCGGTCCTGTTTGCTGTCGTGTGCGAGGGCCTGCACTTTGTTACTACAAATTACATAATGACATGTTACATTTCAAAGTGTATTTTTACTTCAGGGAAAATTAAACCAATAAACAAACAACTCTGGTGGAAAAAAACAGAGGAAAAAAAATAAGATCCCTGGTTTCCAGATCTTCCTCTTCGAAAAGGTTCTTAATTAAATTGTAGCTATAAACAAATCTTTGTTTTATTGAAAAGAGAGCAGTTGCATATAAAAGCTATTTTTAAAAATTAGTATTCGAACGGCTGCTGGTCTAGGGTCTGGCCCATGTTATGCGTTTTATGATCTGTCCAAAATGAAAAGGCAAGCTTGTGTAGTGATGGTAGATTTTCAATTTTTGATTGCTAATCCCTCTCAAATGTTGCTCCTGCCCTGCTTGAAAGGAGTATGTAAACACAGGAATTAGCCTAGTTTTTCCAGGTACTGATTCAAGCAAAACCGCTTAGGGTTAAAGATGAACTTGCCGACTCTGGAGTTTTGGTCATGCAGAAAATCAGGTCTCTTCGGCATACTACCCACAGTTTAGCAACTTTGAAGCAATTAAAAAAAAAAAAATCAATCCCTTTAAATCGACTTCCAAACCTTTCACTGCACACCTACAAATTTAATATTAATTTTTTTTCCTGTAAGCTGTTGAAATTAAGTAGAGGCTCAGGTTCCAAAGTTATGGCGATAAGCGCTTTTGGGGACTAGCCATGGACATACATGGTTCGATTACACACACACACACACACAGGTTTCCCTTCCCCCACTATCTGCAGGTACAGCATTCCTATGAAACCTTTCAGAAGCCGAAATGGTGTTAAAACAAAGAAGCAATTGCCGGTAATTTATATGGAAAAATTTTTGAACATTCCCAGACCCAAAATATAACCTCTCTTAGGTTTTTCTGATGCCGAAGGACACATCTTGCTAGTGGATGCACAGAATAAATGGCGATAAAGCAGAGATGCTCACAGACGGTTCAAAACTGCAGCAGGAGTCTCAGGGAAGGAGCTTGGTAGGGCCATTCTTGCTGCGGGGCAGGTGGCGGGGGTGGGGAGGCAGGGGGGCATGTGCACACTACCTCTGTTAGTGGCTCCCTGCCAGCCAACACTGCTATTTTTGCTTTTTCACATTTTGTTATATAAAAATGAAAATCCCCTTTGGATTTCTTTTGGTTAACGAAAACAGGTACTAAAGGAGGTCTTTGGTAAGAATGAAGTGATGTGATGCAAACTTTCCGAAAGTGCGGGAGAACTTCATGTACTGGTTCTAACTTTTTTTTTTTTTTTCAACCTAAACTATGTTATCAAAAGAGAGAGAGCCCTGACTCACCCTCTCCATCCCCCACCTCCCCGGCTCTGTGGAATACTGAGAATAAGGACACTTCTTAAACTGCACTTTAAATGAGTGATTTCCCAAATCAGTCTCTCCTACATCTGCTATTACAGGAACCGTCTGACCTGGGGCTCACTGGGTCTGTTGGGGTGCTCAGCGGCTAACCAGGAATTGCAGCAGCCCGGTAACTGGCTGCGTGAAGAGTGCCCCTTTTATATTTTAAACAGGTCCCACGATGCTTACGTTTCTTAGGCAAAATTATGACATGATTTAGGATACTTTATCAGTGTAATCCACCACACGAGAAATCACAGGAGCAACAGAGATAGACTGTCCACCTCTTCCTCTTCAGCTATTTTCTTTTTAAATTCAGGATGTTTAAAAAGAGAACTTTTCTCTTCAGATCTTAGAAACAAACAAATGGGGTTTTGGAACTCACCATTAAAACTGCAGATTTCTCAATGGCTGGGAAACTTAAGAAGAAGAAAGAAGCACAGAAGAAAGGACAGATACGTTATGTAGGTGTTTTTTGGACCAAAGGAAACCATTTTAGACAATGCTGTTTGCTAAGGATAGCCTTGCAAATGCGTGGCACCCTCTTTTTTTTTTTTTTGTGGCAAGAAGTATGCTTTCCTCCATCTCATCTTGGATCCTTGACAGTTCCATCTGAAAAATTTAAATTAGATTCTTGCTTCAGAAGTTTCTTGACTCCAGAACCAAACTAACCATCCACTGTCCAAGTAGCTTGTTTTTAGCTTCAGGTAACTTAATGCAAGGACTGTCCTCTGAGGCATTCTATTGGGACTTGGCCTTGACTTCAGAAGGAGCAAAAAAAGACCACCAGATTTTTCACCATTGACTGTCACCAAATAACAGTTCAGAGTGAAGAGCCAGACATTAATTCAGGACTTTCATTCTATGAATGATTAATCCAGTAAGAAAAAAGATTTGAGCTAAACAGTAGTCTATCGATGGACCCATAAGCCATGGTCGGCCTGTGAAGAGGTGGGATGTCTTCCTCTTGGTTTTTTGCTTAGCGGGCCTCTGAAGTGATTGATGGGGGAAGGAGGAATCACATACCTCCTAGCCTGTTGAAGGAATGAATGAAAATGGGTATTGAAACAATAATAACAATAATAATGAGGCCCTTCCCTCTCATTCTTTGAGAATGGATGCTCTCAATTTACCCATGGAGACCACTTATCTCTCCCACCATATTTTGCCTTCCATGTCATGGTTTGGGTCAAGGTCCAGGGAAAGCCCACCATCAGCCCTGCAGCTCCTCTGCACAAAGCCAGATGGGGGAAATAGAGAGGCCTAAGGTAGAAGGAAGGGTGAAAGGTCAATTCTCAGATGGCAGTTCAGATGTAGAAAACAGAATGAGAACGTGATGGCAGCCATGGCCCTTCTTTCTAGCTTCAACTTTGAATCTAAGTCCTGAAACGTGTCTGCTTCTGTGTCTATCAATCTATACATCTCTCGGCCACCTATCACCCATCCATCCATCCATCGTCTCTCTATCTATTGATCTATCTATGGATCTGTCTAATCTATCATCTACCATCTATCTATCCACCAACCATCTATTACCCATTTTTTTAAACCTATTCTTCCCTTTCTCTCCCTTCCTTTCTCCTTTTTTGCCTTCCTTTTCAAAGATAAAACCAATACTAATGCAGATGTCTGAAATTAGACCAGAGCTAGGACTACTCTTATTTTAAAGGGGTGGAGCTGTTTCCACCCCACCCCTTGTCTGGCTTTAACTCTCTTATTCTCTTCTGATACTTGTCCTTATTGTGACATAACAGAGAACCTCCTTTGAAATTGCTTCTGTTGCATGGGGTTCTGGGGGATAGAAGTCTACCTTAAAAAAGATAAAATGAAGCTCTCTGATATGGACTTAGTAATTAATTTCTGTGGGGGTCGGTTTTCATAAGCAGGCAAACCTGTTTATATGCTGTTTTAAATTTTCAAATCACGTGCACATATATAAAACTCATTTATGTGTTTTTAAAAGCTGTTTGCAATTTTAAAGTGCACATGCACACAGAGCTTAACATGCATTATGATAGCAAGCAAACTGAAAATAAGAGTTTACTGGAAAGCTGAACTGGCTTTGCAATATGCAACAGACTAATCAAGTAACATTTTATGTAATGTGTATGCCTCTGAGTGCAGCACGTGGATGTGCTATTTAGAATATTTTCCTGATTGAAAGAACAAGACCACAGGTTCACCATTTTATATTTGTTCTCTTAAAAACAAGAAACTCATTTTAAAAATGCTGGTTTAAATGGGCATTATTAAGTCTATATCAGTTCTGAGCATTTCAGCCCTTTGCATCCAGAAATTTCTCAATCTGACAGAATAAGAAATGCATTTACATGGCCTAAGCTCTTAAATTGTCCCTTTCAATTAATGCCCCATCATGGAGCAATCTGGAAACCATTACTCAGTAACTCTTCATTATAATTGCTTGCAGCTGAGTATCCAGCCCTTGGTAATATAAGAATAAAAGAAAACTCAGTTAGTAACAAGTGCAATTGATTCCATTCAGAATTCCCCTGGTGCTTTGCCATGTTTGGCCTGCTTGAGAGGAAACACGAGGGTTTTGGTTTTTTTTTTTTTTTTTTTTTTTTTTTTTTTTTCCCTTTTGGGGCCAGGAAATGAATTGGCAGACATAAGATGGTTTGTGTGGTGCTTGCCTTCATTTTTCAGCTGGTCCTAGTTAAAAATGAGACGATGGGGCTCCTGCTTTCTCCCCCACTGGCTATGTATTTTTTTGGTTGTTTTGGTTTTTTCTTTTCTTAAAGAGGGCTTTTCTGGTAATAGATAAGACTACAAAACTTCGATTTGCTGTAAAGTAACAGCATCCAGAAACTTCGCCCTCTGTGGCCAGAGCCGATCCTGGGACTTACTTCTTCGGAGGAGGGGTTTTTAGAATTTGATTCACTCCCATCTTGATCCTGCCTTTATGAGAACAAAGTCCCTGGTGCATTTTGTGCAGGTGGAGAGTGTTTATGTGTTTGGAGGCTATCAATCACCAAATCCAGAAATGTACAGATCTAAAATTATGATAGATGAAAATGTGAAAATGTAACGTGGTAAACTGTCCCCATCCCCTGCACCTTCCACAACCCCCATCCCCTGTATAAGTCAGGAACTCGGCTTCTAAAAATGAAGGAGAATATTCTTATGTACCCATTCCCTTCAGAGATCACGCGGCTCAGTGCTGACTCCACGCTCTGGTGTCCCGCATCTGTGTCCCCCTGGACTTGGGGCACCAGGCACCCTGGGGACAGTCAGTTTGTCATATCCTACCCACCTTCTGTCCTACACATGATTGAAGCCAGGTGACAAAGATGCCCTACTTCATGAATTTAAAATATGCAAATTATAAAATACATTTTATTATAAAAAAATTGATGTTCAGCATAGAAAAGTAGAACCCAATAAAACTCTAACTTCTCTTAATTAATTTCCAGTCTTTGGTTTCATAATAATGGGGGGGGCTCTCTATGAAGTTCAGTAGCATTTCACTTTGATTTGCTATAGAAAGAAGATTGTAAAATCTTCCATGACTAAGGAAAGTTACTATAAATATTTTAGTGTATTTCTTGTATTTTTTCTATGCATTTATTTTTTTAAGGGAGGTTGGTTTTTAACATGGGTGTAATTATTCTATATTTTCTGCCCCATTGTAAACTTAAAAAAATTGTTATTTTTAGTACTAATTATGTATTTGGAAAGCCCACATCAGGTTTTTTTACACTAGAGAGAAGCACTTACATAATGATATCAAGCAGGAAGAGAAGTAGAAGGAGGAGAACCTCCTTGACCTTCAAAGGATCCAGGATCTCAAATGCACAGAACCAGGAATGCTGACTTTTCTCAGACTCACAAGCTCCACAGTGGTTACCAGAGACTACCAACAAGCCTTAAGGAGAACATTTTTTTTTCCATTAAGAATTAAATAAAAATGAATACATAGAGGCAGCTTTCATGAGGGCAGGGAGCATTGGATTGTTTTTTGTGACTGATTTCACTTTTCTCTGAGATATAAAACAATCAACTGAGTATCTTGAATTTATAGATGCTTAAAAATCATCAATTTCTCTGGTAGTATTTAACATTTTTTCCAATGGCCTTACTTTAGGAAGAAATGTGGCCTATTAACTAGATTCATTAAAATCATTAATAAAGTAGATAAAAAATATGTGGTAATGACATCAGGTGATGGCAGATGAGCTTGTCCAGTAAATATGAATTCAGCCCAGTTACTTATGGAGGTCATGGTTCCTGACCTAGGACGATAGTGATAGGTTGGAGGTAAAGCCCATTTCTAATAAAGAAGATATAAGCATTAGCTTAGGCTTCCATGTTTGAAATAATTCAGCCCCAAAGTCCCAGTGTTATATGCTGGTCTTGCCTAGAGCTTCAGCCAAATGGGCATACAGCAACTTGTTTGTCTACCGATTTTTCCCGTTGAAAGACTTATCCCTCTTTCGTGGGAACTGGTCACGGATAGGTGCTGTTCCTTCATAAACCAGACAGACTGTCTGCTCAGTTCTCTAGACTGTTTACAGGACTTTGGCTTTGTTTCAGGCTTTCAGCACCTTTATTCAAATCCTCTCTTCTGTCCCTGCTGAGGTAGTATTTAAGCAATTCTCCCTTTTCCAATCAATCAACAGATCTTTCTCGAGGTCTAATTGAGTGGAATACTTCATCCCTACCCAAGGCTGCTGATTAGTAATGTTTGTGGCCTGGCTTCCCGAGACCAAAATCTTGGATGTCATCCATTCCCTCCACCCACCCCTGCCAACTTTTTTTAAAATTGTGGTAAAATACACGTAACATAAGATTACCATCGTAATCATTTTTAAGCGTGCAGTTCAGTGACATTAACTACATTCACATTGCTTCATGGCAATGAAGATCTCTTTTCAGTAAAGATTACATCAAGTAATAGTGAGTGGTTTAAAATGACAAGAAGAGATATTTTGTTTTTTAGAGGAGGTAAAACACACAGAACACCTGTACTCTCACTTCTCACCGTGAGAGGATTTGCATTGATTTTGCTTATCTGTATTTCCTGTGATAAGATCTACGGTTCAAGGCTGTACTCTCTCTAATGGTAAGTTCTAATTGTGGGTTGTTTTAGTTTGCACATGGGCATCCCATGACCTGGAATTGTACCCGTGGACAAGAGGAGCATGTCCGTGGTAGCTGGCTCTCCGTTGTTCCCGGAAGGGGACACTTGCAGGGTTGCCCGCCAGAGGCCCCATGGGCATCTACCATCAGATGTGCTCGGTTGAGCCAGCTAAGCATTTTTAGCAGTATAAATTGGTTTCCTCCTGGCAGAATTAGAATAATCCATATAGAAATATTCATTCCCACTTTTTCTCGCAACTTGGCAGATCTGGCTACACAGGCCCATACGGGGCCTGGCCGCCATCAACAGGAGATGCAGAGCGGTGGTCCCTTCGGAGGGGAAGGCCAGGTGCTCTTCTCTTCGCCCCAGGCCCATTCACTTAGCTCCACTCTTTATTATTTTGTTGAAACTCCGCCCCCACCTTTGAATGTGTAACCCCTACCATATTGTGGAGCTTCAAGAAATTCTCTAATTGCCCTCTTACTCATCCCGAATGACAAAACTCTCCTTAATGCTGCTTTATAGGCATTTTGGTGTTCACTGTAAACCAAAACCTTCCGGATCAACTTGAATAAAATGTCTGCCGGGGAAAAAAAATTAAGGAAGGTCTGGAGGAAGCCCCTCTTTAGTCACTGAAAGAAGGAGACAACTTCTTTTATTTCTTATGTCTGCCCATTGACTATGAAGATAATTCCTGAAAGGAACATGAGGTGGGAGGCCCAGGGAGCAAAAGAAAGGAGCAAATCGAGAAGCCTCACAAATCTGTGACTAGATCTGGAGCAGCTGAACTGCACAGGGCAGTTCTCTATAAGAGAGTCACAGAGAGTCTTTCCAGGGGTCTGAATGGTACTATGCATTCTAATCCAAAGAACCATATAAAATGGTGCAAACGCTTTGTCCCCGAGGGGACTAAAGGCCTCCAGTGAGGTTTCTCTCTTAAGTGATGATACATTTCTGAGGTAGCCTGAAGGCCATGGACTCTTAGCTCAGGGAGAGAAGAACTTCTTCAGATCTCCAGTCTCTTTTGGGAACCAGCTGACTCTATGTTTAGGGATAAGGAGTGAACCCACATAAGGTGGTCCTTCTCAGGGGTCTCTTAAGAACGCAAACTGGATCTAAAGGGGAAAACACAGCCCTTTCCTTGACCCATCTCCGTTCCCTTGGCCTTTGGTAGATAATTTGGGAGAAGAGGTGATTGAATTTGTGCGTTCTCCCAGCTTCCAGATTCCTTCTCTCCATGGAGTTCCCAAATTCGGTTTGTATTGACAAATCTGGCTGAATGATGACCAAATCAAATCTGAAAATACCTTTCTCAGTGTTAAAGGTCTCTAGCCTTTAGAGTTCATAAAAGCAAACAAGATAAAGTTACACTAAAAATAGGAACAGTAGGGAAAGGGCTCTTCTAGGGTTTACCATAAAGATCAAATGGCTCCCAGGACCTCGGTGACTATTAACTCGCTGGGATCCTTGCATCCCACAGAGCCATTACCACTGAAGGGTCTCTCTTACAGTTCTTCAGAAGTTTTGTTGTTTGTACTCCCTGGGCATTGGGCAGCTGCTGCCTGGGCCCGTCCTATGCATGGTCCTGACCTCTCATGGTTGCTAACAAATGAGATGACACAAAAAAATTGCTTTGTCTAGCGCAGCAAAATCAAGCTCCTCAGATGAGACCCCCTCTGACATTGGAGACCAGGGACAAAAAGACTAATGAGCAGGAGACTTAGCATGTTCGGCACAAAGGCCAGCCCCAGCTGTGTGCTGAGGGAGTGTGAAACATGGTAGGCTACCAGTTCCTTCTCTGAGCTTCTCACAGGGAACTCCTAACTTCCTGTCAAGTCTGCTTAATTGTTTCAAGTGTATGCACACATGTCAAAGGTAACAAAGGAGCTGTGATTTCTTGGTCGTTATTTTGTCATATTTTTGTCTGTCTTCTCTTAGAAGAATCTCCCCATGGGTAGGCCCAGGATTCCCTTTACTAAGAAGTCTGAAAACTAGGAATGAGAGAGGCTGCAGACAGCTGGTCAGCCATGACCCTTCCCTAACCCCATCTTGCCTCAGTGAGAGATGGTCCGAAGGCTGTAGAAGCCGCAGTGGCAGAGGCTGTCAGGAAATCACCCAAACCTGCTTTCTCTTCCTCCTGGACTTACACAGATAACTGCACGTCTAGCCTCCTTGGCCACTGGGGAGCTGCATACCCAGGCTCAGCCTAGAGCTATGTGAGCAGTGTGATTTGCCCCACCTCCAGGCTGAGCCTATTAAACCTCCCATGAGGGGTTACTCATGCTCGTGCCCCACTCAGCTGCTTAGGCTGGAAATGACTTGTAGGACAGTGTTGGGAGTTGCCTAATGAAGATGCTGAGCCCCAAGAGGGAAAGATTCTGGTCCGTGAATTGTCTTATGGAGGGGACACTTCCCATGAGGAACCGTCTCACATGCCATGGTCTGTGACATGAGTGAGAAATCAGTTGGTGACCATTGAGATTTCTAGGTTCTTCTAAAATAGTAGTTAACATTACTTTGAAAAAACAAAACAAAACAAAACACAGACATTAGTTGGGGGTTCCTGAAGAAGCCAGTAAGGAAATAAGTTCTGGGAGTAGCCGGTAGGAAGTGGAGAATGGTGCACACAACAGACAGAGAAGGAAAAAGAAACAGCACAGGTCCTCCCCCAGGCTTAGTGTGGGTCAGTCTAGAGGAGCAGAATAATACCAAGGAAGGATCAGAGCCCACCTCATAGTCCCCAAACATTAAATCCTTGCTGCTTGGAGATACTGACCTCTCTCCAGGCAATCAGGAGCCAACCATGCTTGGGGATGGTCACTTGGGAAATGTCAGAACTTAAGACCATGAAATTCTTAGAAAAGCTTGTAACTGGCACAGAGTGCTACATGGAGTAAGTAATTAAGTCTATTCCAGAATTACAGCCTTTACCCACGCAAAGCTGGAAACAATAGAAAGTATTTATAGCTGGACATTTTAATCCCAGAGTAGGAGGAAGGAAAATATATCGAGAAAAGGGATGTTGCAGCATATTGGCTACAGTATTCTTAGAAAAGTAGGAAGAAAATTCTGCTTTCACAAAAACTCTCATTAGTTTCCTGAATTTGAAGGGAGAAGATTATGGATATGGGAGAAGTGACAACTTAAATTACCCCGATGTTATTAGTGTAGAACATTCCTTAAGTCTTCCCTGAATAATTGGATCCTCTAATAGGCATATCAATTTGCAATCCAAAGTTGAGCTTGAATTTACAAGGATGCTTTTCCAGAGGCTCCTGTGCTCCAGGGAGACAGTATCTGTAGAAGTTGTCACTATGTAGGTGACATCTGTTTGGGATGGCATGAAGCCCTCACGACTCCCAGCCTCAGATCCGGAACATTCTAAAGACAAACACACTCACACAAAATTGCTCCGTCCTTCCTTCCTTCCTTTTGATTTTATGTATTTATTTGAGAGATAGGAAATAAGTGAGAGACAGAGCATGAGCTGGGGGTGGGGTGCGGTGCAGAGGGAGAAACAGACTCCCCACTGAATCAGGGAGCCCAATGCGGGGCTTGATCCCAGGACCCTGAGATCATGACCTGAGCCGAAGGCAGAGGCTTAACCAACTTATTTGGCTTAACCAAATGCCCCACAAAATTTCCGCTTTCAAATATCAAGAAAACATTCCTTTATTTTAAAAAACATTATAACTGTTGGTTAAATTTGATAAGATTAGAGATATATAAGAAGTGAATATATACATGTTATTAAAAAAAATTTAAACAGCTAAGCACAAAACTGATCTCAACTAAAATTTCTTAAATGATTCTGGGCAAAAGACAAAAATTGACTCTGAATTCTTTCCTAGTTTGAGAGTTCCGGACTCTGGGAAAGAGGATCTTCTGGTGCAGATGAGGCCACAGGTTAGGTAAGCTTGTGCGGTTTCTTTTTCTTTCCACTGTGTAAATTGGCTCACATCACCTGGGACAGAACTTTATCTATGTCAACTTCTGAAGCCAGGGAGCTAGAGGATAGGTAGACAGCTGTCTTTCTTATTCTTCTTTCTATAAACTGAGTGATCTCTATTTTCCTTATAGTAAAACACAGTAAAAACACACTCCATGGAACACATCAGACACAATTTATGTGATTTCAACTACACACTCTGAGTCAATTTAAGTATAATCTGTGAAGGACCGATGTGTTTTAGCACTACTGTCTCTGAAATGTAATATATAGATATGTCACATATACAGAAATGTCATATATATACGTGTGTGTACACACACACACACACACACATTTGTTTAATCTGCACATCTGTGTATCCCAAATTCGGCCACGAACCGGTGATTTGTTGCTGTGCCATATTAAGAAGCCTTTCTCTGTCTTGAATGCATTCTGTTACCTGTGTCATTTACTCTCCTGGGTTTTTTTTTTTTTTTTCCCCTGAGGGTACATTTGAACTGATAATGGCCAAAAAATGTATGCATGTTGATTCAGCTCAGAGAGACAAAGGAAGATTATTGCCCTACCTATAACAATATTGAGTGTTCTGGCAAATCAAGGCACTGTTGGTGAACTGATGAAGAAAATTGCAAACTAGCGTCAGCAAGGAACTAAATGAGGTCTTTTGACAGTACGAAGGGCAGCCTATGTTTGTCCTCAGCCTGCGAAGACAGACCAATGGTAGGATGACGTGCAGTTGGGAGAAGCTATGAGCAGAGACTGTCGACTGCTTGGGGATTAGAGAAAACAGACCAGTAGTTGCAAGTGTACCCGGAACGCATCATGGCTGCCCAGGGAAGTGGTTGGGACAGAAAGTTCTCCCCAACCAGTCCACAAAACAGGGTCTGCCCTAAGGTGATGGTCCTCAAAGTGGTTTTCTGGATCTGCTGCAGCACTGCTCGGAATGCCAGCTTCCAGCTCCACCCCCAGACCCTCTACCTCAGAAACTCTGGGTCCATCAGGCTGTCGGGGCTGTAGCCAGCCTCTGGCCATTCCAATGACGGCAGAAGTTCGAGAACTGCCATGCTATGGTGCATGTGGAGTGGGCGGTGTCCCTTGGCTGTCCTTGCAGGTGATGATGTCGTCTTCCTGTCTCCTCTGGGCATCGGCCTCTTTTTGTACTCTGTGTCATTCTGGTGTTCATGGAAGTGCATTTTTCATGCCAAGTAATCCCAAAGACATTGCCAGAGAAAATCTAGCTGGGGCAGCTTTACTGTGAGGCGAGTATGTCCATTTCCAGTGGCCACCACACTGAGCAATAATTTGATTATGGTCAGTTTCACCTTGTTGTGGTCCTGAAGCCCGGATCGGTCCTATTCGGCTGGGCCCCACCCTCCATCTCACTGTTTTGGCTTCTAATCAAGCAAGTCTCTGCCTTGGTCACCCCGCACACACCTAGCCGCTTCCTGGAGATTCATTTAGTGCTGCACAAGCTCGCCGTATTCAGCTAGGTGACCTGCAACATGGCAGATTTTTAAAGGGCTGAATACTCTTTTTAAATTATTCTGGGTGCTTGAAACACAGCAGAGTCTCCCCCAGCAGTTGCTGTCCTATACTCAGATGATCATTCTGCATCAGAGTTGGTCTTATTATCATTTTTAAAAAGATTTTATTTATTTTTTTATTTCAGATAGAGTGTGTGAGTGAGAAATCATGGGAGGGAGAGGGTCAAAGGGAGAGGGAGAAGCAGGATCCCCACTGAGCAGGGAGCCGGATGTGGGGTTCAATCCCAGGACCCCAGCTGGGCTCATGACTTGAGCTGAAGGCAGACGTCCAACTGACTGAGCCACCCAGGTGCCCCAAGAGAGTTTGTATTATTAAAAGGCTTCCAGTCAGGTTATGAGCCCAGAGATCCTAGGATAGAAGCTGATCTACAATTCTTATTCAAGTCCAAAGGTAACACAGAGAACACCTTTTCTCTGGTATTATTTCCTGTAGAAATAAATACTCACGTTGTTGCTCAGAAAGAATGCAAGAGAATCCAGTTATTCTGCTGCCGTGGAGGACAAGGAGGACTTGACTGAACATTGCTTATTTTTTTAAACATTTTTTTTTTTAATTTGAGAGAGAGAGAGAGAGAGAGAGAGAGACAGAGAGAACAAGGGGGAAGTATGGAGGGGGAGAGAGAGAGAGAATCTATAGCAGATTGCCCCCAGAGCATGGAGCCCAATGTGGGGCTCGATCTCACAAACCTGAGATCATGACCTGAGCTGAAACCAAGAGTCTGATGCCCCACCGACTGCACCACCCAGGTGCCCCTAAACATTGCTTTTTATGTGGGGGCTCAGCTTCCTGCCACGATCCCCAGAACTTGTGGGGTACAGGCTGCTTTACTGGGTTTAACTAGGTTCCACCAACAAGACGACTGGAGACGGCTGAAGAGATAGGCAGAGAGCTCCAGCAAACAGGCAATTGAGCCTGAAAGCCTGTCCGGCCCCTGAGGCCACCCTCAGATTTTACACTTTATAACTGCCATCGGACGTTGGAGGTCTCACAGATGATAGGTCCACAGGGATCTCGAGAAGGCCACCTACACAAAGGTCCATGGCTGGCTCCTTCGTTCTGACTGCTGCCCAACAAGAAACCAATAGCAGGGAAAGATTTACAGTTCAGCAGGCAAAAGATAAATGATTTCAGTCTCTGGATGCTTTAAAAGCAAATTTTTGTACATCATATGGTTAAAATTGATCACTCCATTGACTTTCGGATGGGCTGAGCCCAAACTAATGATGTTAGGTAATCAATGAGAAAAGGCTGTGCTGAAGAATTAAAAAGCGCCATAATGGATTGCTGTTGCAAAAGGCCCATCACAGCGAGCAAGAAGTGAGGGCTGGTCATGTTCAAAGGAGGCTGGACCAAGAATGGCCTCCCCCAGCTCCAGTGCTCTGAGTGGACTCTACAATGGACCCATCTAAGAGCCATGGCTTCTGAAGGCAGCCCTCTGACAGATTTTGATTTCTCTGTCTATGGTGGCATTGCCTGGCCCTGTAACTTGCCTTTGGCTCCTTAGAAATAGATCTGAGGGTACTTCTCTGTTATAATTAGCTCTTCCTGTTTAAGTAAGAGTGAGGGGACCAGACCTCCATTGTCATCCACTCAGAGGGACAGGGCATTGCTGATCGCTCTTTTCCTGACTCCTAACATATGCTTGGGCCACAAGCCTCCCTGTGTAACTGCTGTACGTCTTCAGCATCTGGACCTATGAGAGCTTGCCCCCACCCCTGACTTCCCAGCAAACATGTGCGGAATAATACAAGGGCATTAAATTAGACCTCATTACCTAGCCAGTTGGGCCGGCCGGCTCTCCCGCACATAATAATGAGGTCTGATTTATTGTGATCATTATTCAGGCATTACAGGTCACTAAATAACATGCTCTGCCCACATGTGTCTTCTGGGCTAATAAATACCCTGAGAGGAAACATTCTTGAGGACTTGAGTCTTGGGTCTGGATCGGTGACTCCAGGCTCATTAATTGTGTGAAGGCACTTTGCCTATTGCCTATGGAGATAGGAAAAATCTAATTAACGACCTGGAGAGATGTGAATGAGAAACGAAGGGGAAACTGTCCTCTGCATTCTTTGACCCATGGGACACAGTCCCAAAAGGATACACTGGTATAGGGGACAGAGCTGAGGCTGACCCCAGGCCACTCAGCCGTCACACCAATCTCAGAGCTCAGCATCCAAGATGTGAGGCCTTTAGGAGCTGGACCCATATTCTCTCTCCTCCTTGCACCACGAATTCCTAACCCACAACTGGGAAGTTCCATCATGTTGCTCTCTCTCACCTCCGGGCCTTTGCACGTGCTTTGCCTCTCTGTCTAGAATGCTGTACCCCACTTCTGCCACCCCTTTTCCATGGTATTATGTTTGGAGACTCAGCTTAGATGTCTGCTTCCCCAGATGGTCTTCCTTGGGTGTTTACTCTTACACAGCGTATCATGTAGTACCATTTTCATTTTCACTGATTTCTCACCATACTGTAAACCTCTCGAGAGCCCAGTCTGGATCTTACTGATGGCTGTCTTCCTAATACCCAGAGTGGCATCTGGTACCTAGCAGGTACCTGCTAGGTGAATGAAAACACAAATACCTCTGCCCAGGAGAAGGACACGGAGAACAGTGTCTTTGTGTGGTGATGGTAGTAGAGGCTGGTGGCTCCCTCCCCAAGATGATCTCCACTCAGAGTGAAGAGGCCCTCAGCCCCCAGATATCACCTTCCTGAGCCTCTCCTATCCAAACGTATGGCAACTTGGAAACTTCTTGAAAAAGGGAATAAGATCTTGGCTAATCATCAGCCATCACAGACTAGCCTGGGTCTTGGCACATAGTAGGTGCTCATTAAATGCCGGGTTAAACTGCTGACACTAGTAGCCGGGCTTTTTGAACCACCAGATACTGCGGCCATGGGACCGCTTTCCTGGAGTGTACGGGGAGAAGGTGGCGCGTGGGTGGGGAGATAGGCTGCTTTTTGGTTTTACCTCTAGGTAGAGCTTTGCCAGCGGGCCGGGAAGAATGAGGGTCTGGCAGGCCAGGCGTTCTCTGCAAGTCTGGCTGCTGTACAGTCACGCTGGGACGGCCGGCTTAGTGCTTCTCCTTGTTGCCATAATCTCAAATCATGGAGTATTGAGGTTTCAGCTTTAGATATAATAAAATTATAAGAAAATGACAAGCATCAGTGGATTGTCACAAGTCCTATATTGATAGGGTCCATATTTATCTTTTAAAATTGCAATATGTTTTTTTTTTTTTTTTAAGGCCCCCTTTGCCTTGAGGAAGACACTGGGGATTGGGAAAACAGGATTAAAAATAAACCTTTTTTTTTTTTTTTCTAACTCATAATGCAAAGTGTGTAACCAGCGAATACTAAGCAAGTCTGACCATAGATCTACATTATTTATGGGAATAATTTAGGATTATTTGCTTTATAGAAAATTTGTTGGAATGCTTTAAAAATTACTGAAATTAAATGAAATCAGGCTCCTTGAATTATCCATGAATGCAGCTTCACGTAATCAATACTTTAGCCATTCTGGGATGACATTACATCTCAAGACTATTTTCTAACTTAATAAGATTAGAAATAATAAACTGATATTATTTCTTTGTGAATTGGGGCCTCTGACCTGGTAATTTAATGCCTTCATTATTGCACTCGAAGAACACCGAGAGACCCACTGAGACCCACGTCCTAGCAACCGCATTGTGTCCAAGTGATAGCCAGATTCCTCTCGCTTTCTTTGCATGGTGGGTTATGTGCAATTGACAAATACCCTTAACTTATTTTTAAAACACCCTGAGCATTATTTGCAGGAAAGTGGTGTATATATTTAAAATGGAAACCTTTCATTGATTCAATAGCAAAGACCAGTAGAGAACAAGATGACTTATTCCCGAATTATGTTATTACAGATATTTTATGCTGGCGACGGGGGTGAGCTCTATAGCACGAGGCCATGGGAGAGCTGTTTGGTTTGTTTTTTCAGCCCAGCCCAGGCCCGATGCACTGCTGTGGCTCCGCTGGGCTTTGCGGCTCTCTGGGAGCAAACACAGGGAAGGGCGTGAATGTCTGAATGTGTGGTGGGGCTTGAGGCTTGAACTCATCTCCTGTTCTCATGAGCTCTGCTCCCGCCCCTCCTGAGTCGAACAAGCCCCCGAGTGTGCCCGTATTCCAGCATTTTCTCACGAACCCCAGCCATTGCCTGTGCAGCTCAAAGGGAACCCCTCCCTGCTTAAAGCGTGTTGAGCTCACATCTCAGCTCAGGAGATATGTCGGAGGCCCTCTGTGCGGCCTGTTCCCAGAGAGTCACCTACAGTGAGAAACCGATGGGGGATGTGATTCCCAAGGCCATGAACTTGCCTCTAAAGTGGAAAATGCAATGAAATGGATGGGAATGTTCTAGGAAAAGATGGCCCTGGTTGGGAGGGGTGCAGCTAAAAGAAGATGGAATGTGTTCTATTTATGGAGCATGCTTTAAAATGCTGAACACTACGGGCAGGAGGCAGTTATGAATTCTTTAATTGAGCAGGAAGATAGGAAATTGAAGTCCCCCTGGGAGGATGGGAATTATTTGCCCACTGGGTCTGTTGATTGTGGGTGACTTGTGAAACCAGATCTGTCATCGGGAAGCTCTGTTGAAAGTTATGTGGTAGGAATGACTCGGGCCCAATTAGTTCTGGACTCTGCCGCGGTAATGACCGTGACAGCCCACTGTGCTCCAGATGCTGTTGTAAACACTTTGCATTCATCATCTCATTTATTCCTTAAGTCAACCACAGTTGCGTGAGGTGGGCATGACTACTTCATCCTTAAATGAATGCTTGGTGACACTGTGACTTGCCCAAGGTCACCCAGTTGGAGAGATGGAGCTGGGTCTTATATCCCACTTATTTATCTTCAAAGCCATGTGCCCAAACTACTAATTCTGTACCATTTGGACATACATGAAAGATGCAGGGTAGGGTCATAAATACGCAAGACGACCTTAAAACCAGTTTCTTCCTAGGGGAAATATTTTCTTTTGTTCAGTCTTTCTCTCCTTTCTCTTATAACTGACCTCAGCTTTATAGCGGAGTGTTTTGGAAATATTGCAAGTAGGGAGCAAGATATCACTAAAAAGTTGTGCACACTTCTGGCCTCTTCTAATAAGGCTCTGAGTAGTTCTGGGAAATGCCTGGGCTCCGTAAAGCCTCATATTGACACAGTGTTAACATCATATCTGAGCTGGATGCCTTTCCCCAAGGCCCCAGGGATACCTTTGACCACGGGAGCTGGAAGGCAATGGGGAGGCACCTGGTTAGTTACTCAGTCCATTGCCATACCTCCTCCATGGTAATGAACTCTGCTGAATGACAGAAACAATCTCTGAATCAACCATGAGAAAGTCATGTTGCCACATGGTTGTAAGAACAGTGGAAGATTCATAATCAGTCCCAGAATTAGTACGAAATTGGAAATCCCAACAGTAACGATGACTGCGACCAGCCTTTATTGTGCGCTCACTGTGAGTCAGACACGGCTCTACATACTTTGCCTGCAACTCCAGCTCTGTGCCTTCCTAGGGCAACCCTATGAAGTGGGTGTTACTGTACAATTTATTTCTGCTCCTGTGTTATTCACCGGAGTGTGTCATGTGGCACAAACTGCTGCAAGGGAGGCCAACCTGAGTGGCTGGTGACCAGGTGAAATTCTGGTCATTATTAAAAGAAGAAAAAAAAAAAAAGAATCTGGGGGACAGCAGTCTACACTCCACCACACCTCGAGCTAATGAACTTATCCTCACGTTGACCCCCCCTAAAAAGCCTTTCTTGCCTTTTCCTTCAACGAGATTTGCTAGGAGATGACCTCTAGAAGATTCCACTGAAGCGCTGGGCATTCTGAATAGGCAAAAGGTGGGAAAGGGGGAGTGAGGGAGAGGCAAGGCTGGAGCATTGCTGCTTCTGTAATCTTCTTCCTTGGGGAGCACCAATGTTTTTGTCCATGAAGTTCTCACAGCGCTTTCCCCGATTCTAGAAGCTAGAGTAGTTGTTCACTTGTTTATTCAACAAGTGTTTATTGAAAGTCCATGATGCTCCAGGCCCTTGGCCTACAAAGACACAGCAGACAGACAAGGTGCTTGCTGCTGTGGAGTTCATATATACTCTGTTTGAAGGAGACAGTGGTAACAAGCAAACAAGTGAGCCACATCATTTCAGAAGCTGATAGGTACTAAGGAAGAGTATATGAAAGAAACCACACAAAACTCAGTAATTTATAATTACAAGCATTCATTTCAGGGGTACCAGCTACATATTTTGCAGTCCTAGGATAAAATAAAAATGTTTTGAAACAAATTAATAATTTCAAAATATTTAATAGTAGAGCAATTCGACCAAGCATGGGGCCGTTTTAAGCAAGGGCTTGTATGACTAAACAAGCTATCATAACAGTTTATTAATAGATTTGAAATCAGCCAAGTTTTGTAATATGCAAGTTCATCACCATTGCCGTGCTTAGTTATTAAATAAATCAGTATGCAAGCAGGAGCTTTCTGACTCCACATCTCTAAGGCAAAGTTGTAAGAGTACTTTAAGTTTCATTTGTAAATACATGGATTTCTATAGGAAGTCCCAAATCTTCAAAGAGAAAAATGTGCATATTCGGCTATGCACATTTGTGCATATTCCTGGTACAGAAATCAAATTTGGAAGACATGTTTTTATAGTAGGAAAAGGGTTCAAGGCTAAGATGAAAACATGGAAATTGCCATGGGAACCAGCTATGTTTGCAGGTGTGCAAGTAGGTGGCTTCTGGCTGGGCTCATACCTGCTCCGCATGTCTTTGCACGCGTCTTCCCTGGACTAGGAGTTCCCAAGGCATGGTATCTTCCTTGGGCCACAGGAAGACAGGGGCAGCCAAATTGCACAAACGTGTTTCTAGCCTCTGTTTGCAAAGTGTCTGCTAACAGCTCATTGGCCAAAGGAGTTACATGACCAGTTTCAAGGTCAGGGGGTGGGGAAATAACATTCTTCCCACCAAGACACCATGGCAAGGATATGGATACAAAATTCTACTAAGGGAAAAGAATGAGTATTGAGGGCAATGATGCTGGTAGTCACAGTGAGTGTGATGGGGAGCAACTGGTTTTAGGAATACGAGTGACATGTTTTCATTTAACAAGAAGAATGGATTTTAAAGGACAAGAGTGGAAGCAGGGAGACCAGTGGGTCAAAGAGAGAGATGCTGGCTTGGATTATACGGGTAGAAATGAAGATGAAAATGAAGGATATAATGATTTAGAGGTAAACTCAATGGGACCTTGTTGGTTTGGATGACATCAGTGAGTGAAGAGAGGAATGAAGAAAGAATTCTGTGTTTTCAAATTTGAGCAACAAGGTGAAGGGTGGTGTTATTTATAGAGGGTGGGGGGCAGGAGGGGGTTAATTAGTGGGTGTGTGTCCTCAGCCAGACTACCCTTTCATAAGGAAAAGACTAGATCTTATTATCTCTAAAGTCCTGGAGATTTGTATAGTGATTGGCACATAGTAGTTGCTTGATAAATGAAACAAGGAAGGAAGACAGCAGGTACTTAGTATAGTGAGGACATCTGCACTGATTCATTCATTCAATTAGTTCATCAATCATATTTTGATCATGGTCCCAGTAAGTCATTTACCCCACTACGCTTTATTTGTTAGATCACAGTTGTGCTCTATGGACGTGATGCTGTTGGACGCTCCGGGATGCATAATTCTTTGTTGCCGGGCTGCTGAATTGTACACTGTAAGACATTGGGCAGCATCTCTGGACTTTCCCCACTAGACACCAGTAGCAAACCCCCAACTATGACAACCGAAAATGACTCCAGATATTGCTAATAGTCCCTGGAGGGTACATATCCAAGAATAATTCTTTTCTTTCCTTGGCCCCTCTCAGCTATAGTAATGATAATAATAGCTAACCATGTATTGAATATTTTTCCATGTACTCTCCTGAGAATGCTATCATGTTATTTGAAATATTTAATTTAATTCCCCTCCTCCCAAAATTCTATGTGTAGGTTTCTATTTGTTTCCCTTTTTATAGCAGAAGAAAGCAAAATATGCAGCTGTCTCTTTCCAGTGCTGAGATATCAAGAGGCTTTCATTTTGCCACTGTATTCTAGGTGAATTTCAACCCTGCCACCTAGAAAGCTGAGAGTATCTGCCCAGTATTTACCTATCCATTCTATGGAAAAATTGACATTGGATTCTTGAATATTTATTATATTTTACTAGCACCTATTGTATGCCAGGTCCTGACCAAGCACTATCCAGATGATAACTCATTTGATTCTTATAACAATCTCATGGTGCATGCTCTATAATCACCTGCATAATATGGGTGTGGAAATGGAAGCACAGAGAGGTTGAGTAACTTGCCTGAGACCACACAGCTAATAGGCAGCAGAGGCAGGATTCAAATCCACACCATCTTGCTCCAGAGTCCACCTTTTACCTCGTACCCTATGCCCAGTGCCTGGTAGTGGCAGAGGTCAGTCGTGCTCTTGGGTTTGGGGGGATATCCAGGAGCCATGAGGAAGCCAGGAAGGCAGTTCGTACCTGTGTGTCTTTGGAATGGTTCATTATATATAGTGTGTGGACAGGAGATGCCACACAGGTGCGTTAGAATCCATCTCAAGGCACTTGAATCCCTTCCCGGTGGCTCTCCTCGCTCCAGACCTTTCTGGCTCTCAAGCACCTTGGAGAGTTGAATCATGTTTATGGGGAGCTCCTGTAGTCAGAGTGGGCTACGGTTCCATCCTTCCGGTCCAGATGGAGGCTGCCCCATGTCAGTTATGCCAGCCAGCCCTTCAACACTTTCTCCTTAATTATGTCTATTGAGGGAGGGAGGAAAGAAAGCTTAGGGAAGCCCTGCTAGGCGTGGTGCTCAGAGCTGTTCTCAGCTACAGCTGCTGTGGGGGCAGACACAAGCCAAGAGTCAGGAAGGTGGGCACGAGGGGACTGGCGTCAGCCGACTGGACAGAAAAACAGATGCGGTGGGCACTGGGCCATAGCGGGCCAGTAACCATAGGGCTTAAGTGACATCAGGAGAAGCAAAACATCTCGGCGCAGCCTCCAAAGGGGCAGGACAGAGTGATGACAAGACGACCAGCGCTGGGGTGACCCAGGAGGGCTGCCTTCCAAGCTTGGGGCGACCTAGGAGGGGGAGCTTCAACATTGACCTGACCTTCGACCCAAACCGAAGCCAGACTTTCAGCGGGATGAAAAGAAGGCATTTTCAGATCATCATGGCCCTTCCTTCCCGACTTCTACACCTCACTCAGTCCTATGAGGGTTCAACTGCCTTAGAGCCCTCCTCAGAGGGGCCCTCTGCGAGCCTGCTGGAGCCAGCCCCCCAGGAAGTGGGGATAGCAAACAATCCACGGTCTCTTCCCTCTGGAGAGGCTCACTGTGCTTTCTAGACTGTAGGAGTCTGGAGAGTCAAAACTCTGGGCATCCTGACCTTGCTCAGTGTTCCGCAGAGGGCGGGTGGTGGTGGGGGGGGGGGGGGGAGCTGAGGTGCTGGTGGTTGGGGGGTGGGGGACACACACAGCAGTGAGCCGGGCTCACTAGGACGTGGGAGCAATGGCCTACAGATATGATTCCAAAAAGGTTCCATTTCGTCAGGAAGCTGGGGGTGGAGCGAAGGCTGGGCGTTGAGGAGAAGAACGAGGAAGCTGTCGCCCTATCCCCAGGGGTCCGAGGTGCTGAACACCGACCCCCGGCCTGAGCAGGGGCTCTCCGTCGTCAGGTACGCATAGCAGGCCAGCTGCCCATGACTTGTACCTTCTCTGAAATTAGCACTATTCCCTCCGGTAATTGCTTCGGGATTCGAACCCAGGTCTGGCTGATCCGAAGTCCTTGTCCTGCCACGGAAATCTGTGTGTGCGATCTGCTCCGCATCCGCGGCGGGCGAGCCGGCGCCCCTCAGCCGGCCCCAGGGCCCTTCCCTGCCCACAGCCAGCTCTGCTGAGTCCCTCAAAGTGGGGGGCTTCCAGCACTGCTCGTCCCAGCCGCCTGCTCCCCTGACCCACTCTGCCCAGACGGGACAGCTTCCTCTGGACGCACACTAACGAGCTCTGGAAGCCCAGGCCGCCGCCGCCGGGGGTGCGGGATTAGGGCCTCGGCGGGAGGCCGCCGGGAAGGTAGGCGGCCCCTGCTTGTTTTGGGAAAGCACCAATTCTGGACCACCCAAACAGCTCCTCACCCGGCCTCCACTTGGGAACTCTGACACGGAGTTGGCAGCCTTCCTGCTCCTTCTCTACCTCCTGATAACTCCCCTGGGCCAGATGCTCAAGTGTTGTAAGCTTCTCAAAGCCCCAAGACCTGTGCGCTGCTGGGGCTGGGGACACTGCCTGGCCAGAGACGCCCCGTGGCCCCTGCCCTGCCTCTGTGCGGAGACAGCCGCCTTGTGGGGGCAGCCTGACTGCACGTAGTGGTGAGGGCGCCTTCCCTCCAGGCCGACCTGCCTCCACCATCAGGCCAGCAGCGAGCTTCAGCACGGAGCCCCGCGCTTGCTGCCACTGTCGGGGCTACGGTCATGTGCGGATGGGTAGGAGAAGGTGAGACTCGTGTTGCGGCTCTAGGCTCGAAATTCCGGCTCTGAATCTCACCTAAGCCCCGCAGGAGCTAGAAGACCTTAGGAAAAGGCACATTTCTCACCATGTTGGTGTCTCTTTATCTACAATGCTGCATGCGATGTATCTAGAGCAGGGCTTGACACCGAGCAGGTCATCCGCAGATTGAATTGCGGGCCTCCTCTCGTGCCCACTCCCACTTCTTCCTGCTGCCTCTGGTCTCTCCCCGGCAGGGAGACCTCGGGCCCATTCCCCAGCCACCCTCATGCCACGTCCACGTGCACACGGAGGGAAGGCCACATTTGTAACCATGGCTTCCAGTGGCTTGGGGGACACAGGACAACAGGGCAACTTCTCCACACAGAAAGCACAGGTATCAACCCCTCTGCTTAGCCCTGGAGGCCCCGACCAGGCCCCAGCCACAGTTTCCTGCTCATTGTGCATTTCTCCCCTTCATGCCCTCTCTATTCTCTTCACCTGGAACACCTTTCCTTCCGATCCTTGCCTAAAACCCAGTCCCTTGATGTGACTTCTGGGTGAAGGCCTCTCTTAGCATCTTTTTGTGGAGGTTGTTGTTGCAAATACGTAATAATGAAAAGCATCTCCTTTGAACTCCTGAACTAGAAGGTGTCTGTCCCTCCTTCCATCCCTCCTGGACAGTAGTGACGATGATGACGAGTGCCAGAAGCCAGGGCCGGGTGGGGTGCCTTGTAGGACAGCTATTAGCCTTCTTGTCCCGTTCTTTGGGAAGACAGGAAACTATTAAAGCAGAGACTATCTTTTACATATGTATCAACTGTATATTAATAGGACATAATCTAGGCCAGGGTTTCTCAGTCTTGGCATTATTGACATTTGGGACTGGGTAATTCTTTATTGTGGCACTGTTGACGGTTCTGGGCATTGTAGGATGTGTAGCAGCAGTCTTGGTCTCTACCCATTAGATGCTACCACCACTCTGCCTCCCAGTTGTGGCCACCAAAAAATGTCTCCAGACTTTACCAAGTGAGTCCAAGGAGGAGTCAAAGGACAAAATCACCCTTGGTTGGGAACCACTGCTCTAGACTCCTAATCAGTACATTTAAAGATATTCTATTATAGGGATGCCTTGGTGGCTTGTTTGGTTGAACGTCTGCCTTTGGCTCAGGTCATGATCCCAGGGTCCTGGGATCCAGCCCCACATTGGGATCCCTGCTCTGTGGGGAGCCTGCTTCTCCCTCTGCCTGCTGCTCCCCCTGTTTGTGCACACACTCTCTCTGATAGATAAATAAAATCTTTAAAAATATTTTATTATTAAAAATTGCAAGCATATATACAAGTAGAAAGAAAGAAGGCGTAATGACCCATACATATCCACCATACTTCTTTATTAACTATTAATATTTTTCTGGAGTATTTTAAAGCAAATCTCAGGCAACATGTCATTTCATACTTAAATATGTATCTCTAGAAGATGAGTACTTAGAAAAAATATCACAATACCATTACAGCTAACAAGATTAGTGATTAGTTTTAATCTTATGTAATACTCAACCAATGTTCAGATTCCATGATTGCCTTAAATCATGAACTTTTTTACAATTGGTTTATTCAAACCAAGATTAAATAAGGCCATGAGGTGCATTTAAATTTCTTTTCATTTATCTTTTTCATGCCATTTATTTTTATACTTATATATTTTTTAATTTATATTTTTATTAAGTTTTTAATTTAATTCCAGCATAGCTAACATACAGTAACATGTATATTTAATTACTGAAAGTAGGAGGTGCTGAAACACATTTTGAGGCAAAGGGGCAAGGTTGTTGAAAATTGGTACAAAATCTTCTTTCCTGAAGATGTAATGTATATTCTTAAGGCTGTTGGCGTTGGTTTGGTTCTGCTGAGAGATTCCGCTGACACGCTCATTGCCCAAATTACTGCTTACTTCAGGCATTTATAAATAAATATATTATTTTTAATTCTAAGGGTATTGATAATGTTCAAAATTTCAATTCAGCGCATTCTCTTAATAAAGATAATGCTGTGTATGGCTCAGAGAAGAAACACGGTCTTCCAATTCAAAGTCAAGTGGAATTGGAAAGGCATCTCCTGTTGATTGCTTCCTTCTTTAATGATCAGAAGCAGATATTTAAAGTAATTGCTTGGCCAACGGTTCCTTTGACCAGTGGTGTACTCGTGTTTAAGCATGTTTCTCAGATTTTAGAGAATGGCTTTCTCTTCGTGTTTATGTGATTATTTCCACAGCAAAACCAGAGGACAATTTATTTTTCTCTGCAAAAGTAACCTCAGGGTAATAGGGAAAATTATATATCTATCACAGTGCATTGTTTGCTTGTAGAAATGGCAATTTGTTTTCCTCTTTTGCCATGTTTGCTTTCTCTGTGACATAGAGAATATTTGGAGATATATTATGTATGCATTTGTTATATGCATATATTCTCGCCCTTGGGTAGAAATCTAGTGTCCGTGGAAGAGCGTGGCATTTGATTGAAAGCCAGCGAGCCTGGTAGTTTTCCAACAGTTACAGCTCACAGTTCTGCTGGAGGCAAATACCTCCAACTGTGGATAATGGACCTTCCTTGAGAACCTGAGACAAGTTGCTGGTTAATGTCTCTGAAACAGCCTGTTAAGACTGTTACTACAAATTAGAGTCTGGATCATTCCGAAACCCAAATAGACTTCTTTCATCTTCCAGATGGCCGTCTGATCGGGAGCTGGGCAGGATCATGTTTCAGGTTGTGACTTAATGATTCAGGACAATATTTATGGTTATTACTTGACAGAGGGCAGTGAGGAAAATTAAAGCACAGCCCCATGGTTCATTTATGACAAAAAACAAATTCATGGCAGGGTTGGAGATTAGAGATGGCATCTCCCAGCTCCAGGCAAATCTCAGGCCCAGCTTTGGGGATGAGCCACTCGACCAGGTACAACGCGGTAAGGCTGGTGAGTCCTGACCCCAAAACTTCAGCCAGTGCATTCTCTCTCAAAACAACCAAGGGAACTTCGAAATGGAAGTCTCAGGAAAGGTATAGCGATGAGTGAGATTTGAGAGGAGACAACGCAATTATGTTCTTTCCTGGTATGACAATTACATGCAGCTGAAATATTATGTTTTGAAGCACGTTTTTAACTTTATTATTACAGTTGGTAATACCAACAGGAGAAAATAATCGTGCCTGCCAGTGGTGGGCACTCTGTTTATGTAGAGTGTAATTTCTGCATTAGCTTTTCCTTCTAAAACAATCTCTACAGAATATAATATTTATCTCTTACATTACCTAGAATTTTAGGAATTCCGTATTTGGGGGCTATGGGAAAGAGAGAGACAAGAAGAAGACAAGACATAGGAAGGGGGTAAATAAAGCTAGAGTCAGTTAATGAAAGTGTAGATTGTCTAGAAGAAAAGCCATGAGAAAGTTTATCTTGCTCCATTAATCCTCTACTCTGTGAAATGAGAATGCACATATTGTTCTGGGGGAAAAAAAAGAAAGAAAGAAAACGAAACCATATGCCATTAATACATTTGACCAACTGTGACATTTTTTAAATAAGGTTTTAACTGGTTTTATTACACCAACTGTGTAATTTCAAAATGACTCTGTCATCTATTATATCTATTATAAACAAGTACTTCGTTTAACCAAGCCAATAATAACCTTCACAGACAGAGAAGGTTGGGATTTGAGAGAACCAAATCCTCTGATGGTTTAGATATAGGGAAAGAAATTCTTTAGCTAGATAAAAAAAAAGGACACTATCTTGAAAAAAAAGTTTTTTCAACTTATCACGCTACCCCCGATAATTTGATATGCTCTTCTGTGATGCGTGGAAATGGTTTTCTAGTGCCCAAAGCCCACTTTCAAGTGTGCGCCATCTTGGTTCCACATTCACAGTCTAATTGCCAAAGGTGTGGCAAAGTCGGGCAGTGTGAACACTGTCAGGGGTGCGCTAACGGTATGGGGGGAGTTTGTCAGAGAATGTGTGACTTACAGAGGAGCCTCTTCCTCCAAAGGTCTTTGGCCTGGTTAGCTCAAACTATGAGTGAATACTGTTGCCCGATTGACTGAAGGACAGAACAGGGAGAGGTCTCCTTGCCTCTCTATATCCTGCAGGGTGCCCCCACCACCCTCCTGGATTCAAAGAAGAAGTTTCAGATCCCTGAATATTTTTCAGCTGCTGGTCTGCCTTCCTTTTGATATAGTCTTTTAACTCATTGTTATGTGGATTGTTTTTATTCCTTTCCAAGCATTTGGCTTTGCTCCCACAAAGAAGCTTGGGCTCTCTCATTGTGCAGGAGGGTAGACCAGATGCTCCCTCAGTGAGCTGTGTGTACCTGTCGCTTTCCTTCGCAGGTGGTGTTCGGTGAGTGAGTCTATAGTTGTCTCCTTTAACGCAACACTCACTGGAGTAATGTTGAGCTGACTCAGAGTGGAACACTGAGGCCCAGCACCGTGGCTCTGGGGGAAGAGTGTGGGCTTTAGGATGGATGAAGCCAGGTTCACATCTTGCTTCTATTCTCCATGGGACAGAGGATATTAACCCTCTGAGCGTCCAACTTCATCTGTGAAATGGGAACAATAATGCCCATTTCACGGGGCTGTGGTAAGGACAACATGAAATCGCATGCCTGAGATGGAGAAAAACACTCCCTAGATGGAAGGTTGATCTCTGATTTCCAAACTACCAGGAAGATGCACCATCTATACCTCATACCACATGGTTGCCACAGGAACCATCAGTCCAAGGCTGTAGGACCAGTGTTCCCAGGTGGCCCAGGCTCTGGACTGTGACCCCCTTCCCAGCACCAGCCCTCCGTGTTGGCCTCTTCCTCTGAATAGATCTCATGTGTGCAACTTCTTCACATTCAATCTTATGATACTTATCCGTTGTTTTCTTCTATTGTTGGAGTCACACGTTTATCAAGCTGAAATTGACCTCATTTCCCTGCTGGGTCCTTGCTTAACAGGGAAAGTCCTTGAGGCCCAGGAGGTTGTGCAACTTACTAAATATACCAGGGCTAGCTCATGGCAAAGCTGGTTCTCCACGCACACAGGCCAACAGAGTGTTCACTCCCGAGTCTATGTTGTTATTCAACCCTTTCATGTCTGATTCCCACCCATGTCTCCACCCACTAATACACCCGCAGCCATCCCTCGGATGTAATGTTCCTTGCCGGTGTATCCGCTGGCAGGTGGTCTTGCATTCAAAGGGGGGCAATCGATAGAAACTTGCGGAACTGAGCCAGTGGAGGGAATTCCTGGACATGTCAGTGAACAAACACTTCATCAGTAGCCTCCCCTTCAGTTTTACAGACATATTGATCTGAAAAGCAATACCGATAAAATTTTCATGTAGGAAGAGGAGCCTTATCCTGAACCAACGGTTACTGCATTCCTTCCCCCGGGAGCTCCCTTGTCCTCGTCCCGGTGGGAGCTGGGATGTCTGAGTTGCTGCAGGGTGAACATTTCCTGCGTGGAAAGATGGGAGGTGGGTATTCGGTGTTTTTTTCTGCACCTTGTGATGAATAGGACCTATTTAGGACAGACGAACTTTCAGCCAAGTAGCAGCTCCGAACCTGGTGAACTTTAAAACATGGTGGCGGGGGGCGAAGATGCAGAACCAAATGGAAGGCCTTGCATGAAGTCAGCGAGGGGGGTGGATGCAGGCAAAAGGGGCAGCCAGTCTGCCAATTAGGGGAGAAGGGAAACACATGGCACGTGACACCAGGTGGAGAATGCAGGAGGGTTTCAGATATGGGACAGATTCCGTTTTCACCACGAGGTCAGCTTTAATCAAGTTCCCAATGTAAATATTACCAATATAAACCAAATCAGGAAGGTTAAACTGCCGCTCTTGGGGTCAGGGACTCTTGGTCAGGCTGGAAGATTTCATATCAAATGGACCTGCTGGAATTTACCTGGAGGGCCTCGGTGCTCGCGAGAAACCTGATCCCGCCGGCTGCCCCGGCTATGGCCCGGGCTCTGCTCTCAGCTCCGGGCTGCAGACCCAGATGCACGGGGAGCACAGGCAGCTGCCCTTTCTCTGGGGCTCAGAATCAAAGCGAACGTCCAATGCCCAAGCTGACGCATCCTGTCCCCTGACCTCACCAGAGAAAGAGCCCTGGTGGCCCTGGGAGGGGACCCTTCTCCGCTTTGTTCTGAAGCTGTGGTCGCTGACGAACCCTCAGGTGACCCTGTACGAGACGGGCTGAAAGTTGGGTTACAACATCTTGCCACAGAGAAAGGTTCAGTATGACAACCTGGAGGCAAGCCTGGCCAGGAAGTTGAGGTGGCTTGACCTGCTCATCTGGGCATTTTTGCCGATATTCTCCCCTCCCACTGCCCTTTTTTTGCTTTTGTCTGGCCATGTGGAGTCACAGCATGCAGCATGGTTTGGCTTCTTTTTTTTTTTTTTAAAGATTTTATTTATTTATTTATTTATTTATTTATTTATTTATTTATTTGATAGAGAGGGAGAAAGAGCACAAGCAAGGGGAGTGGCAGAAGCAGGTTCCTCACAGAGCAGGGAGCCGGGTGTGGGGCTCGATCCCATGACTCTGGGATCATGACCCTAGTCCAAGGCAGATGCTTAACTGGCTGAGCCACCCAGGCACCCCCATGTGCAGTATCATTTGTCTCTGCCTTCTGTTGTGCCTGCTGCTCAGGTCCCAAACCATAGTCTTCATCCTTCTCCCGCCATCTGCAAGCTTCTGTGCCTCAGTCTTCTGAAAAGAATGGGACAAGAAGACAAATAGCTGTCCTACAAGGCACCCCACCCGGCCCTGGCTTCTGGCACTCGTCATCATCGTCATTACTGTCCAGGAGGGATGGAAGGAGGGACAGACACCTTCTAGTTCGGGAGTTTAAAGGAGATGCTTTTCATTATTACGTATTTGCAACAACAACCTCCACAAAAAGGTGCTAAGAGAGACCTTCACCCAGAAGTCACGTCAAGGGATTGGGTTTTAGGCAAAGGTCGGAAGGAAAGGTGTTCCAGGTGAAGAGAATAGAGAGGGCAGAATGTCCACGTGGGGACGTGGGCAAGCAAGCAGCATTTAGTGGGGAAGCACGAAGGGGAGAAATGCACAATGAGCGGGAAACTGTGGCTGGGGCCTGGTCGGGGCCTCCAGGGCTAAGCAGAAGGGTTGATACCTGTGCTTTCTGTGTGGAGAAGTTGCCCTGTTGTCCTGTGTCTCCCAAGCCACCAGAAGCCATGGTTACAAATGTGACTTTCCATCCGTGGACCTGGCATGATGGTGGCTGGGGAATGGGCCCAAGGTCTCCATGCGGGGGAGAGACCACACAGTCTGGACTTCTCTGGGGCCTGAGCTTTGCATTCTATTTTTTAAAACAAAACATATCAGTCACTTTTTCCCCCTGTAGCACATGAAAAAATTGTTGCCTCTGTTTCTTTTGTTCTTCCAATGTGCCAGTCATTAGGCCAAGGGACTTAACGTGGCTCACTGCATTTAATCTTCATAGCACCACACACAGCAGAGTCTCTAAGCATTCCCAACTTACAGATGGGGAAGCTGAGGCAGGAAAAGTTTAAGCAACTTGCCCAAGGTCATACAGTGGTGTGGACAGGGCTTGAACTCAAGTCTATCTGACATCAGTCTGTGCTTTGAACCATGATTCCTGTTGCTTCCTTAAATGAAATCACTATACTGTATCTTCTCGGCATTCATAGTCTTAACTTTTTACTCAGTTCTAACCCAGTTCTGACCAAATACAATCCACCAACTGAATGTCCTAGTTCTTTCTTCCAAAAATGGGCTTTTAGTCAGAGCTATGAAAAGATCCCTGTGCTGTGTACCCTCATAGGTAAATCTAAGCATGAAATACTATGTGAAGAGGCAGTGTGTAAAGCTCACTATCTTGAAAGCTTGTGGAAGGGTCGTTGCTGGAAATTCTCCCAGCGGAAGTGCGGTGGGATCCAGGAGCTATGTGACTCTCCAGGCGGGTGCCTTCCTCCTCCCTGAACACACCCAGGAGGGAAACACGTGACCCCTCTCATCGTGTTAGCTTTGTACTTCCCCTCATTCGACACAGACGGCAAGGGACCCAGAAGTCTGCTGCCCGTGGAATGCCCCTCTTGTCATCTTTATGGCCACACCAGACCATAAAACCCGGAGAGATATGACTGGAATAACCACATTATCTCTTTCAAGGCAAAAAAGAGAGGAGGGTGAACGTGGAGATTGATGTATAAAGCAAGGGTCTAAATAAACAATCTACATAAATTTGCATTTGCATGGGAGCACGGTTATAAAATGTGGTCTTCATTAAAGAGAGAGGCTGGGGCAGCCCCTTAGCAGGGCCTGACACGTGTGATTTCTGATCATCTGTTTCCCTTGTCTCTTTAAAGTCACATCCTGCATATGGAATTTTTGTCTTGTTTCAATAACCTAAGCAAATCACCTGCAATGAAATCTGATGAAATCGATAACGCACAAATATTATACATAAGGTATAATTAACAGGGATTAAAGATGTGTATTCATGTGCACATTTTCTGGGGCGCTTAGAAACAAATGTGTCCCGGGGATATGTTTTGGAAAAAATGACTGAAAGCGGGTATCCTGGTAAAGAACTAATTGTAACTCACTTATCCCAAAGGAAAAAGGAACAACGAATAATCAGGAGTGTCCTAAAAGAACATCTGAATGGAAAGAAGGGAGGGAACAGTTGTGTCCTTTCTCTCCCCACCCATGACTAAATCAATAGAATGGGAAAATGACCTTGAACAACAGCATGGGGGATGTCAGTTAAAAGGGTGACAAGAAGATTGTTCTGTCCAGGTTGTGCTCTGTTCCATGGAAGACAGAGGGAAAGAGAGTAGGGTGGCTTGGGATTCTTTCAGTCGAAGAAATAAGGAAGAAAATCCTTTCTTGCCAAAGATGTTGGAAAATGAGACCGTATTGTGGGCCAGGCACTGAGGTTAAAATGAAAGGACAGACATTTCAGATTCAGGTTTCAGTCATTAGCTGTGTGACCTTGGGTAAGCTACATCACTGCTCTGGACTTCATCTTCCTCATCTGTAAAAGTGGAGTGTGGATGGACCCAGAAAGCATGAAAGGTTATTTCCAGTTCTAATAATGTTTGACTTGAGCTTCCTCTGGCGAGGGATCCATATGTTGTGATGTGCCTGGGACGGTCCCAATTTATGCCTATTGCCCTGGCATCATTATTAAGAGTGCACATTTTCACTCTCTCAGTGTCCTGGTTTCGACCATACATTATATAGTCACCCACCGAGAGCAGTTAATAATAATTTTCACTTGATATCAGCTTAGATTGTGTCTCACAATACTGATATGTGCCAAAAATGAGACAAATACTGGGCCAAACAATACTAATGGTAATAATAATAGTTCTCATTTATTGAGCTGACTGCATGACTGACCTTCTTGCTTAGGGCTTGCCAAGCATTAGCTCATGTAATTCTCACTTCAACTCTAAGCGTTCAGATGCTACTCATTTTCCTTTTACGGTTGGGAACAATCAGACATCAGAGGTTAAGAAAACTCACCCCAGCCAGGATTTGAACTGAGGTCTCTCTGAATCCCTCCCGGGAACCAGCACGTAAGCTCTCAACTGTGTTGCCTGTCACACCATGCATCTTACTGATATCCATGGTACCCCAGCTCTGCAAGGGCCTCGACTGGTTTTAGCAGCCAATCTTCTTGGCTGTGAGCAGAAAGCCTTTGCAAGTTCTAAACCATCCCATATGATATTTAGACTTACAGATGAACATCTTCCAAAATCACAATGATTTCATATGAACAACAGTTTTTGCTTTCCAACAAAGACACTCAGACCCCCTGGGTCATTGTGAAAGAGCCTTTGGAGCTCTGTGCTTTTTTGGTATTTACCAGAGAAGGCCTGCCCAGAGATTATTGGGAAATTGTGATGTTGATTAAATCATGATGTTTCTGTTACCCGGCAAGGCGAACGCTTGAGTGATAAAACAGTCCGGTGTGTTCTAAAATCATTTTCAAAGCAAAAGAGGGTTTGAACAAAATAAATGATTTGAATGCAAGACATAAACAACCAAACAGGCTTGTAAACGAGACCAGTAATGAGGCATCTGGGACACCAGTTCTGCTCCTGATGACTTTCGGGCGAGCCTTGATGCCTTTCAGATTTTCAAAGAAAAATAAACTGGTGACAAAGGAACAGCAGCTGTGGGCACAATAAGGAAATTAGTTGGAGCAGATTTGTAATTAAGCACTGAAAATGGATCAGGATGGCCCCTCCCTCTTTAAAAGTACCTTTTGCTTTTTGCCTCTTTTCAAATCCTGTTTTTTAAAAAATAAACACACACTTAAGCTTCAGTCATGCATGTCCCAACCTGGGATATTAGCTAAAGATATTACTTTTCCTGGGGAAAACATAAAATGCGCTCATAAGAAACACAGAACCCCATGAAGTAAAATAACATTGACTTTGGGTTCCCATTTTGTTTTTCTTTTGGTCATTTTTTAACTTTGGAAAGACGAAAGAGTTGTCTCTGCTCAAAAGATTGTATATTTATGTCTAATAAAGGAAGGGGGAAGGATCCTGGGGCATTGTGAAGACAATTAATTTTCATTTGCCAATACAAGATGAAGATGAAAATTTTACCATCTCGCTTTTTACATGATCTAACAACGGCATCACAGACAAAGTTTACAGATATCATCACCAACTGAAGGTCTTAAAAAAATATAGCCGTGTTTTTGCATGTGCCTTCTGGGCTAGAGATGGCCATCCGCCCCCATAACCCCCAGCGAGATTTACCCTTGTGGGTGTCATGGCTGACATTCCCCAGCAGCCAGTAAAGGGGAACAGACCTAGACCCTTCTTGAACTGGAAATTAGTGTGTTTCTCAGAGGAGCCGATACCTACTTCCTGGTCCACCCTAGAGAGTCGGCCCTTCCTCCTGCCTTCTGGATCCTATCCCCTCTTCCTGTAAATCACTCTGAGCCCAGAGAAACATGGCGGGGGGGGGGGGTCAGACCCAGGTGTCCTGAATCATTAAGCACACTGGCTCCTCCAGGGGCTGGCCAGCCTCTCTGAGCTTTGACAGCAGTGAAATGTGACAAGAAAGTAAATATCCCAGTGCCCCACTTATCCAGAGGTCAGGCGTCCCTCAACCTCTGCCTTCTGGAACTCAGTTGAGAAGCAGGAAGGAAGCAAGGCAGGCTTGAAGCCCCGGAAACACCAGTCACAAAGCAATGCACTCTAACTATGTCTAATTGACTCTTAATTAACACACACTCCTAACAAGCCCATTTATGTAGACTCCCAACCCATAACAAATTAAAAGCAGAAAGGTAGAGGGGAGATGAGAAAAGAGGGAAGAGAGATTAGCAGTGATCACACTAAAGGCAGTAAGAAGTGATGGCAAACAGCCTGACATCAAAGGAAGAGATAAAAACAAACCCATGAGAAACAGCCCCAGAATTAGTCAAATCAGCAACCCATAGCCATTTATTTCGGGTCAAACCGCACGGCACATCTGTTCCTGAACCCCACAGTTCCTGCTCTCAAAGCCATGACAACCTGCCTGGAGGAGAGAGAGCCTGGCACTCGGAACTCGGGAACCTTGGCCAGGTCTACGCCTTCCACTCCCGCAGCCCCCAGAGGGCTTAGGGATCTCCCGGGGAGTTTATTGTAAACAGGGAGCCTGGAGCCGAGGGGGCCCCTGGCCCTGGAGATTCGGATCCAAAACGTCCAGGTCCTCAGGCCAGCATTTTGCATTTCCACAAAGCCTCTCCCAATGTGATGGTGACTCAGAATCACACTTTCAAAACCATTGCTAAATCCTTCACCAGATTGGGATAGGGCTTCGGCAAGTCAGTCACTGCTCTGGCCCTTGCTGCTTTGGCAAAAGAACAGATCTAGTCTATCATCTCTTCATTCCCTTATAGACCTTACCTTCATTCCATTACAGCTAAGAGCTTATCGGAATTTTATGAAGAACTTCCAGGCAGCTGCTGAACAGCCAAGGAAGGGCTGATAATGACACCAGACTAAAAAAGAAGGCCTAGCAAGTCATGTTCAATCTTTGTCCCTAACCTTTCTGAATTGCAACACCCTGTCAGTAAAAACTTTGGGGGGTCCTCATTTCCAGAGTGGGTGTGTATTTTAATTTATAATTTATGCATGTGCTGCTAAACTGGGAAACAGACACAAGATAACAAATTAGTAGAAGTTCTAATATTTTCTTCACCTATGTCACTTTAAAGACCACTGAGATCAATTTTAGAGCAGATTCTATTCAACATCCAGAAGAACGTGAGCTCTTTTGATGGCACATTTGGTTTTATTTGTCATTGTGCTCTCAGGGCCCAGCACAGTTCCTGGCTCGTGGTTCAGGAATGGTGATAAATGAATGAATGAGTGTGAGGGAGGCAGGGAGGAAGGCAGGTAGACAGACTTGGAACTTGAAGTGGCTCCGGTTCAGTTAGCAGGAGCCTCCGTCGGCATGGAATGTCTTTTCCCTCCATGGCGGTCGACGCTGTGACTGAATATGGAGAATGAAGAATGAAGTTGAGAAGTATCATTCATATTTGAGGAAACTGCCTGTTAGAATTTAGGGCATATGATCAATATTTATGAAGCTCCAAAAGCCCTCTCTGGGGCAGAATGACTCATAGTTCATGAAAAGGTAAAAGCGTTGGTTGCGCTATAACAGGAAATACCCTATGTGTCCCTGACGGGTTTCCTCTGTGGGTGTGTGTGTGTGTATGTGTGTGTGTGTGTGTGTGTGTGTGTGTGTGTGTGTATGTGACATTCTTTAGGGAGTAGAAGACATTTCCTTTTCCAGGGATATGCCCTGTTGGAAGCAATTGATCTAACTTTTTAATTAATTAATTATTAGTTATTAATGGCTTGGGAAACCCAGTTATATTCTTTAAATGTACTTGAAAAATTAATGTATACTGGGCTGTTCTTTATGCAAGGGCATTTTAAATCACCTTGCTCATGTAAAGTGTGGCTCGGGGCTTGTGTCATGTGAAGAGTCACTGTGCAGAGCCTTGTCTGTGTACACATCCAGTATTCTGTCTGCCAAAGTGACCAAGGCTGAATTATACTTGTCTGCCCATTGGTCATGAACATGGCAATCTCCTTAGTGAGTTAAAAGGATCATTGGAAATTGCTGGGTCTGGGAGGAAGAATGGACTTGGGAAGGGGAGAGTATACCTGGCTTTGGATAAATGGAAAAGGTTGTAGGTACCCAACTTCACTTAGTCCCGCCCTTCTCAAACGTTCTGGACTTAGGACCTCAAATTATTGATGATCTAAGAGAGATGGCATTTATAAATATTAACTGTATTGGAAATTAAAATGGATAACTCTTTAACATAGAAGAATACCCATTCCATTCCTTAGCTATCAAAGAAATCTTCATGTACTAGAGCTTCTAGAAAGAGACACTATAAACTTACGAAAGAATGAAAGTGGAAAAGGCAAATAGCATTCCAGTGTTATTAAGAAAATGGTTTTAACTGAATGAACCCATTGGAAGGCTCTCTAGAAGCCCCAGAGGTGCCCGGACTACCCTTTCTGAATCACTCACTTAGTCAATTCCACAGGCAAAAGCCCAATCCATACCCTCTCCTAGAAGAAGCTGTCAACGAAGAAGTGAGAGTGACATCTGGTTGGTGAAGACTGAGAAATTTCCTTTGGATGGAGGTTCTGTCAGTGACAGCTGGTGGCCCACCAAACTGTGACAAAGCACGTACTGTGGTGTGCTGAATGTGAAGGATATGGTATTTATACGAATGACCTTTCCACCTCTGAAATATTTGAAACTGGTGACCTTCTCTTCTTGACATGATCCTTGACACAGTGACCCACGTTCCTGTGAATTCTTTGCAATGGCCACCTCTGGAAATCATTAGCTCCTGGGTATGGATGAAGAATGCTGAGAGATGGTTCTCCTAGGACTCTGTCTCCTGTTTTCTAGCAGTATTCTTCTGAACTGAGATCTTTCCATTGAGGCAGGACATTTCTGCTACGTCAGAAACGGGTTGGTATTCTCTTGGGCACATAATTAGCATCTCATTATTTTAACTATATAAACACACAAATATTTGTTGAATGAACAAAATATGAAGAATGGAAACAATTGGATACAGGAACCATGGCTTTGGAAGGACAGATCTCTTCCTGGGGCAAAACAGCGACAGAATCTTCCCTTTCTTCCAGTGAGACAGAAAGTTGGGTGAACTCACTCTGGTTAGAGATAGGTTGGTCATTTGGACATGGGCCCAGGGACCGGAGGCAAAATTGGTTACAGTGTAGATTCGTGAAGCTTCTCATTCCAAGAGCAAGAAAGAAAGGGCACTAAAGGTACTAAAATAGAAAAAAGGTTCTTTTCTTCACAGTCTTTTTCTTAACTTGTCATGGCCTTTTTCTTATTTGCCGTCTGATGTCATTTTAAGTCAACAAAAATTAAAATTTTAAATTATTAGCATGAATTATACCATTCATCTTTGTATCGTGGAATGCCAATTTCAAATGGGGATCGAAGAGCACTTAACTTGTCTCTGCGAAATCACTGAAATTATGCAATTTGTTTTTTGTACTGCGTACATGCGTACGAATTTAATTCTTACCAGAACAGTGGAAACGCTTCACAAAACTAACTCAATTGTTTTTATTTCACTTCTTAAAATGTGCACGTTCTACCACACTCTGGAAGCAGATGGCTTCCATAACACTCTTACCTTGTATTCCGTTTGAGTCTCGTTAAATGCCAACACATGCTTGGCCCACCAGAATGCTGGGCCCATGAGGCATTGCCAAAGCTATGTGTGAATAGGGGAGCAGGGAATGGGGGACCCCCATACTGTGCATGCCTCCTCTGCTCAAGTGCATCTTCCTCTGTTCCACTGGACCTCACAAGTTCAACGATAGAAATTTGAGGAATTTCAAGATGGTGACATCTGTGATCTCACCTTCTGAGCAGTTAGTTGTCCTGCTTGATGACACAGGACACTTGCCCACAGAGCTGGCCTGACGTGGGGTGGATGTTCCTGTGCTGAGAATGGGGGCTCGTGTTCACCGGTGGACCTGCTCTTGGGCCTTTGGAACTGTTTGTGTGTTTTCAGAATGCCCAAAGCATATCAGCAGAAGAGTGGGGATGTATAATGTATAAGTCTGTAAGTCTATGTTGGTGTTTGTTCTCAAAAAAATGCTTTACTGAGAGGAATACCTGAAAAACCAGGCAAAGGGCACCATCCTAGAAGGCAGCTTAAGGAATGAGTCAAGGAGGAGAGTCTAGAAGCTGAGAAGACCCCACCTTTTGTCTGTTTAGCGATGGCTTCTGAGCAGGGGTCAGTCCATACCCCACACCCCACCTTCCCCTGGCGGGGGATGATTAGGCCCAGGTGAGCTCTAGCCAGGTAGGTGGGACCTGAGTTGGTGTGAGCCCCTTGACCTATAAGCAGAGAATCTAAGTTGTGTCCGTGGAGGAAAGCTGAGGAGGAAGCCAGGGGCATCACTGGTTTCTGTCAGAAGTCCACAAACAAGGGAGAGACTGAAAACGTGAGTCAGAACTCGAGAAGCCAAGTCTAAACAAGAATTACATGCCTTTGAATTCACTATGAGGTGGGTCTTCTTCCCATTTTACAGATGAGGAAATGGACAGCCAGAGAGTTAAGGGACCAGTTGCAGGTCACAGAGCCAGCTACGGCCTCGTACGGCTGTCACGCTGCTCACCTGTAGGCTGCAGCAGGTTGAGTGGAAATACCCCCATGAGGCAGGAACTCATAATGTTCTCACCCGCATGAGGATCCCAAGGTTCAGAAGAAGGTGGTGGTGATGAGAGCTTGTTCTGGACAGAAAGCTGGTCATGTGGTCCACAGTTGGGTCAGCGTGGGTCAAAGTCTGGAGACCATTACCATGGCTGTAGTAATGGCCAGCATCCTGTTCGGGGTGAGCTCAGTTGCCTAAGGGGCTGGAGGATTCTAAGGGATCAAACAGTAATCCCTGGTTTTAGAAACGGGTGGAAATAATCTTCAGCTGCTGGACTAGAAATTAGAAATGCAATTTACTTTATCTTTTAAAGCAAGTTCAAGGGCATTAAGAATCACTTTACAATGATCTCTTTGGTATTTACAATATCCCTAAAAGGTAACAAAGCTGCTTCCTTTCATGTTTCTATCTATGCAGCTCTAAGGAGCAGGGACAAGGCCATCCCCCTAGGATTGAGGGAGCTGCTGTCCAACTCCAAATCCCCCACCAGCTCTGACACGATGCTGCATATAAGGCAGCTTCCCACTGTCCTTCCATTTCTTGTTTTACCTCATTTGGTTAAACCACACAAGCTCCGTGCTTGGAACTTCCGTTGTCTTATCTTGAACATCATGCACCGTTCCAGTTCCAGCCAGCCCCCCAGGAAGGAAGCATTCTGTTCCCATTAGACAGAAGGCCTGGCAGGCAATGGCCTCGCTGTTGAAAAGCTCTGTAAGTAACATTATCTCTATGGCCTTACAAAGATCTATCAGAACTGGAAAGTGCACAGCGGTAGAGTTTAATAGTATCTCTGGTCTGCTTATCTCACAATCAAATATGGAAAGGAAAACCAGAGGCAAGAGAGGGAGGGTGAGGACGAGGGGGAGAGGTGGAGGGGAGGGAGAGAGGCAGAGAGGAATCGAGCACGAGGCTCCTTTCAAATCCACTCTGAGTTTTCCTGAACCCAGTCCTAACTGAACAAATCCATGTATCACGCCTCAATCTTTGTCAAACTTGTTGGGAACTTCAACTGGGCTAATGCTTTATTGTAATCAACTTGTGGTTCAAATTGCTATTTTATGCTTGTCATTCTTAGTATTACTTGAAATATGTTTTTTATCATTCTCTCTCTTTTTTAACTTTGATAACTTGGTTAAGTATTCATTAAATATGTAGATGTTGCAGTAAGTGCCTTCCTTTGGGCTGGGAGAAAAAAAAAAAAAAGGAAATTTGCATGGCAAGTTCTCAATCTTGTGTTTTTATTTTCCCAAAGCTTCTGGTTTCTCAGAACTGATGCTTTAAACAAGCTGTTTCCTTTTGATTTACACTGCAGAGAATTTTGAGAAGTTCTAAATTAAATGGGTAAAAGAAATTTTTCAAGTGGTGCAAAAATAGTTAAAAATGTGCCATGGAAAAATGTCTGAATCTATTTTGCTTAAAACGTTATGCCAGGAATTAAGCTGTAAATTGGGTAGAAAAGACTCCAGGCCCATTTCTTTCTGCTGTAGGAAATTTGAAAGTCGCCATTGAATTCTAGATTGTGAGGGTCACGGAAGGCTCTTGGACGACCTGAGACAGCGTGCGTGCCTACTCCTCTCTGGTGGGGGCATTTGCGCAGGTACAAAGCAGTGTAATAGTTTTACTCAACACTGGGTTCTGGGCAACCGAGAAGCTCTTCCTCATCCTGTTCGGCTCGAATCCTCTCCCAAACCTAGAGACGGATTGCCGGGAATTCCTCCGTCTTCCTCCTCCTTGCTTTAGTATCAGATCTTTTGTCTCCTGTGGAGAGTCTCTGAGAGGGGCAGCAAACGTTCCAGCAAGAATAGGAGCTGGTGCCTCCTGAAGCTCTAGCCCTGAGCTTTTCTATTCACCTCTTTAGATGTACTGTAGCATTTAACCTCCACCATAACCGGGTCTGGTAGTTCTGAGAATCCCCCGATTTTAAAGCTGAGAAAACTGAGACAGAGGAGTGAAGTGAAAGGTATGGCAGGATTTCGGCCCAGAATAGCTGCCGCCCTGGGCCCAGGCACAGACAGGGAGAAGGAGTGTAATCGTTGAAGGGTCGGAGAGTCGTGGAGGGCGCGAGGGAGGCCTGTGGGTTGGAAATGATCTGATCCAGAGGCTGAATGTGTAAAGCTGTTTAGAGTTGGAAATGATCTGATCCAGAGGCTGAATGTGTAAAGCTGTTTGGAGTTGGAAATGATCTGATCCAGAGGCTGAATGTGTAGAGCTGAATGGTTATGTGCTTTCATGTATGCGTATTACACTTCCCTTATATTAAAAAGGAAAGGAGGAAATGGGCAAAAATAAAGAATTAAGGTGTATGGATCTCATGGCAAATTGAATGCCTGTCTTGCCACACGGTGGCTTTGGGGTAATGACTTGATCTCTGTCCAAGTCTCCATGTACTCATCTGCAACGCTGGGGAGACTACTCCTACTCCAGAGGGAAGGATTAAATGTGTACTTTCCATGGAGATCCAGAAACGAAGCTAATCTCTTCTTCGATGCCATGGTAATAGGGCATCCCAGCTGGTTCAGGGAAGGGAGTGCTCAGCTTCAGAGCTAGCAACCAGGATCCTTCTTTCTAAATAAGGAAAGTGTAGGTGTTCAAAAGCCATTTTGCTGGCCGGATCGAGGTGGGTCCTTCTCCAGGTAAAGAGCTCTTCCTTTCACAACAAATTGTATGACCAGATCCAGGGTGAGCCAACCTGACACTAATAAATCCACTGGCTTCCCCTACGGGAGGTGCGGACATCAGAGAAGGTACATTTTCCCGGCCTCTGGTGTAAATCTTGTGTTTCAGAAGTAAAAAGCTGAACCGAAAATGAATGGACCTATGTCATTTAGGACAAAGACAGAATTCCAAGGAGAAGGACACGAGGAAAGAAAGAAGTTATACTTCTTGGATGATAGGACTGTATCTGCCCATTGGCTAGCTGTGCCCCAAACCTGTGAGGCCAGAAGCCTTCGTTCCCTTCACTTCTGCGCCATCCCACGGAGCTAGCCCACAGGCACACGAACGATGCTGGCGCGTGGACCCTTCACGGTGCCCTCCCATGCCTGATGGCCGGCCCTTCATCACAAAAGCCCATTCTCATTTCACCAACGGTCCGCTCTGCTCGCCACAGTTCTGTCAAAGCAGACAAATTAAACTTGTCAGGTGACATATGGAAGAAAAGGCTTTCTGATTTACTGTGGAACTGTTTATGGATAAGAGCTATTTCTCTTGGCCTGGTACCTGCTCTCAAGGCTTGATCACATTTCAAGGTGCTCAAGCAGTCGAGGTCCTCAGATGGCTGCCGGCTCGTGGCCGTCTGTGTGCAAAGACATCTGAATATGGACGGAAAGCCATAGCAAATGAAGGGAGACTTAAGTCTCCATCCAGCCGTCTCTCACTTCCTTACTCCGTGATCGGAAGCCTCACGATGACTGTGTCCATTGAGGAAAGGACCGGGGGTCACACCTCAATGGAAAAAAAAAAAAAAAAAGAAAGAAAGAAAGAAAAAGACATCTTCAGTTTAGAGTGGATGAGTCTGAAAGCATCATACTGTTTGTTGAGCCGTGCGTACTCAAAGCTCTATTCCCTTCCCCCCAGACTGGACGCTATCATGTCTATTTCTGGTGGTGCAGTCCTTTATAAGAAAGAAAACCCTAGCGGTATGGGAAGGTCAGATTGGGGGTGATCGTTCTCCCTCAAGCTTTTCAGATGTCACAACCAGATGAAGGATAATTTAAGCAGCCCAGAGCCGGGTGATGGGTCTTGCAGAGCTGCCTGTCTGGTGGACCTGGAGGAAAGCTTATCCCCGGCAAGGTAATTTACGACGGAAGACAAGCGGGGCTCCCCGCAGGCAGTGCCGCCGAGGTCCTCTGAAGAACCCCTGCTTTATTGGAGAGAGCTGTAAGGCTGAAGACAGGATGACTTACGGCTTTCCAGTGGCTTTCCCCCTTTCTCCTCTTCCTTGTTGTGATTGTTATTTATTATTTGTGGGCAGGGATGAGAGGGTTCACTTTGCCAACTTTTGAACCCTCTCTAAATTCATGGCTCTGAGTTTTGAACCGTCCCTGAACCTTCCTGCATTGGAGTTTCTATTCTTCTAGCATTTGGCAGCTTCCCGTGGTGGACAGAGAAAGACTCTAGAAGGTTTCTTTTTAAAAGGTGGAAATAATTCCTTAAACATCAAATAGCTCTCTTTAGAAAGGCAGGCTGGTTTGATGAGTCAAGTGTAAATGAATTGAAAACATATGCTCCAGATCTCCCTCAGTTTCTGTAGCAAGTTCAGGGCGGAATTCCTAATAGAGCTTCATTGGGTTCAGAGCTGTGATGAAATAATGGGCAAGGGATGGGCCAGACCCATTAGTTCTTTTGGTTTCTACTGCTTTGTTCCTTATTTAATATAAAATGGGCTTTGGTTGAGCTCTGAAAGCTGGAGAGAGAGGAGGAGACGTTTATAAGCAGTCTTTTGCCAAGTAAGAAATCTGTATTAGGAAATAGAGCATTCTGGCGCAGGACTGAATTCTTGGTTTTAATGGCTGTAACATTAGGAGGCAGAGAGAACTTTGAAATCCGGGCTGTCTAATCCTCCACTCGGTTGAAGCCCTTCTCATCACCTTCACACCCGTGGCTAATTTGGCACTTCCTCCCCACCCTTCAAGTCCTGTCCTTAAGAACCCTGCAAGGTTATTTGGGTCCAGTACTTTCTACGGCCAATTGCCTTAAGTATGTCCGTTTGAAAGAGTGCCTCGCAGAGGCGGGCAGCTGGAGCAAGGCAGCCTGGGATCACGGAGAGGACGGCCGAGGGGATTCTGCTCTTCCCATGGTCCCCGTGCTCCGGGCTGCCCGCCGTTGCTCTGGCCTTGGACCAGACAGGCAGCAGAGCAGACGGCTGGGAAATGCCTGCCCAGTGCAGAGCTCGGGAGCTGGGCAACAGCGCTGGTCTGATGCCCACGGATGGTACCTGTGGTGTGTGTTCTGGACAGAGCGGCCCCAAGACCCCATACCAGACAGAGCCACACAAGGAATGTTGACTTTCGCTGCTCACACCCTCCATACATGCTTGGGAAAACCGCATGCTGGGTTCTGTGCATCTGCTGTGTTTCCCCACCTGGCAAAGAGGGGCTTGCCTTTTGCCACCCACCTGGTGGCATGGCCACGGGGCGAATGAGAAACCCCACCAAGAGCTTACAGATCCCTGGTGGCAAGTCAAGCACCCCTCCTAAAGTCCCAGGCACTGGTGAAATGTGTTCTTAGCGTCAGAGCTCAGGGAACAAGTACGTAGGTTTGGCCTGCAGTTAGCAAGCAGCGCAAAAACATGCTTTCTTCTTTGTGGGATGGAAAACACAGTTGTTACAAGTTACTCTGTCATGACAGAATGTGCTGGGAAGGAACTGCCAAGAAAGCCAGTCGGCCCAGCCTGGGGCGCCGGGGTCCCGGGGCCAGCTGGGATTATCTAAAGTGGGGCGCCCTTAGAGAAAGCAGGGATTCTCTTCCACGACAGACTCTCGATACCTCCCCATCCAACTGTTTTAAAAGCTGCAGAGAATTTAAAATAGAAGCTTTTTGGAGGGAGGAGAGGGTCCTTTGGGGGCGTTTTGTTTGCTTTTGTTTCTATCTCCCTCCCTGGAATGCTGTGAAAACCTGGAGAAGCCAGCACTCAGAGAAGGCCTTGCAGAGAAACAAAACCCCCTCATGCCAGAATGAAGGGTGAGGAGCCCTTTCTGGGTTCTGGTTTTATAATCAATTCTGTTTATAGTAGGAAAGCAAGAGCCCCCTTCTTGAATTCAGCACATGTCGTCTCTTCTGGACGCTGCCCCTCCTTATTCAAACATTATAGAGCCTAGGGCTTCAATAGGTTACTATTAAGCAGCTAATGCTAAATACAGACGAATATTGCTAGTTGAATGGGGTGACTGTCGCTCTGGTGGTAAAAGTGCCATTCACATGAGGGAGGTGAGGATTGCAAATGGCAGCCACGAGGGACAAAATGGCTGACTGGACGGGTGGGGGCAGAATGACTTGTAGGCTCTTCTGAAAGTTCAAGAGAGGGTAGGAGCTGGTTGAGGGGGGATTGAAAGGCAATTATAGGCCACTGGGTCCTAAGAAAATGGGGAAGGGGGAAAGGTCTTGGGGCTCAAGGCAACCTTTGGCTTTTCTCTCTCTCCCTGTTTCTCCCTCTCTCTGTCTCCGACTCTGACTCTGTCTCTGCCTCTCTCTCTCTCTCTCTCTCTCTCTCACACACACACACACACACACACACACTTGGGCACACACACAGCCCCATGGCTTATTCTTCTGGCTCAGATTATATAAAACACCAGACTATGCTAGGAAAGGAAGAATTCCAAGTCTTACTCCAGAACTATCTAAAATAAAGTTTTTTATGAGGGATCCCAGTGGGTTGTCTGACCCTGGGACATTCATTCTTTTCTCAGAAATCCCTGTGGGGAGGAGTCCCAATAAAAAGCAGTAAATAAATTTAGAGATTTTGAACATGTCAGTTTAAAGAGGGAGGTTCCCGCCCTCCATCCCTGCTCTGGCTCCACAGAGAGGCAGGGGCCCGCCTCCACTTCCTTCTTGCTCCCACCCACCTGGCACAGAGGCCGTTCTGCCGCAGCCTCCAGGACGCTGTGGAGAGGGGTCTTTCCCTCTTCCAGAGTCAGAACTCTGAATGGAATTTATTCGTGCCCAGTTGAGGTCTATCTACCAGACAAGACACTGAGACCCCTTAGTCATGCCCATGCAAAGAAGCCAAGTGTCTCTTGTCTTTCTTCAGTGAAAGAGGGATTATGGGAAACGTCCCCGCTCTCTTTACCTCACAAGGGTGATATGAAAATTAAAAAGTTAATTCTTTTGACAGGCGCTGTCATACTCAGGTGACAGGCAAAGCAATATAATGTTTATTATTATGGTTATCGCTGTGTTCCCTGTGCACTCCTGGCTCTCTCTCTCTCACCTCACAGGGGTGAGTATGGTATCCCCGGGAAAAGACAACAGTACTGGTTGCTAATTAGAAAATTCATGGGGCTACACTAGACAACCACTTCAAATTATAGTTTCCCTAGGCATTGATCATGCTTCATTCCCAAATGAGATCAGAGAACCCGGCTACTTTAAAAAAATAATGGGATGGGGATAGAAAGGGCTGAGATAGACCTAAACGTTTTAATTAATATTTTGAAAAATGCAAAACTTTGCTAGCTCATGAATGTTTGATTTATGTAGACCTGTGCTGTCTGGTCGCCCCTGACCACATGTGGCTAGTAAAACATCTGAAATGTGGCTACTTTGAATGAAGGCATGCTGTGAGTGTAAAATACACCCGGGCTTTTGAAAGTTTGTAACTACAAGGAAAAGAAAGAAGAATATAAATTGCCTTATTAATTCTTTCATATGTTACGTGTTGAAATGGTATGATGGCCTACGTTTATTAAACATCTTAATAAAATTAATTGTAACAGCTTCTCTTTCTTTTTTAAATAGGGAGTAGGGTGGCCCTCCCGGATAGTGGCTACCAGCAAAGGTAAAAATGACATGTGGCTGCCTTTGTGGCTTGCTTTGTGTTTCTGTTTGGGCCTCCCTGGTACAGACTTTACTAATCGACAGTGGCAGATTGCTCTCTGGAATTCAGCATTTCTTCCCCAGTTCACAGTATCAGGGATATGACGGACCTGGACAGTCTCTGATGTTACACACAGTGTCAGGAAAATTTGTGAAACAATTTATGGCAGATGGAAGAGAAGTTACTGAGCGCCCTTTCTGATGAATCTGTGCATTTATCTCCTCTTTTCATTGCTTTCCAGCTTTTTTTTCTTTATAAATAATTCTGCGAGTTGTAAAAAACTGGTAATAATGAAAACGACTCTTATCTGTAGAAATGCAGATTACTCGTGTCTGTTAGAATGTGGTTTTTCATGGCTCTCTATGGAAGGACCAATTTGCCGTTCTAAGTACATTTATTTCAGCATACTCTTTTGCCCACATGTGTGGGATTCCTTGAATTTTGGCCCAATGGCATCATCTTACTTAATCCCTCAATCAGTTAAAAAAAAAGAAATCTCTGACACAAGTTCTTTTTATATTCGTAAGAAAGTCATGATTTTATCTTCTTAGACAATCCTAGAGAGTTTAGGAGTTCACAGTCATCAAGATTAACCACTATGTGTCTCCCTCCTCCCGTAACCCCCAGCCACTTGTAGGCCCACATGGTGGAAATAGTGAAGCCCTGAGATGGGATGGAGACTGAGTTTTTCTATAGAAACTGTTTTACCTGACAACCGCGTGACCACTACTTGTACACAGAACAAGCTAAATTGTGGGCTTTTCTGAATTTTGTGAGCCAGCCAGGGATTCCACCCACCCAGTGGAATATTCGATTCTCATAGAGTCGAGCTGAGTTCCCAAAAAACGAAAGAGAAACCTAGCATACAACACATCGGTAAGGGGGCCACTGTAGGTGTTGATCAAGCACCCACGGCATAAAACCCCTGAATGTAAAGGTGAACATATATAAAAGAAAGTGGGCTGTCATGGGGCTTTGTCCTCCCCACCTCTTTTTGTTTGTTTTGCTTTAAAAAAAAAAAAAAAAAAAACAGCCTCATTCTTATTTTACCTTACTGTCATTTTTTTCAAACAATAACTGTTTTCCTTCAGAGCAAAGCATGACAAGATGACCCAGGCACATCCGTAGGTAATTCACATGCCCACTTATTTCTGTGAATAGAATTGATCTTAAAAATATGAGCAAACTGAAAATATAAAGTAGGTGATTTCACACACTCCACTCTACGAAATTTGGAAATACTACACTTAGAATGTATACGTTTTGTTTCTTTTCCTTAGTTTTTTTTTTTTTTCAAGAAGTTGGCTTTTATTAGCAGAAAGATCATTAAATTTTGTGAGTATTGGCCTCCAGCATTTAAGTTTTTACAGAACACATCGACGTTTACTGGTCTTTCACCAGCAGAGACGCATGGTTTTTATGTATCTGTAATTCTGAAAGGGAAACATTCCCTCTACAAATGCAGAACAGTCCACTTATAAAATTTATGTTTGTGGCCTCCTTTCTTATATAAAGCAGCCACCTTGGAGACTCCATTTAAAGTACAATTAAACAACATTCTCACCTATATAATCTGCCCAAATGTAATTATTTTTTCTTTTTTGGTTCTTCGGTAAATAACACAGGAGGCTTTGTGGCATGAGGAAATCCCTTGACCCAGGTATTTTCAATACCATAATTTAATTGATGAAAATGAAAACCAACATATGCCTTTTTATAATTTTTGGTTGCTTGAAATTAATTCTCAATGTTTAAATTGGCTGTGAGATGCTTTTGATTTTTTATACTAAAAAATACTTTTTAAAATTGTTAACAAAGAAGAGTATGATTTTATGCAACTATTCACTCCAGAATAATATAACATCTTTCAAAAAGTTGATTTATTTAAGTGAAAACCTTTGATAAAATGTTAAAGAATTTTATGTGCTTTTGACATACAGTATAAAAGAGTTTCATATATCTTAATTCTCAAAAAAATAGGAAGAAATGCTGGCATATTACATCTTCTATCATTATTCAAAAATAACAGAACACTGCACTTTAAAAATAAAACCCAGGTTTCATTTGCATGGAAAATTTGTTTCTTATGGAAGAGATTTAGTCTGGAGTCATTTGCTACAGAAAAGAACTACTTTATGCTTTAGCTCTTCTCTTTATGTGGGATTTTCTAACCGGGATTATCCTCCCCAGCTGATTTTACCTGTTTCTTTTCTCTGAAAGAGTTTGTTACAGTCATGACCGAGAAACGAACAGATAGAAACACACAAAGATATAGATCCTTTCTGGAAAGCAAAGAATCAGGGAATCCTTTCCAGAAAATAGATTTCTTTTGTATGGAACTGATAATATTTAAAAGGCAACACAGGGGTGATGTCTTTGTCATCTGCTGTGTATTTGGGGCTAAAAAAGCTTTGGAAACAAAAGTTACTATTTATCACATATGACCATACTAATTATCAATACTATTGCTCATATAAAGAATATCATAGACTCTTTATAACATATGGCTTTTTTTTTTTTTTTTTTTGGTCAGGAGATATTCCATGGTTAACATGTCCAATGTCCATAATTCATGTGAAAAGTAGCTAAGAAGGGAATAAATTCAGGAGAAAGAGAAGTACTTCGGGTATTTGTACTCTGAAATCAAGGCAGTCGACGAAATGCCTGTAGTTGTCGGGCAAAGTTTTATATTTGTTTTTATCTAGACAAGGGATCTTTATCAACATTTCAGAAGCATCCCCGACCATCCCCCCTCCGGAAAAGCTTCAGAATGCTTTGCTAGCAGGATTGCAAAAGCAACTGTTTGTCTCTATAACATCCAGATGAAAATGAAAATTTTTAAGAGCATCTCATTACTTTATCCATATGAGGCCCAACTCAATCCAAAGACTGTGCCTTTCATACGGGTTTCTGGCAGTGTGCAATCTTAAAAAGATATAGTTCTTTAAATAACATGCCAGCTCAGATTCCTTTTGTCCAAACTCAGGGCGTGTTTCTGTTGAGTATCACACAGCTTGTTTCCTGCCCCGTCTTTCCCACCTTCTCCCGGTAAAGTAACCAGAGAAAACCTCCGGGTACCCCCGCCCGACAGAGGTGCGGGTAATTCGGACCCCGTGGGTAGATGTGCAGTACTGTGATCCATGTAAGCATGTGACCAATAGATGTTCATACAATGGATCTGTGTCAGGAATAAGTTATCAGAGGAAGAGTGTGCTGTCGGTAAGGGGCTTTATTAATTTAGAAACTCAGGACTCCAGTAATTTTTTTTTTCTTTACAATAACCTGAGTGAGTGGTGAGAATCCTTTACAATCGACCGTGATGAAGACGATATTGTCAACGTCTATTTATGCTGGTGCTATTCCAGAACGTTATCCACAATTGACTCCAATTTCTCATTCTTCAAAGTTTTCCCTATATCCTGAAAGAAAGGCATATAGTTTAACCTGCAGGAGAGCAGAAATTGAAGGAAATTGCAAAGCAACATCTGAATAATGAATATCTTGCCAGGAAAATGTGTCTGGTCTTCCAGGAAAGAGTGTTGGAAGAGATGAGAGACGGCAGGGGGATTTTCTCTGACGTGATTTTGAATTCTTTGACAGGACTATCTCCCTGTTTATGAAGCACAGACAAGTATGCTCGAGGATGTCCTGGAAAGGTGATCGTAAGGAGAATGCAGACAAGGAAGTTGTTCAAACCAGCTCCCTGCTCATCTCAGTATTTTCAGTTTTTCTCTGCATCTCATGCTAATGACCAGCCCAAACCAAAGACAAACCTTTTCCAGATGCTTCGGTGAATTTACTGGGTTTTCTATCCTCTTACAGATAATAATAACTTGCAATCAGAGCTCTACAATTTAAGAAGCATTTCATTTTCATAATAATCATTTAAAGTTGCCACCACCACCACCACCACCATCATCGTTATGCTGATTGGTATAGATAAGAATACTGAAGTTCAGACTCATTTTTAATCATTCAAGTAATAGGTGGAGAGGCAGGGATTTTTTAAACACAAACCATCAAACCTCAAACTTTTCTCCCTGCTTTTCTCCCACCTTTTGGATAGAAAAAGATATTAATCTCTTAATAATTACATTTGCTTTTTTGAGTAAGAACATGAAGAGATGTACTACGCCATTTAAAATACTTTTATGTTGATAGACTTATGCAATATTCATACTGTTTTGCGCTATTTAAGAAAGAGGAAGTGTAATTCTTCACCATAAAAATAAACTAATATCATCGGGCTAGGAGTTGCCAGTGACCAAATCATCCTGATTGCTTCCAGGCCCTGTTGGGGGTACGGATGACAGTTTGGCGTTTGGGAGAGTGGCACCAGCACCCTGTAGGCTTCTCTGTGAAGCCTACACCATTCCTCCAGGGTGCACCGGGAACTTGCCTCCTGCTCTTGCTTTGTTCCCCTCCACTGATGACTGGCTAATTCATCCAGAGCAAATCCAAAGAGAAAGTCGGGGTCTCCCCACCATGCTGTGGACTTGCTTCAGAGGACCTCACCAGATGACCTTTCCACTGAATTCAAAGACAAAAATCGGAAAAACCAAACCAAAACAAATCTTTACAGCTGTCTTTATCTCAAGGACGGGGCTCCCTTTCCAACAGAGAATGGCTTCTCCCTGCTACGGGGTTGTTCTTCAACAACAGATGGGTCTGTAAGTGAAAAGAGACCTCATTTGTCTGGTGGCGTGTGGACTTCTTCAAATGCACATGTGGTTCCGAGTGCCGTGGAGGGACCACACGACATTAATGCAATTTCCTCTTTATTGGGCCCCCTCTCTACCAGCCCTGATGCTCAGGCGTCCACATTCAAGACGCAGGCCTCCATCAGATCAGCATGAGTGCCACGGAGCTTTGTGGAGCTCCGCCAAAGTAACAGGCCAGCATTTGGGAGAGGCTAGTGATGATGTGATTTCAATTTCATACCATCTGTCCCCAGATTTCCTTCACTATGGGGCTGGTCACTGGCTTTGAAGAAAAGTCAGAGTGCCAGGGCTCTGGAAAGCTCTGTATGGAGCAGTTGAAAGGACAGGAGACTCTGTAAGCCCCATAGAGTGCTACTCCCACTGGGAGATGGACTTGAAAGTCCCAGTGAAAGCAGTGTCAACCTTAAACAGCTGGCTGTGTGTCTGAGAGCCTGGGTAGGAGATGTCACGTTGTTTCCTGGGTGAGAGACAGACCACAGGCAACTAAGGAAGAAGGGGTAAAAGATTGGCTGGCATTCTTTTCAGCAGGGAATATTCTTTCTTCTTGGGAGAACAGAGCCTTACCACCTATTGTGGAAACGTAACCCCCTCCAACCCCTTTCTCCAGCAAGATATCACCATTCCAATAAGAACCTAAACTGGAAAACAAAAACAAGGGGGAAAAAATGGCTTTTTTTGTCCAGTGAGTCAGAGGTTTTTTGTTTTTGTTTTTGTTTTATGGTGGATTATTTTACACAGGCCCTTGAATGATTATTTTCTTTGCTCCCAGGCAATACGGATTAATTGATACAATAAAGGTCTGGAAGCCCTAAAATGTTGGTTTAATTCCCAACTCTGACACAAAAGAAGCTAAACGACTTGCAAGAGAATATGTTGAAAAATCAACAACAATTTTCCTATCTGCAAATAGTGTTGGAGTGCCACTGGGACGCTGTGTGGCATTCAAAAAAAATTGTGTTCCAAATGCTAATTATTCACCAGTCGGTGTTCCAGATCGTGTCTCTTGACATCAGTAAGCTGATTGCTAACAGGATGATAATACTGGTTTAACTTTTTAAATGTGGGTTTCAAAAGTAGAAGTTTTCAAAGTCACCAGAGAAGCAGAATATTGAATGGAGAAAAAACAAAAAACAAAACAAAAACCGTGGGCAAGAATCAGGATGTCAACTGGTTTGTTCTACAGTGAGAAAACTAGTGCCCAGCGAGGTTAGTGACCTGGTCAAGGCCACAGAGAAAGTTAGTGACACGCCAGGACAGAATGCTGGACTTGACTTTGATCAGTAGCACATTCTAGAAACCATTTGGCTTTTTATATGCCTGCTTTCTATGATGATTCCTGGAAAGGGATTTCTCATGACATGGGTCTTTCACGGCTCTACATGGGTGATTGGGGGGCAACGTGCAAGGGCACTTTTCCACAGAGCTGCTTCCCCACCGTGTGCAACGCTCATTCCTCGATGACAGAATTGCCAGTGTCTCCTATCAGTCGCTGAAGCCTTAGAAGGCAGGAAAATAAACAAAGCCTGACAACTCTGTTCCCGTGTTATGACCTGTTCACCTCCCTGCCACTTCCAACTTCACTTCTCCCTGAGTAGCCTCCACGTTATTTAAGTCAGCAGGACTTTCAGAAATCAGGCTGCGTGCATCGAGGCTGCCAGAAGGAAGGGTTATGCGACCGGCATGTGTGGGTCTGAGCTCTTTAAACTCCAGGTGATGCCTGGAGTTGAGAAGGAAGGAGTTGAGACTGCTCTGAGGGTAGCTTTTAGTCTCCGAAGTTCCAGATTTTTTTCCTTTCTCTTAACTGCTTCATGTCCTGGATTTACTAAGGTTCTCACTCTTGATAACAATTTCTTAAAGTACTTGGGAGCCTACTTTATTCTGGAATGTTCGAAAAGGTGGCTTGAACAAAAGCCTGGGTAACTTAACCTTAAATGAATCCAAAGCAAACCCCGATTTACTACGGATGACACTAACATTCACATTCATTTTATTTTATGTTTTCCAAATTCATTTTAAAATGCTCATTTGTACATAGACATTCACAGTTGCATTTTTCATAGTGGCCTAAATGTAGAAACAATCCAAACAAATGTCTGCCAATTTATGACAGACATGTCATGGCGACTGGTTGAACAGAGAGGCGGGGTAGCTGTACGATGGAATATTTTCCAGCAATAAAAACAAAGTGCTGGGGCACCTGGGTGGCTCAGTGGGTTAAGCTGCTGCCTTCGGCTCAGGTCATGATCTCAGGGGCCTGGGATCGAGTCCCACATCGGGCTCTCCGCTCAGTGGAGAGCCTGTTTCTCTCTCTCTCTCTCTCTCTCTCTCTCTGCCTGCCTCTCTGCCTACTTGCAATCTCTCTCTGTCAAATAAATAAAATCTTTAAAAATAAAATAAAAAAACAAAAACAAAGTGCTGATACATACTATAGTATGGATGAGCCTCCAAAAGTTACAGCAAGTGAGAGAAGCCAGACCCCTCCCCAAGAAAACCCACAAAAGACCCACATATTATATGGTTCCATTTATATGAAACATACAGAAAAGGTGAATCTGTAGAAATAGAAAGTGGCTTAGTGACTGCTAAAGGCTGGAGGTGGGAACAAGGAATGGCTGCAAATGGACACAAGGTTTCTTTTGGGATGATGGGATTGTTCTAAAATTAGGTTGTGGCCGAGGTTGTGCAACTCTAAATTTGCTCATCATTGAGCTGTATACTCTGAATGAGTAAATTCTGCGGTGTGGGAATTATATGGCACTAAAGCAGTGAGAACCAACAACCGTGCACCAGATGCCCCAGCTCTTCGTATGGAGGATGTCCCTTGGCGGTGGGGAGGGAGGGGTGTTTGGTCCAGTCTGACCGCGGGACTGATTCAGCCTTTGCCTTTCCCTCAGCCCCAAGGCTCCTCCTGGAGAGCCAGCAACCTGCAAGTCCTTCAGGAGCCCTTGACATGATGCAACAATTTACAAAATCAACTGTCTGCCCTTGTGAAGTGAAGTCTGACCAAAGTCTCAGTTCAGGGACACATGCATTCAAAGGGAAAAAGCCCATGGCCACGGCAACAATTTAGGTCTGCAATTAAGACACTTCAAGTGTTGGGGGCTGACAAGGAGTTAAAGTAAATGTTGATTTAGTTGTAAAGTGTTCAGAGATGTAGCCTTGCGAAAGGGTCTTGCACAACCGCAGACTTTTGTTTATGTATGCGTTGTTGTTGTCTTTAAAATATTCTTTTTTTCTTTCCCTCCAGAAAATTTCCAGCCAGCACTGGGACCCTTAGCAGGGGAGACTGGAAGTGGGTCTGAATAATTCATTCAAGATAATTTCAAAAAATCACCCTTTAACGAGTACCATATTCCCTCCAATTTTCCCTTATATATGATTCACCGTTTTGCAAATACTGATGTATAAAGAATGCATTGAATGTGGCAAAAGTTGAAGATAGCCCCTGCGGATAAGACCTAATGGACGCCCATCCTGAAGTAATACATACAGCTCAGCCTCCAGACATGTGTCTTCAATTTAAAATAATTCAGCAATCATGTTCAACCAGAACCTGATTACACAAAATGGGACTTTTTAACTCCCAGACTTGGATCAAATTTTGAGGCCACAAAAAAAGGGGGGGTGGAGATAATATGTGCCATGTTTACATATTCCAGATACTGTGATTAAATGATCCACACTCAGATTTAACTGTTTCTTTGAGCTTATCAAGGTACCTATAACCACTTCTCACGTATAGAAACTTGCCAAGCCTTTACGAGAACTTGTGTCAAAGTCCTGGCCCAAGAGGTAAAGGGAAGAAAGCGGAAAATCAGTTGAGTTCTTCTGTCTGAATATTGGAGTTTCCCAAGCTCTGTCATGTTCTCCACTTTCCTGGAGACTCGGGAAGAAGGAGCAGGATTGAACGGAGTTGGCTCTTCCTGGTGTGACAATCTGGGTAGCCTGGTGTGTCGTAGTCCCCGGAAGAGGCTTTGCCCCCTCTTAGATCTGTTACCTTCCTGCCCACTGCCTCCCTTCTCCCTTATCACTATGGCGGGTCTCCTTTCTCACAGGCAAATTGGACCTGTGCCCTTATGGGATTTCTGAGATGCTAGGAAGTCCCACATCCTTCTCCTTGGTTAGACTGCCCAGTGTGTGAGCTGCTACCGTTAATATATTACCTCCAATCCCTTTGCTCAGAAGAAATGGTGGATATAAAAGTGTTTGGTGAATCCCAAGCAATGGTCTCTGGTGATAAGATTGCCAGATAAAATACAAATGCTTAGGTCAATTCAAATTTCAGATACACAACAAATAATTTTTAGTATGCGTATGTCCCAAATGTGCATAAGACATACTAAAAAAATATTTGCTGCTTAACTGAAAGTTGAATTTAGTCAGGAATTGTGTACTTCTACATGCTGAATCTGGCAACCCTATCTAGCTTATGACCACCACGGTGTGGAGTAAGGGTAAGGGCGCCCGTGGCCGAGAAGGAAGGGAAAATCAGACTGTAACATGAGCATCTCCACATCACCGCTGAAGGGCAAGGAGCCAGTTCATTTCCCCAGAATTATTAAAGGACCTGATGGTTTACGAATCAAGCAGCCAAAACCTGAGCATACTGGAAATAAAGGGTTTTGTGTGTCTTATTTTTCAATAAGATGAACAGGTCTAGTGTGGGTGATCTTCTCGTTAAACAGGTATCATCAATAAACCTGTCAACAAAAGGTTGACAGGTTTATCGGTATTTTAGGAGTTAAAAGAAGAAAGGTGGTACCATTTGGATACTGGGTGAGGGAAGAGTTCCTGCTGCTTTGGGTTCTGTCTTCTGCATCTGACCTGGGCGGGGAGGTGGCGGGGGGGGGGGCGGTAAGATCCGGTGGGAAGTGTGCTGGGAAGGGCGCCGCTAGTGGTGTCGGGGTGGGGGCGGTCTACAAAAGGGTCATCTCAAGAAATCCATTACTAACAATAAAAGAGCAAAATTTGCAAGCAACTGGCCTTTTCCCCCATAAGTGAGAGTGGATTCAATATCATCTCTTTCCATCACTCCACTTTTAATCACTTGCACACCAGGAGAGAAAAGTAACTTGAAAGTCAACACTCTGGGGATTCTGGGTGAGTTGACTAGGTCCCCAGCCATCTGTCACTCCTGTGAAAATCAACTGTCACATGCGCTGCGGGTGAAAGCTTCGGTTGAGAGTCACTGCTCCTGGCTACTTCTAGGAGGGAAGCCCAAAGGGGGACCTTCTCTGCTGTCCAAGCTACCATGTCCTGCTGGTGGCCTGTCCCAAATTCCTCTCAGGTTAGTAAACTCACAGAATCAAGAAGAGAGGTTGTCTGCTCTTCTTTCTCTTCCTTTCTTTCCTCCTTGATACAACATTTATTTGGGGGGGGGGGGTCTGCTCTCTGTCACACAGGCTCAGTTCCTGCCTAGAAGAGCTTGGAGTTCAAAAAAAGGGAAGGTAGCGTTGTATAAGGAGATTGAAGGGGAAGGATTCTGCAAACCGTTGAGAGCGCCGGGAGGGTCAGGGGGAAGCCGAGCAGGGAAGAAGGAGGACAAGGTTCTTGGGATGAGAGGAGGGATGTAAGCTTGTTCCTGATAGGACCTGTCCTCAGACAGAAAACCATGACAGCAGTCCTAGGAGGCACAAAGAATTGGGCTGATGACGAAGTTTTCAAAATAAATAGTCCTCCCCTCCCCTTCCTCTGTGCCAGCCCTGGAAAGGCTGCTTTGGGACATTATTCTCAGCATCCCCTGGGGTCTTTGTCTCTGATGTAGCCATGTTTCAGAGGAAATGGAGGAACCTTCATTTTGTTTTATTTAGAAGTCATTGTACTGCTGTGCGGCGACACAGATCTCCTGTAGACATCCCTGGGTCTTGAATACCTGACTTGTATTCTTCCTTGTGTGAACGTTCGTAGTTTACAGATTTCCCTTTTCTTTTAGGTTGCAAGTCTTGTGAAGGCAAAAGTAATACCTTATTCGTTTCTGTCCCCTAACAGTGCTTTGTGGTGTCAGACCCACCACAGGGACTCGAAAAACGTTTGAATGAATAGTATTAACAGAAAAACCTTTCTTTCGCTCTGTTAAAAACAAGGCTAACTAGTTCCTACTGACATACTATCGAGGTAGCCTCAGAAACCATCTCCTCCAATTATGGCTTTAACAACGGATCAAAAATCAATTTCCCAAATAAGTTTCTTGGTAGGAAGACCTATACCCACACGGACACACACCCTCACTCTGTAGCCATAAAAAGTCATTTGTGAATTTAGGAACCACGGAATAACAACAATAGATAATCTACACTCAGTTATGATCTGTTTCTCAGGCCAGGGATGGTGTGAGTAAATGAAACACACAGATCATCTTCAAATCACACAAGGATCCAGGACTTCTCTCTCTCTCTCTCTCTTTTTTTTCCCCTGCAAGAGCTGGTAAGTGGAAAGTCAGCCAGTTTGGGAGTTTTACCTTCTCTAATTTTGCAAATTCCTCTTTTCGGTGAAAGCAGAGAAGTTGAGGACAATGTAGTATCCTGTCAAATCTAAGAGGCCATTGGTCGGGGGACATGGAATCACGTTGGGTACCACTGAGCAAAAAAGGCATTACCATGGAAACAGCCCAAGTTCAGAGACAATAAGATGTTGAAAAATGCATGGCTCAGAATCTATGGAATACAGATAATTCTTCCTCTCACTTGGCCCAGGGCTTTGCATATTATAGGCGGTCAATAAATATTTGTTGAATGGGGGAGTGAATAAAGGGGACAAGCAGAAATCCTTGGGTTCCGTGATGCCTAAAGTCCACTTCTGAGAACAGTGGGCCAGATCTCTTTTGCTGCTTTAAGTAATCACTGTGCAAGGACAGGGGCTGGCTCTCTGATTGCTGAAAACCAAACAAAATGCAAAGAAGCAAAAAACTAGATTGTAGACTGCATCCGACCCATCTACCCGCCAGAGGAGCCAGGCCTCGTGTGCTAAACAGGAAGGAATAGTGAGTTTTCATCCCCCAGGGTTTTTCTTTGAACAATCAAAGAAGGGATAGTGGTGTGCAAGAATCACACTGAGGTGTGCAAGAGTGTGCAAATGAGTGCATGTGGGTTAAGGAAGGCAGGTGGATATAAATATATAACCAAGAGGAAAAAGAAAAAAAATCTCTTTGTAAGAAGCTTGCCGGGTTTAACACATTGATCGGAGAACAGCACACACACATGACTGAGACCTCACAGCTCAGAAATGCAGCTTGCAACTGTGTCCCCTCTCTGTGATAAATATGGGCAATATTAATGTCATCTTCTAAGCCCCCCAAAATATAGGCGACTCTGTTCAACAGAGCTGGTCAGACTACGGCAGGTAAATCATCTACAGATCAGAAGTCCATGTACACATAATCTTTGGAGCCTTTGCAAAGTCTGGGGCCACGGAGGGACAGATCTGGAATACTGATATGATTCATCGCTTGTCTTCCTTGAGTGTGTGTGCGTGTGTTCTTTCCCACCAGTAATAAGGAGGTATTGTCTGACATGGACCTCCTTAGGAACTGGCTTTCAGTCCACTTTTTCAGGGGTCCTGCCAGAGAACAAAGAAGCTATCTTAATTCAGAATAGAATTCAATTTTCAGAACACTGAACTACCTTCTGAAACACTCCTTTTTTTGTGTGTACGTCTAATGCTGGTGCGAGGCCATCCTAAGACCATTTCCATTTTCAAGAAGATATTCATTAAGTGAAGGCATGAACGACTGACCTTGAGAAGCAGACACCTGCCACCTCAGGGCTTCAGGCAGAGGCCGTGGATGGTACCGCCGGGGAGGTGGGGGGCTCCCCGCTGTGCACACTGAACACCTCAGAGAAGGGCTGTGCGCCAGAAGGAATTCCTGGCCTAACAGCAGGAGGAGTGGCGGGTTTCAAGGACTTTTCAAATTCTTGTGCTTGTGTCTCCCCTGAAAGGATTTTGAAACCTGTGTACCCTGGTCACACGGTTAGGCTGACATCTAAATGGTTTCATCCCAAATTGTAACAGTTACAGAGAACAGAATTTCTGGTATGTTTTAAATACTGACATTAAAAAGTAAAACTGTTATATTATCCTTTTTTTTTTTTTTAAGATTTTACTTATTTATCGATTGATTGAGAGAGAGAGAGAGCACACGCCGAGGGGAAGGGGCAGAGGGAGAGGAGAGTCCCAAGCAGACTCTCCGCTGAGCCCAGAGCCAGGCATGGGGCTCGATCCCAGGACCCTGAGATGATGACCTGAGTTGAAAATGAGAGTCAGCTGCTTAAATGACTGAGCCACCCAGCTGTCCCTACAGTGTCCTTTCAAATGTATGGACAGAATCTAAGAGCCAGAGCAGGTGATACCCAGCTCACTATTTTTTTTTTTTTTTAATGCAGAAACTCTTGAAATTTTATGTTTCTTTACTTTTCTAAATTTTTGTAATTCATTTATTTTCTACTCATCCTCCATAATTTCATCCTACTAGAATGGATTTTTATGCTTAAGTGTTGTGTTATTGAATACTGCTTTACTTTTTCGTAGCAAAAATATGTATGTTATTTGGAGTGTATATTTTAATTCGTTCTACTTCTAATGATGTATTTTTAAAAATTCTACCATTGATATTTAACAAATAACCATTTAATTCTTACAAACTTTGCTTTAGATGATTAAACACAAAAAGCAAAAGTTACTGAATATCCACCTCTTAATGAAATGGAAGAGGTTTTTGGTCTCCTGGTATTCTGGTGTTTCCAGCAGCTGGGTTGGGTCAAGGACAGGCTTTCAGGAGGGCACCTGAGGGCTCTACCTGGAAGTGCTCAAGCCTAGCTCTCCAATGCTGCCTAGAGCATTTTGCCACGCTTGGCCTCTCTTTCTGAAATACCATGGTGGATATCACCCTTTGGAGCAATGAGTGCCCTAATGCCAAAGCCCTAAGAAAAGTATTGCAGCAAAGTCTTGCAGCTGCCTATACCTCCCTCCAACTAGGAGGTGAGACCCAGGGCTGAAAGGTTAGAAAAGGGGAAGGTCGTTTGGGCTATGGGCCCCTTGTTGCAGGGCCACACCTCAGGATGGGCTCACCTCGAACTGAGAGCACGAGAGCCTGGGTGGGGGCAGGGCTCTGAGGAGGAGGCTGCCAGAGACACAGAGGACCAAGCCCCACGACATCTGAGCAAGTGACCTGGACCGGAGGGCTTAGGACACAGATCATCTTCTCAGTGAGGTGGCACAGAGGTCACTTAGCTTTTGAATGAGTTCATTAGATACAGTAAATAAACCAAGAATCTAATAAAATATCGAAAAAAATGAAGAAATTGAAATATGGTATCTGAGACTTTCCCAATAGGACAACACTGTTATTTCACAGAAGAAAGAGCATTTCTTGTCCTTTCATCTTGCCCTTGATAATTCAAAAAAAAAAAAAAAAAAAAAACCAAAAAACGAGAGCCTACCGTTTTGGAATAGGTGACACTGCTTCCCAAGAAAGGACATTTACAAATTTATAAACACACACACACATTATACCTTTGTCACAAAAAAAAAAATTTGTGGGTCTGTGAAAGCTTTGTTTATGAACTGATATTTGAAAACTCCTGGCTTAGAGAACGTAGTTATCAATTATAGTTTGATATACCATGACGTAGAGTCATGTCCAAATTAGGTATATGAAATATATGTCATCGATAGAACTTAAGGACTATCTCCTAGGAGTTTCTTTCATAAAATCACTAGTGCCTCTTACTACGGTAATGTAATACTACAATGTGTCCTATTGTAAGTCATAAGAAGCAGTTTGTCTTTCAATAATGAACTCACAATATTCATGATATTTGCCTCATAATATTCAGCAGGTGTGACAATGAGATGGTGCCCTTGCTCTGATATTGTAGGAAAGTCAGGTCAAGGTGAAGCTGAGGAAGTTATCCTTAGCCCGAGCACCTCCTGTCCCTGGGAGGAGGATCTGGCCCTTTCTTTGTGTCCTTTCCCCCTGCCCCATGCCACAGAGGAGGTAGATTCATACCTGGGCCACTGGGCAGTTAGCTGCTTGTGTTATCTATCACATGAGCCCTAAGTGGTGATTATGACATCAGAAAATGGGCTAGGACGGCGCTCAGCTGGGGAGGTAAGAAAGCCCGAGTTGGTGTGATGAGTATTCTGTTGAGGGTGTGTGGAAGATCCAGACCCTTGCTATGTGTCCTGTCCCCCATGGCCACAGAGCCCCCTGGAGTCCACATGAAGAGTGTGACCTCACCCCCCCCCCCCCCATTTCATGCTGCAACACAATGACCCTCTCCCTTCCCCTGGGGTCTGAACTACAAAAAGGCTGGGGGGTGCCTGAGGGCCACTGACATGTGTGCTTGGTGATACAAAGGGGTACCTGGTGAGTCTGAAGCATGGCAGGCTACTCCCACAGAGGCTGTGTGGGCTCCCCATGTCTTGGTAAGGAAATGTTCCAGGCCCAAGGCCCATTCTTCTGTGGCCAAGCAGGGGATGAAAGACAGAATGCATATGACTGCCTTTCCCAGCCCTGTGCTGTATTCTGAGGAGTAGCAGAAACAAAGCTGGGACAGAAAGGGGCAGGATCATAGCAGGCCTTGTGGTGCAAAGTGAGGGCTTTGGGCACCCTTCTGTAATCACCGTGGCAGCTCAGAGAGGCCTTAGGGCAGAGGAACCCCATGGTTAGATCAGGGACTCTCGAACCAGGCTCCCTGGGTTTGAGTTCTAATTTTGCTACTGAGTACGGTGCGACCTGGGACAAATTATTTAACCTCTCTGTGCCTCAGTTTCCTCCTCTGTGAAATGAGGATAGCAACAAGTCCTAGTGTCTGAGACTTTCATGGGGATTAAATGAGACAATAAGTAAAGCGCCTGGAAGGGTGCCTGTCCCCTTGTAACCACGTGTCATTGGAAGGAATTTAAGGACCAAGTCACACGATATCCCATGGCTCACCGTCTGGCCAGCCACCTCCTGCTTCTCAGCCTCAGTGGCCTCCTCTACAGAAGGAAGAGATTGAATGAGATGCTCTCAGGCCTCCTGGCTCTGATATTCTCTGGGTATAGTGGCAACACAGGGACAGGCTTGCATTTGAACTTCAAAATGCACCTCTGTCCCTCACCCTGCCCTATTTGAAAGGGGAAGACTGACAGCCCAAATGGAACCAAAGCTCTTTAAGCAACAGAGCTCACCTGACTGTCAAGTGTAATCCAAAGAACTCTCATGAGGAGCCATCTTCCGAATCTCGGGAAAAGAAAGCAAAGCTGTCTGATAGCTTGTGAATTTATACAAACCAGGTCGCCGCCTGCCCCGCTTTCTGAGCCTCTCAAACCAAATGAATTCCCCATGTCAGCAGAATTTTACCTATGTTATGCACAAGCACGTCACCCAAATACGAGCAAAGACATAAATAATGCAAATTGAGCATCCATCTCAGCCCCGGCCAGATGAAGTGGGGGTGGGGGCCACAATGAGCTCACGGGGCCCTGACAATGGTCTGTGGCAGGACATTTGCAAGGCAGAGATACTGGGCTTCCAAAAGGGGAAGGACCGGGAAGCACTGGGCGGCCCCGAAACAAGGTAAGGAGCGAGAGAGAAGCAGAGACTCAGAGTGCAGGACAGAGAGAAGGAGTGTGCCGCGAAGGGCCCGCACGGGTGTGGAGCAAGGACAGAAGATGGGAGTACCACCCTTTGAATCCTCGCCATGGCATTTCCATCAAGCTGTTGATTCTGCTTGAGCCGAACTTACAAAGGACTGTGAATTATACATGGAAAATTGTCTGGGCCGGTCCCTTAGCAGATGGGAAAACCGTGGTGGCAAATGAAATTAGCAGGCTGCCTCGTGGAACGAGCTCCTGCCTTTCCTCCTTGGTGCTTGCAGAGTCCACATGCGGTACAAATGCCAGGACAGTCACTGGGAGGTTTTTTGTTTTGTTTTGTTTCCATTGTGAACGAAACCACCATAAGAAACAACAACAACAACAAAAACCCCCCAAAAACATGAAGCAAAAACCTTTTCCCTTTTGCAGATTTAAGAGACAATTTCCCTTTCCCAAGAAATTGCCAACTGGTTTTAATTCTTGGAGGCTTGGGTTGGAATGAGTGTGAGACGAGGCTGGCAGATTTCTCCGTCCCCACAGAGGGGGCACCATGAAATACATGACCCCCTCTAGAGAGTCTGGCACTGGGCACAGATGGAACAACAGAAAGCAAGAAAGAGAAAATCAGCTGTCCCGGGAGGGAAGCCTGCTCCCTTCCTCCAAAAACTAGTGGTTTCTGTTGAAATAGCAGCTAACCACCATTCTTTGGAGGGTTCCAAGTGAGCCAGAGAGCTCACGGAGATACAAACCGCCCCCACAGCAAAATCCCAGAGAGAACGGCACTCACCGAGCAGCGGGAGGAAGGCAGATGGGGAGTGCTCAGAAACCACCCTCCCTTGATTAGCAGGCTTCTGGGGAGTCAGAGAGGATTTCCATAAAGTCTGGGCTTTTTGGAAATCAGTTCACTAGGCTTGTATCCTAGGGGAGACATAACCCAGCAGACAGATACTCAAAATCATAATAATCATTAAAACAACTATAATAATAATGTTAATAAGACTGGTTACAATCCCAAATACAAGTGTAATAAAAGCTGGTACTTATTTAATGCTTACTATGTGCCCACCACTGGGTTAAGCACTTGACATGCATTTTCTCACTTAATCCTTAAATAAGACTTTGAGGTTGATATTATTGTTAGTGTCATTTTAGAGGTGGTGAAACGATGGTGCAGAGAAAAGAAATGTCTTGCAAAGGTCATGGTGGTGGATTGATTGCCAAAGTGATCGCCATTCTTCACGCTTCCCAGGACCCACAGCCTACACACACTCTGCAATGTGATTTTGCAGCTTTTGACTGGTTTCTTGGTTTGCTTTTGGCCATTTGAGTGAGGCTTTGCTGATAGTGTCCCAGTGCTGAGCCTGGACTGCCAACACAGACTTCCACTCTTTCTCTTGGAACTCTGGCAAGCTGTTGGGTAAGCCAAGGCAGACAAGCCTGCTTGAGGATGAAGGTCTACGTGAAACAAAGAGAGGCCGTGTCAGCTGACACCAGCTCACCCCACTCAGCCTCCTGCAAATGCCTGGAAGAGTCCACATGAGCCTGGCCCAGGTCAGCAGAACCACCAAGCTGATCTGTTGATCAGTGAGCAATAATAGATGGTTATTGTTTTAAGCCATCAGCTTTGGGGTTGTTACATAGTAATTAACAACTGCAACAATGGCCTGAGTGATACTAGCATTCCAAACCAGGTTTCTTTACTCCACAAAATCCTTTGCTTTTTAACTTCTGATTTCTAGGGACATACCACCATGTTCCCTACCTCACTCACCAACATCACCTTCTCCAGTTCCACCTTCCTCCATCCAGTAGCTCTAGCAGCAAACATTCCCGATTGCTGGTGCAGGAGTCGGGAATCTTGATTGGAAAAGCCAGCAGTGGCAACTGTGACCCTTTCATTGGCTACTGAACAGGAGTGAACATGTGATACATTTCTGACAATGAGACAGAAGGATGAGCCAACTGAAAGGCTATGGGGACAGATTTCCTTTTTTCTGGGCATAGAAACACCAGCACATAAACCCTTTTCTGATTTTTGTTAGCTGCCCACCATCTTGCAACAATCCCGCTGAGACTGAAGCCAACTGAGGATGGCAGAACACGGACGCTGAGGTCGCTGTGATCACTCAGAGACAGAAACACGCTTGAGATCCATTGAGTGTTTCCTTGGAATTTTCCCTTTTGTTTCAGCCAGTTTTGTTTTTAAACTAGTAACTGGAAGCTTCCCAATGGGTAGAGTTCCGATCTTCAAATAAAAGGATTCAGCCATCTGGTTGTTGAGTCCTGTGTTCCTACAAAAAACAAAGTAAAAGTTGGGAGGACGCTGAAGCTGATTCCCAGGAAGGCAGACCCCAGGAAGGCAGACCTCAGGTCGTGGGAGCCCCGTATTTCTGACCCATAGCTGCTCCTTTGGGCTGACTTCAGCACTAAGATGTTGCCTTGGGACACAGAGCAGCATGGCTGCAGGATGGGTGTTAAGTGAGAAGACTTGGGGGGGGGGGGTTCTGGGGAGCATGACTGAAGTGTGTCCAGAGATCAAAGGCCACAGCAGATGTTCCACATATGCTCAGAATCTGACCAATCAAAACATAGGGCCACTGCAGGGCTGGGACAGGCGAACCTGAGGGGATCACGGGGAAGCTGGGGGTCACTGGGTGGGAGGGATCCTTGAGGAGGGGTCAGGGCAGAAAATGCAGAAGATGGATACTGTGGGGCAGGCGGATCGGCAGTCAGGACAGCATGCGTTTCACTGAGGCATACCAGACAATTCTATTCTAATACGTACAACATTCTATGTGCCTCTGCTCTGCCAGCTTGTGGACCCCAGAGGCCGGGGCACTGTGATATTTATTTGCATATCCCTAGCACAGATATCTCAACGCAGTTGTGTGAATTGAACAGAATCAACAGTATAAACCCCCAAGACTCATTCTCTTCATCTAGTCCAGATTCTGAATAAAGAGGACTCTGACTGGTCACAGCCATTTTCCTCTGAAACAATTGTTTCTTTGGAGCAGAGTTATGTAGAGTTAAGGTGACCTCTGACGGTCCGACCTCCTTCGCCTTGAGATGGCTCAAGATTAAACTCTCTCACCGAGGAGAGCAGATGGCAGAGGGAGCTTGGCGGGGAGAGGGCAGCCCCCTGTGTCTTGCAAGCCGTGGAGCACGCTGTGCCTTCATCATCATGAGTGATTCAACAGTTCTCATTTGACTGAGAAAGAGTGCAAAACCCGCTCCAGACAACCCTGCCCTGGGAACTGCGCAAATAAGCCAGCAATCCCAGGACGTGGACACTGTCTGGTTTGTGGCGGCACTGCTGGGTCCTATTCATCTTTCTTTCCCCCAACACCAGTCATGGCAGAGGCTCCAGGGCCAGCTGCTGGGAGCCCGAGTTGGGGAATGAATGAATGAGGGCACCCTCCTTTGCAAGTAGTTTTGAAATACAGACATGAAATGAACTTCGGAGTCATAGTAATTTGGGTTCACATCTAGGTTTTGTCACTCAGTGGCTACTGACTTCAGGCAGACTCCTTAGCTTAGGTAAAGTTCCATTGCTCGTGTACAAATAGATACAATAAAACCAAGGTCAAGAGCTCACAACTCACAACTCCTGTCAAGTGCCTAGGACAACACTCAACAGTGCTCGATGATCTGCAGCTACTCCCCTTCTGTCTTTGTTTTCTCCCTTTTTCTTCATTTCACGTTTTTAAAAGTATTATTATTACTGCCATTATTACTATTATGCTTAAACTCACTAAGTGATACTCACTGCTTATATTAGAACTGCTGAGTTTGAGGGGTTTTTTTGTTTTGTTTTTTCATCTAAACCATGTCTGGATAAATCAGCATAAATGTTCTGTCTGAACGGTCTTTTTTGTCCATTTATAGCCATTTCATGTGCATCCACTAAGGGGGAAGAGCTGTTGGAGACCAGCCCGAGAAAGCGTGTAACGTGCACACACGATGGGTACCGACTTCAATTGCTCTTCTCCCTCGTAATTTTCACTGGGCACTTAGGGTGTGCTGGGCACAGTGCAAAGTTCCTTACTATTTTCTTCTCCTTCCTAATCTCTCCCACAACAGGGAGGTGGGTATCAAGGTGATTATCAATGTAAAGATGAGGAAACAGAGGCGCAGAGAGGTACATGCGGAGATCAAGGGGGTGAAAATAACAGAGCCAGTGGCACGAACGTCCCCTTCCAGCCATTCCTTCCTCCCCTGTGGTGTAGGGCACTTTGGTTTTGAGCCATTAGCTCCACCCCTAACTCCAGTGAGTAACTCTAATTGGTTTAAACCAACCATGAAGGCATGTCCTTCCTGCACGGTGATTGGCTCAGATCAACCAGACGTAGCCAATCAGTGCAGGGCATATCCCCTAGCCAATCATATTGGAGTGGCTGACTTCTGGCACTGCTTCTGAGAACTTATTCTACCTTCTCTTCTCCTTCTGGCCCCTCTTGAGGAAGCCCGCAGGAAATGTGTAGCCAGTCTTGCAGCCTTGAGGGGAATTACGAAATTAGTCTGAGGATGAAGCTGAAACAGTAGGGTGAAGAGAAGAGCTGCTGATGTCCTCGAGCCCCTCGAACAATTGACTCAGAAGCCTGCTCTGCCTCTTGGACCAATACAAGCCCTTAAATTTCCTTGGCTCTTATCCCAGTTTGACTTGGTTCTTCTGTTACTTGCAACCAAAAGCATTCTAAACGATACGGCAAGCCTCAAACCCAGGTCTGACCCCTGACCAGCGCACAACCCCCACGTTACACTCCTTTCTGCTTCTCTAGGTCATCGTCTTGAAACTCACATCTTTCTCAGCAGCCTGGTAGTCTCACTGTGTCTCAGCCAGTCTGTAGCATTTCTGGGGCAACTAGTTTTCTGGCCCCAAGGCCAAGGCCCTGGGAGTAGCTGGTAATGTAAGGTCTCTCTTTCAAATGAGTAACTGGAGGCCATTTGAACAAAGCTGATGGCTACTTCTGGATACAGGGTAATAAAAACCTCTTCTTGGGGTGACTCCAGCCAAGGAGGGGTTTAGAGAAGGGCAGACTTCAGTGGGGACTAGAAAAGCAAACAGCCACGGCTGTTACCAGGCCCTGACATATTGAACATGGAAAAATGCTAAACTCCTCTAACTACAATCGAATTTGTACGAGTGCTTAGAAAGAACACTGAATTTATCAGATTGAAGTGCGAAATATTAGAAAATAAATCACTGCTAGTAAAAATCGTAGAGCTATCAGGAGAACTATTTGAAAAGACAGTTAGCCAAGTCAATTTGAGACCCATTCATCAAGCGTTGAAATCATGGAGACCCCATCACATGATTTTCTGTCTAGCCAGCCCAAGAGGATCCTAGAATTTAAGGTCAAGAACAGCTAAATCCTCTAGAAATCAGATCATTCATTAGAAATTCTAATAAAAATGTTTGAAGAGGTAAAAAAAAAAAAAAAAAAAAAAAAATGCCAGCCCAAGTAGCTGAGATAAAAGTTTGTTTTTTTGTTTTGCTTTCCCTTTTCCTTAGGGGATTGCTCTTGGTCTCCACCTGCAGACATAGTCCTGCCCAAGATACTAAGCCCAGGTGTGAAGTCAGTTTTCCAGACCACGGATCAGGTGACTCTGTGACCATAAAGAATTACCTATGCTGGCTCTGGAGTCTTCTTGGCTTCCTGCAATTGCGGGACCCATGTTGATCTCACCCGGAAGCATCCAACCTTCCTGTTTACATGGTTTGACCCTTGTAGAGGGTTGGACATCCTAAATTCTGAATGGTCAGTTTCTTTTTCCAGGCCTCTACCCTCAAAAAATCTTGATCTCCTTGGCCCCTGGACTGACCCACTCCACTGGTGTGTGCTGTCACAGCCAGGGCCCATCTGTACAGCCTTGTCTGTTTCCTCTGGACCTCCCCAAGCAGAGGGCACCAGGCCCAGATGTGGCCTCCTTCTCCTCTTCTCACCTGCCTCAAACTGTGTGGGAAGGAATGCCCTGACTCATTCGTTTATTAACCACTTTTTTAAAAAATGAGGCAGTGTGGTATGATGGTGTAGAGTGGTGCTTCTCAAACTATGTATGGCAAACAGCCTGGGTTTTTCTTTTCCATCTGTTGCAGAACGAAATGTGGGTTTCCTGTGCATATCTAGCCTGTAGCTTGTACACATGTGAGTCACAATGTAAAGATGAAAGCCCGAAGCTCATCTCTAGCCTATTCAGTGAGATATGCCCACTGATCATGCCCTTGGACGTCACAGCAATGTCAAATTATAGAAGACTCCCATTGCTTCCTTTCAGTTTCTGTGCTCATCTTGTCACAGACCAGCAATGAAGAGTTCACACCTGCTGTTGACATTCTGAGTAACCTTGATTTACAACCCGTTTCTCAAAACCTGGTCCCTGGACCGGCAGCATCAGGATCACCTGAGAACTTGCTACAGAAGCAAATTCTCAAGCTCTCTTCCAGACATCAGGAACCAGAAAGTCTAGGGATGGGGCCCACAGAGCTAGACTTTCACCAGCCCTCTGGATGGTTGCGAGGTTGTCACACAGCTGGACAGGAGAAAGCTCAGAGCTAACAACAGCAGCGAGGCTAAGAGATTTCCTTGAGTAGAGCCTTAAGTATCATTCCAAGAAAATGGTTAGGTATGTGTCAATGACTATTGGGATCAGTTTTTTTTTTGGTTAAACTTTCAAATGTATTTGCCCTGAAGTCAATGAGTAGTGCAGTTCATAGAAATATATTCTCACCTTAACCGAACGCACCATTTGGATTTCCAACGTTAATCTTTAATAGATTTAAGAGTGAATGAGCTTGGGGTGCCTGGGTGGCTCAGTTGGTTAGGCAACTGCCTTCGGCTCAGGTCATGATCTCAGGGTCCTAGGATCAAACCCCATGTCCGGCTCCTTGCTTGGCAAGGTGCCTGTTTCTCCCTCTCCCTCTGCCTGCTGCTCTGCCTGCTTGTGTTCTCTCTCACTCTCTGTCAAATAAATAAATGAAATTTAAAAAAAAAAGAGTGAATGAGCTTTTCCAATTTACATCTTCTCCTCATCGCACGCCTATCTTTTGCATTGGTTTCCAGGGACTCTTTAATAGCACACACAGAAATGCTCAGAAGGAAGGAGGATTAAGGGAGGGACGACAAGACTCCCTGACAGCAAGGATCATGGAGCCCCTGTCTGTGTGTCCACAGGGCCTGGCTCACTATAGATGCTCAGTGAATCTTAAAGGAATGGATGAGTAGATGAATGGACAAGTGGAAAAGTGAAATCTGATGTGCTAGAACTTTGTGAAAGGATGTTTTGATTGACTTTCTGCTTAATTGGCAAATCTTTCACTTTCCTGGAAAAGTTCATTGTGTTTTTCATCTAGTTTGAGTAAATTTTTTTTTCCCACGGCAACCCAAAGGTCACCTGACTAAAAGACAGCCGCGTTTAAGTACAATGCATTCAAATTACATCTCTTCTAAAGGACGTGTTGTCCAAATGTCTGGGGTCACATAACGTACTATAAAATAGGGAATTTCATTTGGGAAATTTCATTACTGAGAATGAATTTTATTGCAAACCACATTCAGAGAAAAGCAGATAAAAGGATTATAACCCATGAAACATGACAAACATATGTTATTATTTTGGATGAAATGTCATTATTTTCACTATTAATACTTAAATTAAGTACATCCACATTTGGCATTGCCATGCGCATAATCGGTAAAACGATTCTAACAAGAAGCTCAGGGTTGTTCAGAGAGGATTTATCAAACAGAAATAGGAAAATTAAGCAGGGAAAAATCATGTAATGTCAAAAAAAGAAAAAAGAGAGAGAAAAGCGAAAACATCCAACAATTAGTTTCACAGGGCCAAGCAGTTGGAATGATGGGTTCACAGAAATTGAATCTTTGCCTGAAAGTTTGTTGGCACAATGCTGACAACCCAGCAGTTCGAACCATTCAGTCCTGAACTGAATTGGCCAGTCATTTGGAATGCCTTGAGAATCTGTCTATAACATGTCTGTTTTGAATACAGTGCCTCTCCTGCTTTAAGAATATCTTCAGACATGCACCACCCCTACTTAATGGAGAATAAATGCTCTGTGGCCACATAAATTCAAGGAGACCTACCAGTACCAATAAGAAAGTTCCAGTGTCGGGAATATTCTTGAGATCCAGGTCATCTCATACTAGAGAAATTGATTGATGACTTTTTCTAAAACAAAACCTTAGAGGGTGACCTGAATTCAAAACTTAACTCTCCCTCTTTAGCCTTAGGGTTGCCCTCTGTGAAATGGGAATAACAGTGCAATCTGCCTCAGGGGCTTTGTATTTCTTTATTTTTATGTATTGCGGATTACATCAACTAGCGCACATAAAGTGCTTACTGTCATGCCTGGCATTTAATTAATGTTCGTTATTATCATTAGTTACTCCTCATCAGGCGTGAAGCACAGAGGTCTTGGTTCACCTGACAGTAGCTCGTTGGTATTAGCTATTTGAGTTCACATCCAAAGTTAGAGATCAGATGACTAAAGGCAAACTCTTCACTTCAGTGCTACGTGTACATCACACTTAATGAGCTGGTTTGTGAAGGAATTGATGCTTTTCCCACCCAAAAAACCATATCATCTCTGGAAATACTCCAGTTGATGGCCATGAAGCCATAAAGCAATCGTAATAAAAGTAGTATCGGGCTCTGAAAAGAGCGACAAACTAAAGAGAATTTCAAACTCATGCCTGCCAAGTTTTCCCTTATTTGGAAGTAGCCCATATGAAATTCTAGAACTCTCTACAGGTCACTCACAGTCTGTCCATTAGCTTTCCTGTTTGCTGTCTTCTTGTCTACTTACGTCAACTCTTCTTAATATTTAAGAACTTTTCAGGAAATTCAGTTGTAGAAAGACAGCAAAGGAGCTTTGAATTGGCAAAACCTTCACATTTCAGAGGTGATATTAATCTAAAGAAACACACTATTATCTTAGTAATTTCCAATTGTTCCTGGAAGCATTTTACTGCAGAGACCACTGCCAGCTATTAAGTAGAGGAGACTCGTTTTGGTTGCCAGAATTAGCTGAAATTAAGATCCTTTGACATCTTCTTACAGAAAAAAGTCAGTTTCAGTACAAACAATTCGGAATTTAATAGATTGTGACAGGTTATAAAATTCTATGCATTTGAAAGAAAAGCTTTGCTGGTGGAATAATGTGTTTCTAATTTACACATAATAGGCCCATGAAGCTATGACTAGAAGGACATTAAAGTAATGAGGAAATTCCAGTTATAGACACTTTCTGTAGAGATCTTAAAGATTATGATTAGGGCAGTCATTTTCCCGAGTACTGTGTATAGCTAAAGCCAAAATGAAGGTGGCCCGGACAGAGAAAGGAGACGAGAAGGGCAATGAGCCTCAGTTTCGAGGCTAGAGAGGGCATCTGGGGAGAGCTACTCCAGCCGGAGGGGGAGGATTTTGCTAATCTTAAATGCTGTCTGGGTCTACTGAAGACCTACAAAGGGCTGAGTTGCAGGTGCTTGTCCCTGAATGAGGAGGAATCACCCAGGACATGAGCCATAAGAAAGCACAAGTAATTTTTGCAGATGAAATACTTTACCGTAAAAGAGAATTCTACTTTCTTTCAACACTTTGTCTCCACAGTTGTCCAACTGAGCCATGGTTGGCCATTCCTTTGATGATTAACACGATGCAAAGTGGATCCCTTAAATGCTTTCTTTTTAAAAAAGTCTCAGTGCTCCTATATGCTTGAACATGTATAGTGACTGGCAAAGAAAATTTGTAGTGTGTCATTTGATAGGAACTTGGGTAGCCGTTCTCATACTATAAATTGGTTTAGAGATAGGGGAAGTCACTTATGCAAAACCGCAGACAGCGTGCTCATAAAGAAAGGCACGTGCTTTACTTTAACGCCAATGAGTATTTTTCTGTCCTTTTCTGAGTTCCGTTTCTCAGGTATAAGTTGATGTAAGCTAGAAACTTGCCTTCTGACTTGAAAATGACTGGAATCATTCTGTTATTGCTTCTACTCTTGTTTCTATTTTGGGGGCTACATCTGGCACATTATAGCTGATCAATGAATGAATACTGATCACCCAGGTGTTAGGAGATTAGGCAATTTTGTTCTTTATTAAAAATTTTCTCCAGGAAGAGTTTCATGGCTCTCTTCTCTTACCTCTCTGTCTTTCAAAAATATATTTATGAGCATCCTCTATATGTCAAGCATGTTCTAGGCGCTGGAGAATGAGTTCCCTATGTTCACAGAACTTCTACTCTGAGAGGAGAGGTAGGGAGGTGGAAGTTAGTCAAAGCAGAGAAGAAGATAATTCTTCCCCATGCCTCATTTTACTCATGTGTCACACTTTGGCTCTAGTGCTCTAGTGCTCTTTGGCCTGATGGGGCCTTGTCCTTCAGAGCAACCTTTTGTAGTGTTTGTCTTGCCTGAGTATGAACAGAGAGAGATTCCAAAGGAAGTTGGTGGATAGCACGTCTCACCTAGAGGCCTGCCATTGGGCCAATCTGAGAAGATGGATGGGTTTATCCTTTTTTTTAAAGATTTTATTTATTTATTTGACAAAGATCGCAAGTAGGCAGACAGACAGGCAGAGAGAGGAGAGGAAGCAGTCTCCCCACCAAACAGGGAGCCTGACACGGACGGGGCTTGATCCCAGGACCCTGGGATCACAACCTGAACCTAAGGCCGAGGTTTTAACCCATTGAGCCACCCACGCGCCCCTGGGTTTATCATTTAAAGAACGCCATCTAACCACAGAAGAACAGAAGAGGTCCAAATAAAACAAAGAAATGCTTATGCCAGCAGCTTTGCTCCCCCAAAGCCCATCTCTTTCTGACCCATTCAAGAGATTTAACATTTAGTTACAAGATACTCTTTCTTTTCTCATCCTCCACAAGGAGGCATGTTTTTGTGACACTAAATAACTGGGCAATCAGGTCAATTTAGCTACAGAAAACAAACCCAGCAATGTTGTTTAGCATCAAATAGAAAGATAATATTTTTAACTGTGCAGCTGGTTTGTTATCTTGGGGTGTCTCAAATACATTTGTCTATAACTCCAGTTTGCTTCAAGAAAGAATAGGGTAGGATTTCATTCTCATTCCTCTGTGGTTGTTGTGTCTCAACCATTAATAAAATTTCCAGAAATAAGATCAAGGGGCATGGCAACCCATTTGTTTAGAATATACTAGGTTTTTTCACTGAACTCAGTAGGTGTTTACTACAATAGCATGAGAATTATCTCATTACAGAAAAGACTAGAATCTGGGTTTTTGCTGTTCTCAGCATCCTGAGGACTTGAAAACTTCATCTCCATTCAAAGTGAAACCATAGGGGTGCCTCGGTGGCTCAGTGAGTTAAGCCTCTGCCTTCGGCTCAGGTCATGAACTGAGGGTCATGGGATCGAGTCCCGCATGGGGCTCTTCCTCCTCTCTCTCTGCCTGCCTCTCTGCCTACTTGTGATTTCTGTCTGTGAAATAAATAAATAATCTTTAAAAAAAAAGTGAAACCATATTCTTCTGAAAGAATGTTGCCCATAAACTTGCATTGTTGGGTAATGAGGGGTTGGAGTTATTTCAGTGGTCTTTAACCTGAAGAAACAGCATTGGCTTGTGGTTGAAAGAAAGGCTGTTGTCACTGCTTGGGCTTCTAGAAAAAAGCCCAAAAGTTACTTGCTGCCATTTTTCTATAACTTGTATTTCTTAAAGGCATCTATACAATTCATATAGTTTCTGAAATCTACACTTCGGTGCCATTATTTGGAAAGTATTTCATTTTGCATATGTACTTTGAGCATACATACATGTGTGTAGTATTTTACCCATACCTATTATCTACAAGAGACTTAGAAGCAATTGAAGGGGAATGTATCCAATGGCTTCTGTCTGCTAAGGAATACAAGAAGTCTGACGGGAATTTTACCAATAGTTTCCAAAAGTTGTAAAAATGTACATATCCTTTGGCACTGAAATTCAGCTTCTAGGAATTTATCCTAATGCTGCAGATTGTAATAACAAAAACAAGAAGTAATCCAAATGGCCATACTAGGTGTTAAGCGAATTAACACTAGCTTGTTCTAACAAATCTCCCAGGCTTAACACAATCAAGTTTATTTTTTGCTCATGATGCAGTTGGAGGTGTTTGTTTGGTGGCTTTCCATATAATGATTTAGGGATCCTGACTCCTTCTACCTTCCAGTTCTACTGTCTTTTCAGAATTTCAAAGCCCTGATCTAGACCCCTGCGTTCATCCAACAGATGAATGAAGAGAGAGGGCGAGCAAAGAGGAACACCTGGATTTGTTATGCGTTACATCATTCAGATTACATTTTATTGGCCAGAACCTGGTCATGTGACCACAACTAACAGCAAGGGATGCTGGGAAACATAATCTCCCACTATGTGCAAGAAGAGGAAACAGAATTGGTGAGCATCTAGCTGATCTCTGGCATGGCACAGTTTGGATTAATGAAGTATGGTATATCCATAAACAGGGTCCTTATGCAGCCATTAAAAATGAAGCTGTAGAAGATTTAATGAATTAGGAAAGATTTACACTATGGTAAATGGAAAAGGTAGGCAACAAAATATTTAGGTCATAATCTTGGCTTTGTCAAAAAATATGTTTAACCAAAAAACATGTATTTATACATAAAAATCCTAGAACATATACATTAGTGTTTCTTCCTGAATGGTGAGATACACCACCTTTTCTACCCTGCACTTTTCTATATTTTCTCAACTTTATACCATGACTATGAATTACATTTTCTAATAAGAACAGTTGTTAAAAATACCTGTACCTTAGAATAGTGCTCTCTGATAGCAATATGGTGGAAATCATACATGCAATTTTAATTAAGAATAAAAAGAACCAGGGGTGCCTGTGTGGCTTATTCAGTTAAGCAGCTACCTTCAGCTCGGGTCATGATCCCAGGGTCCCGGGATCAAGCCCTGCAATGGGCTCCTGGCTCAGTGGAGAGCCTGCTTCTCTCTCTCCCTCTGCCTGCCACTCTGCCTACTTGTGCTTTCTCTCTCTATCTCTCTGTCAAATAAATAAATAAAATTATTTAAAAAAGAAAAAGAAAAAAGTAAAAAGAATCAGGTGAGACTAATTTTAATAATGTATTTTGTTTAACCTAATATGTTTGATATTATCAAAAAATTAAAATATTAAAAATTAAAATACTGATGAAACTTTTTAATGCTTGTTTTTATTTATAGAGTCTTTGGATATAGGTACATCTTACACCAGTAGCAGATTTCAGTTTGGACCAGCCTCATCCCAAAGGCAATATGTGGCTCCCAACTACTGAATTGGTCAGCAACACCTGAGAGTGTGCTAAGTGATTGATTGGTGGGGCAATAATCAGGTAGCTCAGAAGAAGATAAAAGCTCAAATGAGGATTGGAAAATGTTTCGTGCAAGAGGTGGTTTTGGCATTGGGCTTTGAAGGACATTAATAATACCATCAATTACTGTGATACTGATAAGACCTAACATTTATTACATGCTTGCTATATCTCCATTCACTGCGCTAACCACTAGGTGTCGGTAGAGAGGCGGAAACAGACTTTCTGAAGAGGGAGCCCACCAGCAGCAGCAAAAGCAGAGGCCTTGGGGGACGGTCAACACACTTGAAAGCATGGGGTTTGAGAGAGGGGTTGTGGAGGGACTGGAACAATTTAGCATTGGACTCTTAGAAAAGTAGTAGGAGGAAAAACAGAAGGTTAAAAGCCCCTTGAATGTTAAGAGAGGAGCTTCATATTTAGTTCAATGAGAAAATGTGATAATCATAACAACAACAACAACAACAACAACAAAACACTCACTAAATGCCCATTTTACAGATGAAGAAACTAAGGCATAGGGAGGTGAGGAAATTTCCAAAGGTCACACCATGTGTAACCATGTTTGGTAGAGCCTGGATTCCAACCCCAGCATTTCTGGCTCCCAAATCTACACCTTACCTGCTGACAATGACCACAAATTTTTGAACCAGAGACCCCAATTTGCATGCCAGACTCTTCATTCTTTGACTGGGAGTTGAATCAGTTTCCTGAACAGCTAGGAGCTTTAGCTGTCTCCCCCATGAAAGTGGGGTATGTCCTGCCAAGCCAAAGTGTCATTGCACGAATATAATGACAGTGGGCATGGAAAGTGCCAATTATATTCCCTGGCACAGAGTAGATGCTGATAAAGCCTGGTTGGCTTGCAAAATGCCATGGGGAGCCATTTCAGGCTTTTAGGCAGGGGCATGGGATGATTGGACTTACACTTTAGGAAGATTTATGCTGGAAATACCTGTCTTCCTTGATTACTTGCCCGGATGGATTGGAGCTGGGAGAGATGTGTTAGGGAGATATTGCAATAGTCCAGATAAGAGGTAACGAGGGCCTGTGCTGGGACAGTGGCAGGGAGATTGCAAGTGCATTATTTAACTGTAGGATATTAGAGCCAAAACAGGCCCTGTGGAGAACAAAGTCCAGACTTAAATGACGTATCCAAGGATGAATCATGTGACTAGTAAAGTTCATCTATTTCTCTCATTCCCGGTTCTTTCCTTTACTCAGGGAGTGCTGGTGTTAGAGCTCAACACCAAAATTTTCAACTCTTCATAAAATAACAAAATGTCTCAGTTTTGTCTAAATTCTGTACTTTCTACTCTTTGATAGCATCCATGGACAATCTCATGTAATCCTATCAATGGCAACTCTTTCCACTCCTAAAGGAAGATAGGTAGACTGGAGTCAGAACAATTTCCGCATTACAGAAAGGTAAACTGAGGTACAGAGGAAGATGAATCTTATTTCTGGCTCATATTCTCTCACATTTACTTTAAAATTAGATTTTAAAAAAATTCAAGTTTGTTTTGGCTTGGAAATGTTACTAAAATATTGATACAGGGATGGTGTTCATAAAGTTTCATGTGAACAGAATGTCATGGGAATAGAAGGGTTTACATCTTTTAAGATTATTCAGATTTTAAAGGTTAATGAGTACAGTTCACTTGAAGTCATGTGTAAAGGAAGATTATTGTGTGATCAACGGGAAATTGGATCTCCAGAGTTGTTTTGTCTTAAATATAGTGAATGAAGTTATACCTTGCTAAGAAAATGTGTTGAGATGCTATCTCTTTCCATCTCCCATCCACAGCTGAGAAAAACCAATGTTTATAAAATTAGCTTTCCTGCCTCCGAGGAATGGTAAATTCTACCACAGGAGGGCGCAGGAAAGGGCAAATGCTTTTTCAGATTATCGACACTAGGTGGCGCCGCTCTGCTAGTTTTCTTTACGTCTGTTTTTAATTTCTTATTTTTTTATTCCTTTGTTTAGCGGCAATGTTAATGGAGTATCTTGAGTCCTGCAAAGAAGCATTTTAATTTTTCTATTCTTTTCTTAATATGTCTGCGTCTGTCATGTATAAGTATATGCTTACATAATATGCTAGGGGAAGGAAAACTAGTTATTTATCTCTGTATTTTCTGTACAGTGTACAGATTTAGTTGTATTTTGCTCTTGCATTAATTTTCAGGACTTTCAAGTATGGGTCCAAACTGAGTTTTCCTTTCTGCTCTGTCATTGTCCCAGATTCTTTAGAGTTTTTGTTTTATTCTTTTATTTTTTTGAGATTTCACTTTAGTTTGATTTCAGAAAGGACATAATTCTGAATCACATCAGAGCTATTAAAATGTAACATAACTCAAATACTGGGAAAAACAGGTATCAATAAAGGAATTGAGAATGAATTCTCCCATTTGGGTTTATGTAAAAAGGAATTCTCCAGCACAATTGAGCCAATTAGTTGTGTTGTTCAGTCTTTGGAGTTCAAATTCCTAACTACAAAAATAAGGACGTTCCTCTATGTGTCCTCCATGATCTCCTTCAAGTTGGAATGCCTATGACCTTATGAGTTTGTCAACATGGCTGTGTCACATGTCTGACTCCAAAACCATTCTTGAACCTATATGCATAAACTATATTACTAAAAAAAAAAAAAAAAAAAATCTGGATAATTTTCCGTGGCACAACAATGTATCCGGTTATGAGCCCCAGCTAGCTTTTCAATCTATGTTACTAGACTGGAATTGCTGCGAGATTGGAGTTGGCCAACAGAGGACTAAGCCGACTGCTCTGTAGAATCATACCATCGGGACAAACTGGTTCAGCGTAATGAATCTGCCTATGGAGAGACTTTGATGCCAGCACACTGGCTCTATCCCTTACTGGGGAGAGTCTAAACCAGGAATGAGTAAGTAGGCGTTGAACTCAGTGCTAGTCATCACAGTGGCTATATGGAGAAGAAAAAGGCCAGGCACAGTGTGGCTCACAATCCAGGGCTGGAGCACAAGTTGTCTGTTATTGGGGAGTTAGTCGTTGTGGGGAATAAGTAGCAGATAAGGTCAGGTCTGTGCTCTGAACTCTGGTTTGGGCCTAAACCCTGCCCCAGATTTGCCCACGGTCATCATCCTGAGAAGTGATACTAAGTCACCACTGGTGACTGGCTGGATGTAGGGAAATCAGCCAACCTGCAGTAAGGAAGAGCAAGGAATGCCTAGAGAGAGATAGCAGTGAATTTGCTTAGCATTCTCTGCCACCTGGTACATGTTGATGTCATGATCAAAGGGGTAATATTTTCTATGAAATAAAAGAAGTGACATAGATATAAATTATGAGGTCCCCACAGACCTTCAGGAACCTGGAAGCTGGTGACATCTGGAAGTCTTCAAGGTAGAAATGGAGTAAAACTCTTTGGGCCACACCATCCTTGATGGTGTCCACTGTGGTTAGGAAAACCTCTAGTGTGAGCTCATTGAACCAAGTGGTGCATATGGAACCCCTTCAAATACCATTGTTGGAAATATGAGGGGCTCTTCCTATGCCCGTATAAATATAGACAGACACAATCTGTGCATCTTTAGGCATGGTATGCCAACCAGTCATCAAGACAGAGTGGCTAAATGAGTTGTTAAAGGCCATGAAACAAACTCATGTTACCAAAAAATAGGGCAAATTTGGAATCATTTACTACTTGATGTCACACAGGCCTTGGAGCACACCATATGAACAAATTTTCTCACTTGTGTAGAGCTACTTACTTGAGGACATGGCTGAATCTGTTAAAAATAGAGTAGGCGTGGGCCTCCCTAAATCCCTCTGCACCAGAGAGTGATGAGCCCTGCAAGTCCTCTTGGGGCAGAGTTGTTGGGCTGGTGGGTAGGCTGGAAACTGGAAGTAAGTGGGATGAAACCCAAGTCTGGAGGCTGAGACAGTGAAAATACAGAAAGGAAGAGAGAGGAAGCTGCAGATACTCCAGTCAAAAAGTTCATGAACCAAACCTTTGTAAATCAGGAATGGTTCGTTTAGGTTCAAGATGGTGGCCATACTGGCAGAGATGAGCTTCCTGGTGATGAGCTGGCCTTCCTTCTTCCACTACTGTCCTAAAGCAGTGATCCCCAAATGGTATTCCTTAGCACACTAGCACTCAGATATGTTAATGGGTGGGGAGAACAAACGATTCTGCATCACTTTAGTTTGGAAAACAAAGTAAGCAAATTTCCTTCATGCCTGGAGGCTTTAATATGCCACCATATATTGTAACTCCTTAAAAGCGGGACTTATCATATAGTGTTTCCAAGACTTCTTGGGTTTAGGACCTATTTTATTTTATTTTATGTTTTATTTTAAAGATTTTTATTTGTTTATTTGAAGGTGAGTGATAGAGAGCATGAGCAGGGGGAGAGACACAGAGAGGAGAAGCAGACTCCCCCCTGAGCAGAGAGCCAGATGTGGGGTTTGATCCCAGGACCCTGGGATCATGACCCGAGCCAAAGGCAGACCTCTAACTCACTGAGCCACCCAGCTGCACCTGGGCCTTTAAAAAAAAAATATATATATATCATAAAATATCTCAAGACAAATATTCTGAGAAACCCCTCTTGGAAAACAATATCCTAATGTATACTAATTTACTTCAGATTAAATTCTGTAGCAATTTCCAGTGTGAAACTTTCAGGATAAGAGAGTTGCCAGAGAAGTGAAAGGTTCATTGAACCAACTTTTTTGGTAACATGCAAGCCAAATCAAGTGTTCTTTTCATTCAGTTATTTAAATTATTTGTGTGGGTAGACCTACTCTTAAAAGGCACAGTGAACCCCACTTTTAGATGATTTTTCTCACAGGCAATGACATAGAATTAGCGCTGCACCCCTCCAATTAGGCCTTGCCCAAATGGTGCCACCACCTTGGAACCTGGTGTCATTGTGGCTGTCAGTCTCACCATATCCGCGCTATGAGAATAAGAAGAATAAATACAGTTCCTAATTTCCAAGTCAAAGACAGTGTGAATTGATATTACACAGTAAAATGCAATGAGATTAAATCAATAACATCTGCAATAAGGCATAATGAAGGTAAAATTATATCTCTGGCTTCCTGAACAGCTGTGAATCTATTTTTAATGATCCTCATTTTTGGCAGTCAGCTAACAACTTCTAAAATGTCCTAGAAATTGGATTGTTAAGCAGATGAGCACTGCAGTGGCTCAGAATGTCATTAATTTCAGCTGCCTTACCCATCTGCATGGGCGAGATGGAGGCATCATGAATTCACCCCCCCCAACCACCCCACTGAGCACCCCAGTAACCAGGCTTTGGGTGGCCCCAGCAAATGCTGGATACAGCAAGGCAGGAGAGCTGAGGGGAGAGGGGCTTCTGGGAGGATCATGGGCTGTTGAATGATGGAGAAAAAGGAAAAGTCCTTGTTTTTGTAATGCCAATTGGAGCACAAATTTGGTCTTTGAGTCTACCTTGTGCTGTTGGAAACTCGTAATGCCACGGAGAACAAGACATTCTAATAATTCCATTTACCAGTGCGGCCCTTTGGTTCTACGAGATTGCTCTGCCAGGACCTGGTGAAGGTCATACCACCAGCGAATACAGGAGCCAGCACTCAACCCTGGTTTTCTCATCCCAAAGCCTTTCCATGGCCCAGCAGGTCCTCTGCTTATTGGAATAACAGCCATGGGAAAGACACCATGAAAACTTTGACATTGAGGAAATGTGAACATTTGGGAGATTATCTCTGTTTTTCTTAGCTGCCTGGCACCTTTGTACTTTGCTGTAGATTTAACCAGAAGCCATGTCTGGGAATCAGACAGCTGATCCCTTTGGCTCATTGTTTCGAGCTCCCTTTGCTTCTCTGGACTGGCAGGGACAGGAGAGTGGGGGGGGGGGGTGGCACCCCACATTTTGCACACCATTGTACTTCCTGCAGCCCACTGATAGATTCTCAGATTCTCCCTAAGTCAGGCTTACTAGCTAGGAGGCTCAGGAGGCCCCTACCTAAACTGTGTTCCAGAAGATTGAAGCTGTGATTCAGATTCCCTCTTTGCCTGGGTGAAAGCTGGCAGGAGGAGCATGAATTCCCTTATTCTCTTCCTCACCCTGAGAAGCCTACAGCACTGAGAGAGATTTTTGTGCAGAAGAGAAGGCTGCTGCTAAGTGAAGCCATTAGTTTATGGGACTGACCCCACCGCCTGACTTGCTCTCAGCAGCAGGGGCCGATCCTTTGCTGCCTGAAATATCAGACAATCAAGAGGGTAACCACGCAGGGGTGGAGACTGTACCGTGGCATGGTTTGGGACTGGAGAGTAGAGCTTGGCTCCAGGAGAGTCATCTGTGACAGAGGGTTATCGGGTATAAAAGTATATTGAGTACCTCTGTTCAGCAAGGGGATTAACCCTACGAAGCAAGGGGACATTTTCCAGTGGCCAATGGCCCACATAATGGTCAGGGAGACTGTAAAGAGAGAAGCAAAGTGTGGGGGGGGAGGTGGATTTTGTGATATGAAATATTGTATACCACTAATGATGACCACAATGCCTGTTGTGCTAGGAAACTGTGCCTGCTCCCCAAAATAGCAGGGAAATGGGAGGGATTTCAGTTCATGCCAAGGTGGGCAAATGATGCTCAGAGAAGAAGGAAGGGGATGTCTAGGGAAAATGGAAGAGCTGGCGCTCCTAGGCTAATGGGGCTGGGGTGAGCAAATCCAGGGACCAGGAGGCAGTGCACTGAGTGAGAAGGACACAGGGCCTGTCCTGTGCAGCCTGACATGCCAGAGGATCAGGGCACCTACACACAGGGGAGTGACACATCTCACCCCCCAGCAATCCTCTCTGTGAGGCTCTCCCACAGAGATTCATGAACGAGGTGGATATTTTGTTGTGCTCTAAGAGAAGCTCTTAAACAAGAGCAGCTAACTGGCTTGTTTAAGAAGCACACACATTGACCTTCAAGTGTTGCTGGAGGACACAGCCTTCCACTGCACAATGAGCCAGTAGTCAGTTATGCAAACCCCACGCCTTCTCTGTTCATTGGCGTGGGTTCAATGTCAGGCTGGCAAGTAGGTTTCCCCTTCTGTGTTGACTTCCACCATGTTCGGAAGGACTCTGAGGCCCAGACCCAGTTCACACGATAGAGTGCTGTGTTCAGTTAGTGTGGACTGCCCTGGATGAGCAAGAAAGGGAGGGAGGCCTGGGATTTCCACTCTCCTGCTGCATCCCAGGAGGGCCTCGCACTTTACGTGGAGCTGGTCCAAGTGTCAAACATCAGAGGAACCTCAGACTCACAAGTTGGGGGGATGAAATGGATGGACGAGAGCTTCCTGCCGATCTCAAAACCCACTACCATTTCAGGCTTCGGAAGCACCAGGGGTCAAATTCACGGCGAATGGGGTTGGTTGCAGGAATAGAGTCTCTGAAGAATGGTTAAGTAGAAGCCAGAAGGCCAGACTCAGTTGCCCAGTCAAACTGACTTAAAGTTAAGGAATTGAGATGACTCCTCTCCCACTCACTGGATGTTCTTTCCCTTCTCATCCTGAATGGTGGGGGGGAAAGCAGTGCTGAAGGAAGAAGGACAATGGAGATATGCGCACACACCACACAGACGCATGCACAATATATAGTACACACAGATCGAACACATCACATTTGCATATGCCTATACGCATTTAGACCATACACATCACGTCGGCCTCGTCCGTATGGTATACCAGCAGAACAACATAGAGAATCAAGCTCCAGAAGCTGCCTTCCCTTGCAGGCCTGGGTCAGGTAGCTGTTACCTTCACTAAGTAAAGCAATAGGACCAAAGGCAGTGCACCAACACCCAAGATTAGAGGGCAGCCCTCTGTTGGTCAGATACAGAGAAACCCGCTTCACGATAAGTTGTGACTCCCTGGCACGTTGGAGGGAAAGCCACAGACTTGGGGAAGCACTTGGCCTCCTGGCTCTGTAGGTCAGAACCTTGGCTCTTGGTGGTGCCTGGAAGCCTCACTGTGAGTTTCCATTAGTTCTGAGAGGACCTGCAGGGCACGAGTAAATTAAAAAGCAGAGTTTAACAGTATTTTAAACCAGAAGTATCATGTTTTCTGAAGTTCTTCTGCATGTTAATCTCATTCTCCAAATGATAGTTTCTTAATAAGCATCATTTCATTGGTAACATATTGTCATGCTAATAAACAATGGGATTTGTTGTTCAAAAGAAAAGCCACATAGAACGTCTGCATGGCTAATTTACCTTATGTGTTAACATCACACAATTGGTGTAGAATTGCTAAGGACTGCATTGCTAAACCCAGGCTCCTGGGGGCACAAACTCCATAAAGAGATAGGTTTCAGGTCTAGGAGGAAGGGCTCAGCATTTAGGGTTCACAGTTAATAGGATTGGGGGTCACTATTCCTCTTTCTGGGCTCAGGAGCAGACATAATAATCATGTGAATCTAGCACAGAACTTAACCAACACCCCCAGCAGGAAACAACCTCCTGCAGACAGCACCCTAGCCTTCCCTACAACCGGAGAGTTGACACAAACACAATGAAACCTATTAGCATTTGGGGGACTTATCTGCCTACTAAATCGGGTAGTTTATTATGTGCTCTTCAAAGAATGACAGCAAGTCTCCTTAGATGTTACTTTTGCTGTTCGCCAGTGGCTGAGATTGGAAACCATTCTCCCTAAGTAATTAAACGACAATGGCTTATTAAATATTTTGAGTCCTTTGCACTTTTTGCTGGATACCATCCAAAGAAGTGCAATGTAGGGATTCCTAAGGGGGTCTATGAACCCCCAAGTGACCCATATGTATAATTTGAGGGTCTATGATTTCGGGTGTATAAAAAATACATGTATTTCTATTTTTAATACCTTCTAACTGAAACTTAGCCTTTCCCTAATCATGAGTGTCCGCAAGAAAGCAGCGTTAGTATCTGTGATTTTTTCATTAATAGAGATCACAGACCTCATATCCCATTGCATGGGTTGTAGAGATTGGGTAGAATCCCACATGTTCATCATGACTTTGAAAGGACACTATGGCTCAGATCAGCTGCTAGGGACTGTTCTTTAATGTGCCCTTCTAGAAGCACATGCGATGCTAGATCACACATTTGTGGTTTTTTTCGAAGAATATTTTGATAACTTCATTTTGATGTCTTGGTATTTCATATACGTTCTTTTATACACTAAAAACATGATTCTGGAAGAGGGTCTATGAACAGAAAGGCCCAGTTCTTGCTCAACATTTTTGTCAAGCCCTCTCTTTTTTTCTTTTTGCCTTTTTTCTCAATTGAGGAAAAGGTTGAGATAAAATGCATAGAACATAAAATTCACCAAATTAACGTGTACAATTCAGTGGATTTTTTTTAACATATTGACAAGGTTATGCAACCACAACCACCTATCATTCCAGAACATTTTTTATCACCCCCAAAAGTAGCCTCTTCCTGTTGGTAGTCACCCCCCATACTCTCTCCTTCGGGCTGCTTTCAGTCTCCGTGTGGATTTGTCAAGTCTGGACACAGCCTACGAATGGAGCCACAAAACATGTGGCCTTTGACGTCTGGCTTCTTTTGCTCTGTGTAATATTTTGGGGGTTCGTCCATGGGGTAGCACCGGTCAGGGCTTCATTCCTCTTTATGACTGAATAATATTCCATCGTATGTACATTCCATGCATTGTTTATCCATTTGGCTGAGTTCTTAATCAGTCTTCATCGCTATACTTTCCCAAATGAAGAGATCAGGGCAGATCATGGCTAAGAACTCTTCCAGATTTCCAGCCCTGATTTTGTCTCCCACCCCATCAACCCCGTAGCCTCTGCTGGGCTGTTTTGCACAAAAGCTCCACTTAGATTGGCTCCAGTTCTCACGTCCTCAAAGCCTGGCCTATCAAATTCCTGGGAAAACGTTTTTAAATTTCATCTGTTCGTATCCACCAAAAAAACTTTCTTTAATTGATCTGGAGGTCTTACTTAATTCAAGCCTTGTGGGGAAACAATCTAAAATGCACGGACACTCTTTCTTCTCCAGTTATGTTTACAACTCCACAGCAACCATCTAACTGTGATGGGCTGTGTCCATGAGTAGGGGACTAAATTTCTTGAAACACAATCAACGGAAAACTCCTTTTTAAAAACCAAAGGCACGCTGTACGCCCTAGGGAACATTTCAAGGTCTTATTCTAAGGTTCTCACTCGGCCACTCTCAATGCTTAATTCTGGAAAAAAGAAATTTCACCTGTCACTTTAAAATTTCAGCAGATGTCTACAGCTTATTTTCACAAGCCTGTGAAGAATCAGAAAGATAAAGGAGGAAGGGGCTCACGGAGATAAGGGACTGGCAATAAATCCTCAAACTGTGTAAGTAAAGAGTACTGTTAACAGAGTTTCTTTGAGGATCTGAGACACCTTCCTAACTCATTGACTTTCACTCTTGTCTTCATTAGATTATAAAACAGCGTATTCTAACTACAGTCAGATACAACACAAAGGCTTCTTAGGCAGCACAACAAATACATATTTAATGTGAGAAAAGATTGTAAATTACATATTATATTATTCAGGTTTGTGCTATCACCCATCCCCCACATGCATAATAAAAAAGGAACAGGCTGTGTTTCATCCCCCCCCCCCCCCCCGCCACCTTTCTTGCCATCAGCTGAGCCCTGTTTTGCTTTCAGCCTGTTCCTTTGTTACATAACCACACTCTCAATCCATCCTTTCATTCCCTTCCAAGTGCTTTCCTTCAAGCCCGCGGAGTCTGAACCTCATTACACCTACCGGCACACCGTGCTGAAGCATTTACGGCTCTCAGCCCAGCACATTCTTTGCTTGCAAATGTTTCAGATTCTTTTCCTTGGGAGATAAACCAAGAAATCTGCAAATTCATACCTAATCTGTCAAAGCCCTGTCACCCGGTGCAATCCTCTCCAAACAAAATCCTTTTGGTGAGTGGAAGACAATACCCCGGTTTCATAAATAATTTTTCCCACCAACCTTAATCTGCTGTCTATGAATATTAATGAGTCTCATCGATTCATGTCTCCATTTTATGTCCAATATTAGACACCTTCCCAGAAATCTCACTGTCAAGGTTGCAAAGGAAGCTCACTTTCACATTAAATTAGCAAATAAAAAGTGCAACTTCTTTGGCTTATAGATTTCAAGAGGCACCACCTTGAGCCCTGCACCAGCTGTTGCCGAATTTTAAGTCAGTCCTTGCAGGAAGAGGAGCTGGGTAGGTCGCCGCCTCAGTTCTTTTTTGTCTCTTCCAGGCAGGGCTGACCTGGTGAAACCATTTCAGAGACACATTAAATGTGTTACTTCTACCAATCTCAATTCCTTTGCTTGCTTTTTTTTTTTTTTTTTTCTTTTAATGTCTTCCTTGTTGGGTCTAGGTCCAAATTTTTGTGACATTCTGCTTCCTTTGGCTATTCTTGCTTTTACATTTTCTGCATACAGACCACAGGTCAACTGGGATTGGTTTCAGGGATGCTACTGGCCTATAGGAAATCTTGGTGAAAATTAGAAGAGTGTTCTTCTGATAGACCAATCAGAAAGCACCATTCCCTCTAGATGGACATAGGAGAAAAAGGACCTCCTTGTGGGCGAACATGCATGTGTAGCAGGACCCAGGGTCTGGGGAGGGGAGGGTGCACTGCATATGTCAGCACCTACTCCCTTTCCTCCTGGCTCCTTGGTTGCTTTCTCTATTGAATCTTTCACTTATCTCCTTTAGCTGGTTTCTTGGATCCGAAGTGTTCGCAGAATGCCAGAGATTTGCCTATTGTGCTTAGATCCATTTTAACTGCAACCCACTCTTCTCCTCTTTACTCATTTTCAGAGCATTGATGTTAAGCTCCTTGTTTATCTGCCAGGTTTTCCTGAAGCACCCTTAATTCATCTTCCCATCTTTGAACAATTTGAATAGGAATTCAAATGATATCCTTAAGTTTTTCATTTATTTGGTTGGTTGATTTTTTAAATACATGCTTTCATATGTTCAAAGACTTGCTTGCTGATAACATTATTTGTTGCTTAAATGACAAACATATGGCCAGCTGCCAGAGAAACTATGTTATTTGAAGAGGTCCAGAAAGCCTGATCTGGGTCTAACCATACCCCTTCTTGCTTGCCATTCATGCCTAGAATTCTACCTTAAAACCATATTCTTTTGGATTAGGTAAATGAAGCCCTATTGTGATACACTACACTTGGAAAGAACTAAGTAGATGGCATCAGCCTTGGGCACTTTAATGAGAATTAGCTCATAAAATCCTATCCCAAGGGCAGCTATATGCAAGAATAAAGATGGTTTGGGGCATGGGATGTACTAACCCCTTAGTGGGAAGGCCTGATTAAGCTGGCAGAATACCCTGAGCATATTGGTCACTTTTAGGGATTCTGAAGAGCACGAGAGAAAAACTTTATGCCATTTGCCATGTTTTTGTCTAGAGTAATACCAGGGTAGCTCAAAGAGATCCAACTTAGTATCAGCTATTTGACAGTACTGATGTTTCCCAATGTGATAAAGGGTGAGACTTTTTTTGTTAACTTGTTGGAGCAGCTGAGAATCCAGATTCCTTCCTTGGGCCTAACACTCCCTGTTTTGACCTTTACATTTAGTAAACATATGAACTTCCTTGAAGGCCCAGGGTTGGTGATATTAGCAGGGCAGGATACGCACATCTAAGGAATTCATTTCTTACATGAATATGGCCATCTGTGGGAAGATCTATGGGAGACGGGTCAGAGGTACTAAGAATATTGAAGAAATAAGGATCCTTAAAGACCATCATCAGTCTAGTCCTGGGCCTCTCAAAGTGGGCTGCTCACACATCTGAGGGTGCAAAGCCAGTAGTTATACATAAATTAAACATGGTGCATCTTCCTGGAGTGTGTTTTACTAGATAATAACAAATTCAAAATGTTAGTTTAAAAATTTTTTTAAAGATTTTATTTATTGACTTATTTAGTTGACAGAGAGAGAGAGAAAAAAAAGAGCACAAGCAGGGGGATCGGAAGGCAGAAGGAGAGGGAGAAGCAGGTTCCCCACTGAGCAGGGAGCCCGACTCAAGGCCTGATTCCAGGACCCGAGGACCATGACCTGAGCTGAAAGCAGACGTCTGACTGAGCCATCCAGGTCCCCAAAATGTCAGTTTTAAATTAAAACAAGCATGTTTATACTATGGAATACAGCAGTCATGGGAATTTGAGGAGGTACCAAGGAAAATGAATACATGATCACAGAAGACAGAACCTAGATTGTCTAGGCTTGTATTTTCAGAAATAATTTTTGTGTCAGAATCACCTACAGAACTTCAAATGAAGCTTCAAAACAATTCTGATGCCAGTCCCCTTTCCAAATGGATTCTAGTACATTGATACTACTCCAAAACTCCTCTGGTGATTTGAAGGTGCAGCCAGAGTTGAGAACCACCAAATGTGAGCCCAGCTAAGGCTCAGGTGGTGACATGACAGACTCAAGATCACACAACTCATTTGGATCTGGTGTGTTCAGCTATTGTTCTAGCTCTAATATACTTCTCAGTAAGATCAGCTGCGTAATTTATGGGGCCTGGTGTTAAACAGAAATGCAGATCCCTTGTTTTAAGTTGCTGAGAATTTTAGGACAGCAACAGCAGAACATTACCAAGCACAGAGTCCTTCCAGATGTGGGGCCCAGTGCGCATGCCCATAACGTCAGCCCTGCCCCTCAAAAAGCCCGAAGAGTCTATTCAGCCTTGTAGTCGCCTTAGAGCAGCCGGACAGATCTACGGGATGGGGAGAAACAGTGCCTTCCTCTACATTTCTGAGTTTATGGGATCAGTTAACACCCGTGCACGCACGTACACAGGTACGCGCACGCGCGCGCACACACACACACACAGGCACAGACACACGGGCCTCTGGCAGTAGTAGTTAGCAGAAATTAAATGATATTTTTCTAGTGTGCAAGTATGTTTGCTTCTTCATCTAAATTGAGAATGAAACTGTCAGCTTTTGACTCTAACCTATGTTGGATGGATTATAAAATATAGCTTATACTTTCTCCCCAAGCCACAACACCCCCTCCCTGCCCCTGCGCAAGTTCTCATACTCCTCAATCTTTGTCTGGAATGGTAGACTCAGACTACGGAAACGCATTTTATCACATTTTGACCACAACTGAGTGAGGCCCGTCTCAGAAATAAATGAGCATGTTTGCTGTGTCGGGATGGGGTGGGGGTTGGGAACTAGGGGTTGAACCCACCATCCTCCCGCTCCAGTATCAGAGAAGGGAAGGCCAGCAGTGCCTGGTTGGATGGCAAAAGCTAGACCAAAGCTTCACACGAAGGAGGCCATCCTCTCCTGGGAAGGGAGGATGCGCGCTCTGCTGGATGAAGACCTCTGTGAGGGGCAGCAGCAGATGTGTGCGTGAAGTCCTTGGGGGAAACGCGGGAGGAGAGGACCAGGCAAACTGCTGGAGGAACCGAGAGTGCATTCGTTCTCCTGAGAGTCAGCAGCCGCGCAAGGTACAGGGAGTTAATGAACCAAGGGGAGGATGGGGGACACCAGGGAATTCAAAGTAAGTGAATGAAATTCTCATTACGTCGCCACTGGAATTAATATGCAAGCTTTCCTCTCTCCCAGGCCTTCTTTCTGGCACTGCTGCTATGAAGTATTTGGGGCCGATGATGGAGGAAAACGATGGAGAAAAGCAGCGGATTCATGTGCTTGGGAATTTGCATCCAACTCCATAGCTGCATTAGATGGAGACTAGAGCCCACGAGACTGGGGAAGCTTTCTGAGAACCCCTGAAATCAGTAGGTGTCCAGTCCTGAGAGTGAGGGCGCTCGGGTCAGATGCGTGTGCTTGCTTGCTTGGACGCTTGCTTGCCTGGGCATCCTCCTCCATGCCAGACCCCCGTCTGTATCTGATTTCCTCCGGCTTATCCCTTAGCAATGTCTGGAGACATGTATAAAAACGACAAAGGATTCATGGAGACTTAGAAAAGCTGCATGATGGAAAACACTCGGATCGGCGTGGTAAGTGTAGATCTGAAGGCCATGCACATGTGTAGGGAGGTGATTACATGAACCGAGCGCCAGTCCTGCAAGGGAGGGTCTCGGCTCAGCGGCCTCCCCGGGCTCTTGGTTCAGGCAAGCTTGAGAGCTGCTTCCACCTCTGTGTAATCAGAGGCCAAGAACCTAACCTCTTTTAGCCTTGTCTTCTCCGACTAAAAAAAAAAAAAAAAAAAATGTTGCATCAAACACCTATTTCATAAAATTGTTTTGAGGATTAAATAAGGTGGTGTGGCTGGGAAGTTTTCCACATGGAGCAGAGTTCGTAATCAATGTTTGTACATGCGTAGTATGCAGCAGGCTGGGAATTAATGGAAACCTTAGCCAAGAGTGACTTAAAAAGGAGATGCTTTAGGCCAGGTTCTGTTCCACGCTTTTAACACATTCTTGCCCTAATGCGTCCTTGGCCAGCCTTCTATGTGCAGCAAGCCCTTGGCCACAAAAAAGGCTAGAGAACGGGCATCCTTCCACAACAAGACAGACTTCTCAGTCTCTGTCTCCTGCTATTTGCAAACGTCACATTGTGAGTTTTTACTGCAGTCCTGATTGGCTTCCTGAACAATCTGGACAATGCTGGAAAATGAGGCCATCCCTCCTCTTTCTCCTGATGTGTGTCCAGTGTAGTGACCCCAGATTCGTCTCTGGAAACTCTCTTGTAGAAGCATGAGAGGGAGCTCATGAACTTCTCCGGGGCTCCATTCCCTTCCAAGATGCATCTTTGAGCATTTTGTTGAAAAATGAGAAAAGTAAGGAAAATGAAGTTTTCTTCAATAAAGCTTTCAATGGAAAGGGTTGTCCTCTATGCTGAGATGATGGTTTACTTGTGGTTTTGGTATCAAGATGTGCTTTGTGTGTGTGTGTGAAACAATAGAGGAGATGAAAGTGGTTATATTTTATGCCCTGACTTGGCAAAAGAATAAATAGGCAAACCCATGTTTCCCCCCATTACCACCCAATGTAAAAAAAATAATTTTACTGGCTCATGAAATAAGAAAGCTGGAAACCACTAAGATGGACCACCCAGCAGTTTAGGGAAAGAAAATAACTTCCAGATTAGCAGCTACCTGGAATATTTTCCCCCAGACTGTAGACCCCTGGGCTTTTGCTGCATAAATTATGGCATGTCTCCTATAAATGGCAAAAATGGCAAATGAGGGTAAAAAGGGCTCTATGAGAGGTCATGGGTCTCCCCAACAGACCAACCAGAATAGCACATAGCTAGTGAGGAGACATACCAGGGCAAAGGTGCTGTCCCCATCCCCACCACAGATACAGCCCCTCCTTCCTGCAAATAGCTCTGAGAACCTTTGCTGTTGTGCTGATCAAGCACTTTGGAAATACTATGCTAACATTTAGAAAAAATTTCCAAGTAAAACATCTTTTGTTAGAGCTTCAACTTCAACCTGGTTCTGTTTGGGCTTGACAGACCCTTTTTTGGTGAGAGTCTGATATCATAAAATTACTCCTTTCATTATTTTAATCAGCAGGTCCCAAATTTCACTAGCCATGAGGTCATATTTGTAATAATATCTTTTGAATTATGTGATGTCTTGTCCTATCTTCTTGTGTTTGCTAATACTGCCCTGGCAACTATTTCTAGACCTCTCTGAGAGGAGACTAGATGGTTCTCCAAAGCTTTCTTAGGGAATGCTTGACGCTCCGGCAAGCCGTTGGGCAACCTCCATGGCCCCAGGTCATTCCACCCTTTCAGGCCTTTCCTCTCAGGCCTGGGTCTCCTCCTTCCTCTCTTCCCTTACCAAGCCTTTCTGTTCTCCTCTCCTGGAATAACTGTTCATTCAAGTCCTTGTCCTCTGCCAAGGTTCAACTCAAATCACATTTCCTCTAGGAATTCTAAGATCCTTATTATATAAATAGCCTCTTTTTCTCATTCTCCTGCTGCATTTTGTACCCCAACAATCCAAGGTACACGTGATGAATACCGAAATGATTATTTATATGTCTGTCTTCCTACTACTTCTAGCCACCATGTGAGCTCCAGGATGCAAAATCTAGATAATGTTCATTTTTTTTTTTTAACTCACCAAAGCATTGGCTCAGTATATTGAACAAAATAAGTCCAGTAAATACTGGACAAAACTGAATTGCCTTAAATTCTCACTAAGGTGTAAATGACTGATTATCATACCTCCCAGAATGTATAAGAAGAAAAACTTCATTTTCTCCCAACAGGAATGTTGGCTAATTCCTCCCAATTACTCCATGGGGAACAGACCATTCTTGAACATTTCAGGAAGTCATGCAGGATGGATAGTCTGAACAGCACCTCAAGTGGGTGAAGTGCCAAAGAAGCGCGTGAGTTCCTGACAAGAATCCCCACTGTGTCCCCTACCAATCACTCCGAACAACAACACTGGCAGATTTTGTACACTATCAGCCTTATTTAACCAGCCATCATTTCCTCTTAAAAAAAAAAAAAAAAAACAAAGAAGAAAAAGAAGGAAAGAAAGAAGAGTTAAGGTCAAGTAGGAAAAAAAAAAAAAAAGCCTTTGAATTAAAAATCTTAGCTTTTCTTTGAACATCCAGATGATTAAATGAGATCCAGACGAAAGCAGGCAATTTCCAAAAAATAAAACCCAGCCGGGGGTACTGCATTCCCTCATGCTTCTACCAGTAACCCCGTGGTAAAGTAAAGTAATGATTGATTCGGAGAGAATTATGGCTATTATAAACTGTAATCAGTGGTGGATGAGAATAATTACACAGGGAAGGGGGGAAAAGCTGAAACATGGCTGAGCAGTGTTCTGATGGATGGGGAAGTCATTTCCTGGCCGTTAATGACTGATTTTTCAACAGTCAGCACACAAGCTTTAATCCCAGAGGGGAGAAGGAGAAAGAAATGGCCACGTTATTAAGGATGTTACTGACTTAACCTTACCAGTTTTAATCTGAATATAGCTGATGCCTGTCCCCCTGTCTGTCCTTTTGTTCTTGCTATTGCGGACATACCCTCTGGCGGGGGGAGGTTAGGGCTGGCTTTTATCTGAGAGACACCAGAAAGAGTTACTGTTGCATAGAACTCCCCAAAATTGTGGTGGTGGGATATGGAGTTAGGGCGTCAGGACTGTAAGGGCCACGAAAATCACCTAGTCTAGTCTGTTCGTTTTATAAGTGATCCCTGGGAGGTGAAGTGAATTGTCTGTCACACGGCTAAGGGACTTTAAACCTGAGGGGAGACGGCCCACACAGGACCAGAGGGGAGACTGGTCTTGTCAGAGAGGTGTGATCAGATCTCTGAGGGACACAAGTTTGCTAAACCCATTTCGATACTGGCACCAACTCAGTCTCTTGCCCTCTGAGACAGGCTCGGGGTGGGGGTGTCCCATATTCTGCCTGCAGAAGTTGTTACTAGGTGAGGTCACAAGAGGTCTGAGAGAGCATGGGCCTGTAGGATGATCATTTTAGTTTACAGGTGAGCAGTGAGTCCTGTAATCCGTGACCCCAATGGAGAGAGGGAGGGAGAGAGAGAGAGAAAGAGAGATAGAGAGAGAGAGGACATGCAATTTATCTTATTTGCAGCCATAAAATAGGAAAACTGATGAAAAGAGACTAGAAGTCATAAAACTGTGTAAAGCAGGACAGCCAGAGTCAGCTGGTGACAGACACTCCGCTTCAGAGCCCTATTACTTTGGAGAGCCTTTCGAATAGCTTCGTGAAGTACTGGGTTTCTCTCTGCTTCCGACAGAGCTCCCGTAAGATGTGTGATGGTGAATGGTGTGGGACAAATTCTAGCAACCTCTACTCTCTCCCTTACCCAAGGACAAAGCCCATCAGAAGGAAAGGAGGGATCATCTTCTAAGAAAACATGACTGCCTCTGAAGCTAAATCATGTCAAGATAGAAGATCAGGAATGTCCGGATGCTGCTTATCCCATCTTAATTAAATTTGAACTTTGTTGGGGGAAAAATACCTCCGTTCCAGGAAAAATTGTTTTGACTCTGAGGCTGTTTGGATTCTGTTTTATGAAAATATAAATAAACATTTTAATCAAGATACCATCATCTCTAGATTTTCACTGTGAAGGTAGTTTTTGGAGCAAACTCTCTTGCGTCAATATATGTCCTTGGTAATGTTTTATTCAATACTGTCCAATAATCTTAGGGGTTGGTTTTTTTTTTTTTTCTGTTCTCATTTTTAGTTTCCTAAAAGTACATAAAACAGAATCAATTCCTTTTCAGGCACACTTCACAGTGATTCTTTGAGAAATTATTTGTGCATCTGGTATTCCTTTCCCCTCCCTCACTCAGGTAAGCGCACCTCACTTTCTTTAAGGAGCCATGTTTCCCCTATTCCATGGGATCCTAATAGATCTACAAATAGCAGAGTGGTATCCCGCTGCACAGCACCCCACCGCACAGGCACTCTATGTGCCCCCCAGTGCAGAGGAGAGCATATCATCCTGATGGGCTGGTCAAGTCCTCTCTTCCCAAGCCAGACTGATTGGCTTTGAAATGGCTATCTTTCTTAAGGCTTTCCATATAGACTTTGAAAAGAGTGTGTATGCCCCTTCAGTTTGGAATCATAGCTATAAGGACATGGTCTTTGAGCTGCCTGAACTATCTTTTCATCTGTACATAAAGAGCCACAGGAAGAGAGAGAGAGAGACTGACAACTGGCCTTATATGTCATCCAAGCCCCTGAACCCAGCAGAACCTGGGTTTTTAAATCCCATAATCCTAGACTCCCCAGTTCCGAGAACTGATGGGACTCTCAGCTGTAAGCTGGATGAAATTGGGTTACTCTCTCTGATTACCTAGACTCCTGACAAAGACTAAGACTTTTCATTGGGTCTGCTCTGGTTTAAATTTTGACCAGAAGGTCAAGTACTTATTTTTTTTAATGGAAATATTTATAATGAAGTATTGTGCTAGTAACAAAGGACTATAGTACTTCATATAGCAGAAAGTAAACATATCTCTGTACCATAACTTTGATTTCCAGGCTCACTATGCATCTGGTTACAACCAATCTTTGAATCACATGTTCTGAACGCACGAAACAAATGGCAGAACAGACAGATGGGCTGAAAGTCTTCCAGCCATCACCCACACCTGCTGCAGTCCTCCACGCCACCAGCGAGCTGTTGGAATGACCAGCTTTTTCCTTAACCACATGCACACACACACACACACACACACACACACACACACACCCCACTGCTATCCTACAAGGACTAACCTTATAGAAAAGTAACAAAAGTTCTCTAAAGAAAATACTTGGAATGATTGTTTGACGCGTGGTTTCAGGAAGAGTGCTGTTCCCTCGTGGGTAATACCAAAGTTGGGATCAAATTCTAAGAACTCCAAAGGGATGCAGAAGCTCCAGGGAGAAAATGCAGATATCTCGATTTTCCTTTTCCCTCTGGGACCCAATCTTCCATGTCTTTGAGGATTAGGTAATACAAAATGAAACCCTTCATCTCTCTCACTGTCTCTTTTTAAATAAAAAAGATTTATTTATTTGCGAGAGAGAGTGTGTGTGTGCACATGAGCGGGGAAGGGGTCAAAGGGAGAGGGAGGGAGAGGATCTCAAGCAGACGCCCTTCTGGCATAGAGCCTGACGTGGGGCTCCATCGCATGGCCCTGAGATCATGACCTGAAACGAAATCAAGAGATGAACACTCAACTGACTGAGCCCCCCAGGTGCTTGAAGCCCTTCATCTCTTTTATGTTCTGCCCTGCTCTCCGCAAAGCCCTCAGTGTGAGAGCAGGACATGCGCTGAGGTGCAGGCCTGAGAACTGTCAGGTGTGGGCGGGAATGAGTGAGGTCGCCAGCCAAAGCATTCCAAAGGCTCTTCTTCGTGGAGGACCTCGGTGGCCACACAGCACAAGGGGCACTGTTGGAGGGAGCAGTGGCTAGTGACGGACAGAAGAGGCTGGGGAGGGCAGCCATGCCCACAGGGCACATGAGGTCTTTTGTGTCGGGCCCAGGCTTGCCCTGCTCCGAGAGAAAACGTCCTACCCTGCCCTGTTCCACTCCTGTAAAGTGCAGTTTCTCACTTGGGAGGAGAAAGAGAGAGAAGCTGCCTCTGGGCAGAAACATCAACTAAGATCGCTGTCACCATCGTGGCACCCGACTTCTGCGGCCGGCAGCGCCTTCCCCATTTTATCCTGTCAGAGGTGGCCATCTTCGCAAGAAATAAATGGATTATTTTGCAACAGTCACTTGACCCCAGAAAATGGAAGACAAATCCTATTACAGCTAGTGGGAGTCCCTTTGTCTTATTTGTTGTTGACCTTCTGGGTGTGACCTATTTCTGTGGGTTTCCCAGTTGGTCATTTGTCTGTATTTGTGGGTTCTTTGAAATTAATCATGATATCTATGTTACATGTTATCTGTGTGTTACAACATGATACCTCATATCTCATGTATCCGCAGAGTCACAGACACACACGGGCATATACAGTTGTTCAGACTTATTTATATATTTGCATGCTGTATGTATGTATATATCCACAGACACACATACTTGTCTTACCCATAACTGTCCCTCTGTTAAGAGGTGTTCAGCAGATTTGCAGATTTGCAAACAAATCTGTTTCTGTTGCTGAAAGTGAGAATGCTCGTTGTA